>NC_138770.1:363851652-364216652 GCF_965119305.1 Pelophylax lessonae | reverse complement strand
TTCTGCATGTCCGTATATAATCCTATTATTATGCGGATGCTTTACGGTCATAATGAATGTCAATGGCATCCGCTGACATCCGATTTTCTTCCTTTCAGTTCTATTCCGTTTTTTGGAACGGAACAGAACCCTATTTTTGTTCCGTTTAGAAAACGGAACGGATGCAAAATCGGATGTCAGCGGTGACATCCGCAATGCCCATAGACATACATTATGTCCGTATATCATCCGCAAACGGATGGGATGATATGCGGACATACGGAGCGGATGACACAAGTGTCATCCGCTCCGTGAAAAAAAAAGTGCTGGAGCGGATCGCAATGCGGTCCGCTCCGTGTGAAAGAGCCCTAAAAGACCCAAAATATAGTTGTGTGTCCAAAGCATTAAACATTTCCTTATGGTAGACACTGCAATCTTAACTCAAAATATATATGTTCACTGAAAATACTATACTACCTTTTAGAAATAATTCACAACAGGGTAGTGTGATCCCGTACAGTATCTAGTAAATCAGCCTGTGTGCTTCAGGTATCCTGATCAGTGCTTCAGTTTGAATGTGGTATATATTGCTTTGTGCACCTTTTTACTTTACCTTTACTGTCAATGTGCCACATGCAAAACTTCATGTTTGACTTGCTCTTTACGTTTATTGCAGCTAGCTAAATTTCGTAGCCTGCAAAAATGTGCTACCTAATCTGATTAGCCATACCATCAAAACTCTGAAATGGCTTTGACTCTTCCATTACTTAAAGCAAATCTGTCAAATATTAAGTCCATTGTTGCGTCTGTCCCATAAAGACCTATTAGAGTACCAAAATACTTTCCTGTTATTTGATGTGGGTTCCATTTGGGTCCCACCGATGCACTCCATCCACTTATGCTTTTTCTTGGCTATATCTCTGTGACATAGCCACTGATTGCATAGGCAGTTGGTCTGTGTCTCAGACAGCTTCTGTGAAGGTTACAGCTGCCATGACCCATGTGGAGCCTACAGCAAAGGACGAGTATTTTCAGCACTTTGGAACAGTTGCAGCAGCCTGGCACAGTGGAGCAAAAGTCAAAATGTGAGCATCAGCACGCACAGCACAGTAGATATGAATGAAAATGAATTTTTCCTAATACGTTAGCGCAAATAGTACACTGCTTTAATGCATGCTTCACTGCAAGTGCTTGCAGCATGAGATGTGCACTGTGAAATGTATAGGTTCTGGTAATGCAGTGTACCTAAAATATTCAATAAAGGGCTTTGCTGCATATGTGTTTCTGCAGCACAGTATGATGTGAATGGGCCCTCAAAAAATAAATATTCCTCAAGAATAAATGGTATTCACACTTTTTTGATAGTGATTTTAATCAAGGCTTTTGTGGGTGGCTACTCATATTTTCGTTTTCAACTGATTTACCCAGTTTTCAATTAGTTATAATTTTTGAGCCTATTCATGTTGAGTTTTATAACCAGGTATGATTCTAGGCCTGAATAAAGCAATTCATTTCATTTTGGCAGTTTGTTCATTCTAGACTTACATAAAGTACTCAATATGATGAATGCTGATTTCCAGAAATTCAGCCACTTTGTAAAAAGTGAGGGCACGTTTTGACTTGAGTCCAACTTGAGTGCATGACATTTCCTGGAAAACTTCTTGTTTTACATTTGACAGATTTATTGCTCTCCGGAAGAGATGTTGGGAACAGACATGAAAGAAGCACACAGAGCAGCTATGCCCCTCCTTCCCTGCTGCCCATTCACAGAAGCCTTGATATTTTGTAATTGTATTCACATAATACCAATGTTTCTCTGATTTAGAAGGGCGGCTATAGCAGCTGCAGTAACTCTGTTGAATAGGCAGAGATCAGAAGCTTCAGCGTTGGGATCCTGGAAATACAGTGGTAGCTGTCCTGTGAGTACTATAAATCTGTCGGATATAAATAAGACAAATCCAGGAGATTTCATGCTCCTCCTTGTCTAATTTCTGCTTTGTATTGGGGATTAAGGGTTTAGTTAATGCTTACTCTAGCAACTGTCGCCAAGACTAGCATGTCAATATGTTCCTATGAAAGAGAAATCATCTCCCAATGTAGTCTGCAAAAAGTGACACTTCTGGGAGTATCTATCTTTTTATCCCACTGCGTTCAATGGTTTCTCATGCCAGTGTCCACATCTTTATAGGACACGGTGATGTGGAGGCTAACGGGAGTTACCAAGTTTCTGGGGACAATTTTTCTACATCAGCGCTTAAGCAGTATTTAATTTTTACAGGGTCATTTTAAGGGTTATCCCCAGGGTTGCTTTAGGCTAGATTTTCCACGAACAGCTGTGTACAGTATATTTTTAACTTGCTGCACCAGCCAGCTTGCGTTTCTGCATCACTTAGTTGAATATTGTTTTGCCAGGGCAGTGCATCCAGTTAATCTTGTATTCTTGGGAATGACAGACATGATTTAATGTTGCATAGAGATTTACTTGTTTTTCATATTCTTTTCTTTAGGATATATGTAGTTATTTTCAAGGGGCACATTTGTATAGAAATTAGCCAGGCAGTCAATCCAGACACAAGCCAGCTTTTAAAGTGCTTGGAAACATATGGGCCTAACCCTACCACCTATTTGTAGAGTATATGGAAACCTATGGGCAAGTAGGTCTCTGGTATGTATGGCAAAATGCCATTGCCTGCAGGCTTGTAGATTTAAAAGAGCACCATAGGTATAGGTGATCTTGTGTCTGAGGTTTATCAAGGGTACTAAAAGTTTTGGCTTGAAATTCAAGACCTTAAGGATCAAGACAGTTTTTTTTTTTTTTTTTTTTTTTTTTTTAAACTGGCACAGAGGACACTTTTGTAGGGTCTGTTCTTCCGTATGTCCATTTTTTTTTTTTTTTTCATCAAAATATTTTATTCGAATGCAAGAAAAAGGGGTTTACAAACTTTGCTCCAAGGAGCGCATGAAAATACAACAAACATTTTGAATAATAACACGTTGTACAATGACGAGGCAGGTAAAGGTGTCCAGAGCATGGGACACAGATTGTGGCCATGTGGGTAACAACCAAAGAGGAGGTAACAGTGCATATACAGAGGAATGGAGCAGCCCGACCCACCCAGGGGGTCAATCACAGTTGGGCTCTCCAACACGTCAATACCGGGAGGGTTAGGGAAAAAAGAAAAGAATAGAGAGGGAAAAAAACAAATGCATAAAGAAAAGGAAGAAAAAAGGGGGAGAGGGAGGTGATGGGCAGTGAGAGGGAGTAGGGGGGGGAGGTCCAGAGGGAACAAAGAAGGTTATAGGAAAAGACGAAGGCCGAGAGGAGAGGAGACTAAGGCCGAGAGGAGGAGAGAAAGTGTGTCCGTTTTTCATCCATCCGTTTGCGGATGAAAAACTGACATAATGTATGTCTATGGGATTGCGGATGACATCCGCTGACATCCGTTTTTGCGTCCGTTCCGTTTTTTAAACTGAAGTAAAATGGGGTTCTCTTCCGTCTCAAAAACCAGAATGGACGCAAAACGAATGTCAGCGGATGGTCATCCACTAACGTCCGGAATCACATAGACATACATTATGTCCGTTTTTCATCTGCAAACGGATAGGAGGAAAAACAGACATACAGAATCCGCCTGTGTGAAAGGACCCTAAGAAGCAAATACGTGGTTTTTTTTTTTTTGTTTGTTTATGGCCAACTGGCTCCTGAAACTATCCCGACCTTGGTTTTTACAAAAGCAGAAATCCAATATGAATAAAAATATTACAGCTCCATACTAGTTGTTTAGTTTGGAATATGATATAGTTACATTAACAAATGCAGTTGCCATGCTATTCCAAATGCCTTTCTATAGTTTGTCAAGCAGTTTTTCAGATAACCATTCCATTTAAATGTTTTGTCTGTTAGCATAAAAATCTAAAATTTCAAAGCCTTTTAAGCAATGTCTAACTTTTTCTAGCTATAGTTTAGTTTTACTTTTTTGTACCTTTTTTAAAAATAAAATCAGTTTGTGAACAAAAGTTTAAATTAAAAAAAAAAAAAAAAACTTCCAAAACTCAAATCCAAATTAGCAAGTTAGTGGCAATCATATACCTTAACTGCATGCTTTATTTTACTGTTATTCCATGCATGAGTATTCCTTTTTTATGTTGAAATTGAAAATCTTGCTTTTTTTTTTTTCTATTTTCCTCTAAATATGAACTCTGTCTAATTGATGCCTTTTTGTTACCTGGCTAGCAGGGAAAAGGGGTCGAGGCCGGTCCTGACCTGTTACAATGAAGACTGACTTGGTATGTGGGATTACACCAGAAGCTTGCAGTGGAATAATGGTAAGAAAATCAAGAAACCATAAAATCTCAATGTATAGGAGCATTTCTGTCGCAGAAGACCTTCAAGCAAAGATCATGGATTCTAATATTGGACTTTGAACTAATATGTGGACTTTGACATGGATTCCTTTAACTTTTTTTTTTTCTTTTTTTTTTTTTTTTTTCTTTTTTTGCAGTGCAAGTTATTAAACTTAAGTTACTTTAAGTCTTTCTTCAACAGAAGTACTTCACAACTTTATAGAGTATTTGGTTTTATTGTACAAACGATAAAAATCTGCCTACTGTAGGTTTGTTTTCTTAACGTGTGGTTCCAATGGTGTTTGCTCTGCCATTTTTTTTTCTCTTTAAGCTTATTATTGAGCTGCTTTACCCGTGTTAACCTGAGCATTTTGATCAACATTTGATTGCATATATAGGCCTGCAGGAATCCTGCCTATTAAGCCTGCCTGGTAATGTGAAGACTCTCCCAGTGGTAGGACACATTAATGTTAAAAATTGGGCCCTTGAGGGCTGGTGCATTGTGTAGACTGTGCTGCAGATGTTATAGTGGTTAAAGCAGCGGATAATGTGCAACCTATAAATGGCATAGTAACCTAGTGTTTGTTCCGCTTGAGATGCGTTCTGAGGAAATCATGCTATTCAATGCAGGTCTAAACTCTATTATAACACCAATGTTTTCGACTTGTTAAAGTTACTTTTTAGAGCCTGCCACTCCTGACCTATTTTTGAGAATGCTAGTTGACTGGCAGTATTAATGAGCCTTCAGGTCTAGGTCCTGGTTCACATATGTGCGATGACAGACCTCGCATGTGATTCGGAGCGCACTGCTCTGAAAATCATGCTATTTCTATACGATGTGAATTCAGCCATACAGATTGGCTTAGTTCGCATCAGATTCGGACACAACTCGCAAAGGACCCTTTTTTTTTGGTCTGCACCAGAAACTGATCGCATGGGTGTTCACACCTATGCGGTCCGATTCATGTCCGAACATTCGCACTGCGATATGCGAACTGATCTGGGTGTGTCAACTTTGTATTGACACCCCCGCGATTTGCATATGGCAGTGTGAACAGTGTGCCTGCGAGTTGAATGCGATGCAGGAATCCGCAGTGGATTCGCAGGGTTCCCGCATTGCATAGATGTGAAGCGGCACTTAAACCGTGGTATCCTTGACCAAGAACAAGCATGCAGATCTGGAAAGTCAGATATTATCTGTATCTTTGTTTCAGGTGAAAGGGGCAGCATAACAGGAAAGGTCAGCAATAGCTGCCTGTTTAGTTAGCCTACATTTTGGGTCGGTTCACACATGCGTGGGCAAAGTGTGTGACTCTTGAAAAAATGGTCTGTGGCCGCCCCTTACATATGTGAACTGGCTCCATAGAAATCCAGTTCAGTTCACATGTCATGCGAAATTGGATGCGGTTCAAAACCCATTTGATTTGCATATATGTGAACTGAGCCTAAAAGACAACTGCAATACCTGCTTAAGTGGGTCTGGTCTGCCCTGCCTTGATCCTTATGTCATCTAGCATTGAGCCATGGAGCAAAATCTGTGCAAGTAGCGCTAGTGGTTGACAGCTATTAAGCAATAATGCACATAGATCAGCCCTGTCCCGTAGCAGCGCTATGGTACTAGGGGCAAAGAGTATTGCGTGTGTGTTCTAGGTAGATTGGCTTAGGAGAGTGAGGGGTGGTTGGAACAAAGATGTGTTGTAATAGAGTTAAGACTGACTTGTGGGTTAAATTAAAAAAAAAAAAAAAAAAAAAGCGGAACAACAAACCTTGCAATTTTATCTTTATCACCATTGGAACCCTTATTTCTTTCTCCCTTCCAAAAGCTATTAATGAATGTGTTCTTACAAGAATTGTGTTGAAATACAGAAGTTTCGGGTGTAATCATCAGAGCCAGTTAGTCAGGCATTCCAGATAGTGGTTCTTTTCAGAACCTTTTTTAAAGGGTTGGTTAACTACCTCAGTAGCAGAGGATTGAACTATACCCTGTGTGTACTGTATATAGAAAATCTTTGTTGATAAAAGCCAGACTTGTTTAGTGTGCCATGAGGAAGCAACTCTTGAGCTGTACCAAATGTAATATTCTTCTGATGCCTTTAGTGAAAGGCTTGTGAGGCTTCCTGATGAGTCCAGCAACAAGCCTAGCTCTTGTCGTATTTTGTGGCTGAAAAAGCAGCCTTTGCTCTTTCAGATATATTGTAGTTATTTGGATGTATAATAGTTTAGCGAGATGTTACTTTTCTAAGACATCAAATGTTCCAAAAGTACATCAGCAACTTGCTCAAAGTACTGCAGTGTCCCTTTTTGATTAATCAGGCTTAAGCTTTAGTGTACACTTAAGCATGATCTTTTGGATGAGATTTGAAAATGTTCATAAAACATACTACATAGCTTAATCTTATGAATTGTCCCCCTTATTTCGACCTGTTTTATGCATTTCGCGTACTGGCGTTCTGCGGGTCAGTCACCTTGTTTCTATAGCAAACAATATAATTACAGTGCAGTACAAATCTAGGCTTACTTTAAAAATTTCTTAAGCACCTTGATAAGTGGTAAAATAGTGGCAAGTCCTGTAATGGAGCACATTTTCCACTGTATAAAACACTTCACTTTAAAGGGGCACTGCAGTCAAACTACATATTCATTAGGCACCATAATAGTTGATCAATCCTGTTACCCTTGGGTAGTTTCATACTCTTATTTTTTTTCCCAGTTAATGCAAATTTTAAGCAGAATAAATAGATCTGTCATCTGTTAAAAAAAATGCTCATGACAAACAATCATTTTTGCATTCCTGCAAATAAAATTGTTTTATACTGTAAGCTGGAGGCGAGTGTAACTTATTTTTGTAATAAAAGTTTTTTTTATTTTTTTTAAGTGTCATTAATATAAGTGTGTGTTAGTCCAGAGATTGTTTTGATTTATAGTCATACATTGCAGTATGTTTTTGTACTGTACATTACTTCTATCATAGTGTTTGCCAAGAAGTCTGTATGCTTTGTTTTTAATTGGACTTTTTTTTTTTTTTTTTTTTTTCTCAAACGTTTCATTAGTAAGGAGGATAATTCTAAGATTCTGTTTGCAAAGTTCACATTATAGAAACTTCAGAGATGTAATTACAAGAGCTGAAATATTTGTGCCCATCTTTCCCCAATTTTGGCTTTGAAAATTTGATATATAGCACATTTTATAAAGAAATAGTATATAGTATTACAATTGGATATTCTTAATTACTTTTTTTTTGTGTGTGCAGTTATTTTACTTAAAAGAACTATATTCTAGCTGTGATGTATTTTGTGTCAAAGCATGCAGTAGTGATCTTTTAAAGCTGCCATTTTTGAGTCACCTTCACTGTGTCAGTATTTAAAGAGCAATTTTATGTAGATAATTAACTTGAAGCGAGCACACAAGTGGAAAATAAGACACTATGAAAGCAAGCAAATACCTTGAATAACCAGAGTGGTTATTGATAAGGTTAGGATAAACTATTTTATAATCAAGTAAATGCATTAAACTACTTGGTGATTTGTTAAGGGCTTCATATACTTGGCAATGGCATGTGGGATTTCTATATTAGAGCTCATGTAGAGGAGCACTTAAATATCTGAGCCCTGCCTGTTGTGGGCTACAGTTGAAGCAAACGACAGGGCCGTCTGAGGCTGCCTAAAGGTTTTATTAAACCCACATCACATCAGCTTCCATTCAGCAGTGGCTGTGTATAAATGAGTACTCCTAGAATTAAGGGGGAAAAAAATCATCCGTTTCTTGTTTACCTCAAGTGGTGTTTAGACTAGGTGAGGGTCAAGTGTGCACTGTAAGTGCCTGGCCCCCTCCCAAGTTTTTGATTTTGCTGCTTCTACAGCCCTACAGTGGTCATCCTAGATTCCTTAGTCTCAGGTGTTTGTATTACAAACTCCTCGTTAAAGGTGGAACTCAAGTCAAGCGTTCTGTTTGGATTGAGGGGGGATGGGGAGGGGGGAGTACTCTAGACTTATTGCACTGACCCCCATTGGGTCCATTTTACTTGTATCCTAGAGACACAACAGGAACTTGGGAAATCTAAAATAGGGGAGCACAATTTTACAGCTTTGGTTGGAGTTACACTTCTTGACCAGAAGGTTTTACCCCCCCCCCCCCCCCTCTTGACTAGGCCATTTTTTGCGATACGGCACCACGTTCCTTTGACAATTTCAGGGTCATGTGACACTGTACCCAAATAAAATTGATGTCCTACCCCCCCCCCCCCCCACACACAAATGGGGCTTTCTTTTGGTGGTATTTGATCACCTCTGCGATTTCTTTTCATTTTTTTGCACTATAAACAAAAAAGCGACGATTCTGAAAAACTGTATTTTTTTACTTTCTGCTAGAAAACATTCCCAATTAAAAAATAGAAAAATATTTTTTCATCATTTTAGGCAAACATGCAATCTGCTACATGTTTTTGTTAAAAAAAAAAAGAAAAAAAAATCCCAATAAGTGTATATTGGTTTGCCCAAAAGTTATCGCGTCTACAAACTAGGGGAAAAATTTGTCATTTTATTTTTACTAGTAATGGTGGCAATCAGCGATTTTTTTTTTTTTTTTTTTTTTTTTTTTTTTTTTTTTGCGGATTGTGGCGGACAGATCAGACACCTGACATTTTTGGGGGACCAGTGACATTACTACAGTAATCAGTGCTAAAAATATGCACCATTACTGTAATGACATTGGAAGGGAAGATCAAAGGGTTAAATGTGTCCTTAGGGGTTGCTTTCTAACTGTGGGGATGGGCTTGCTGAATGAACACAGTCCTGTGTTCCTAAATAGGAGGAACACAGGATCCCTGTGTTTTGTTACTGACATAACAGCGGTCTGCCGTGTTTACATTGGCAGACCGCCATTCACTCTCCACAGGGAGCAATCTTGGGTGCCTGGTGGACATAGCGGCCGCCAGACCCGCTGATTGGCTTCCCCTGTGGCCAATCTGCGCGTGCCCCCACTAGATTTCTCATGAAGCGGCGTACAGAAACTTAATTTTGCGGGACAGAGCCAACCTGCCACCGCATAAGTACAGCGGCAGGTTGGCAAGTGGTAAATGGAACCTGTGAAAACAAATACAGGATTGCCACTTTGATTCTTTTAACGGTGCATACTTTTAATTTTTTAGAATAATTATGCAGCCATTGAAGTCAGGACTGTTTGTTCTAAATGCTTGCTCAGTCATTGGCTCATAAGTAATGAGTGGCAATTGCAACCCGGAAGTTTTCATATTTAAAGTTAGGTTAGCAATGTCTGCTTCTTTTCAGTTGCCACAGATGTGGACAACCATAGTGATAGCTTTTTTAATTGCACAGGTTTTATTACTTGTCGCCATAGAGATCAGGCAATGTTGACCTCAGTCAGCCATGCAGATACTGCTTCAAAGAAGCTATATGCTGATGAATGAAGTCCACATCTCAAGTGCCAGTGTTGATGAGCCCTTAGAAGATTCAACAAGCTGGAAGGGTTTCTTATGCTTAATTTGCCTGGCAATGTACACAAAATGCGAAGAGGTTTTTTTTTTTTTTTTTTTTTACAACCCTTTGGTTATTTTTGTACCAGGGTCAAGCAGCTTAAGTTCTTCCACAGAGATAAAGAAAAGTTTTAGGGCCATGTAAATTTCCTCGTACAACCAGTTTATGGTACAATTTTAATTTGCATTAAATTGTCCGTTTAGATTTTGTTGGGTTCAGTGTTAAAAACACCTTATTTTGTTTTTGCTTGCCAGCTTTTCCACTCCTATGCATTATACCAAACCACTTCATAGTACTAATGGGGAAATCTGAACTCTCGTCTAAACTCAGTATTGCTTGGAATTAGTGTTTTGAAAATAGTTTGCTGCCTAAATTCACCAACATAATTGAAAGGTCTGAATTGTGTGGTTACTAATTAATACAACATATTCCTATCCAGCTGTGATGTGACTCAGCCAATAAAGTTAATATAAATGTATACACTTCTGCCACCAAAATGTCTCCAAAACCTCAATTCCATTGATGCGACTTCTTTTATCTTCCATTCAAAATATTTGCATACAATGGTTTGGCAGAACTGGATGATGAGGCTTGAAAGTATTTTTGTTTTTTTTTGTTTTTTTATTATTCGCTACTTTTGCCAGTTGGGTTGTAGACATTTATAACATTCATTTTGGTTTTGGGACTGCACCAGTGATTTGCATTTTACTGGCTTTGGATTTTCCAAACATATTTTTAAATGTATATAAATAAAGTGATTTACAAAAACATATGATGCATTTGTTTTTTTTTCCCGTATATATGCGTTTAAGCTTTTATTTTCAATACCTTTTTAACAAATGTGCAACACATTGCATTACTAGTTTGCATTTTTAGTATTCAATTATATTATATTTTTATTAATACTGGAGAGCATTGGGTGAATGTTTTAATCTGTATCTGCTATGCTATTTTGATTAATACACTTGTTTTAAGAGAAACATGACTGCTTTTACATGGGTACTTTGCCATGTTTCATTTTGGCTAGCTTGTGGGTTAGAACTCCAGGATGTAAAAGGAAGAAAGGTGAAAGTTTTTAGACAGGAAAAAAATGTGCTGCGCTTTGTGAACCCACTTTCCCTCATGCACATATGCAAAAATGATTCAAAAAAAAAATATAAACAAACCATGTGCTTAACAGGATTGTGAAGTCATTTTTTTTTAACATGTTATACTTGCATGCCCTGATTCCCCCCCCCCCCCCCCCCCTCTTCTCGGGTCCCCTGCCAGTCCCCCTCTTGGTGTGCCACCGTAGGAAGCAGCTTCCTATAGTCACGCACCTGCATGCTTGAGCCCAAATCATGGTGCCTGCAGACAGACAGCACAGCTCTGCCCTGCTCATTCATCACAGAATTTGAAACCTCTGGCTCCTCCTGGTTCTTATCTGCTCATAGTAAACTGCTTTAAAGAAAAATGGGCTAGCAGAGGCAAAGTCTCACTAAAGCTCCTTTCACATGGGCGGTGCGCCCGATGGAGTCCGTTCTGCTCAGCGGAGATTGATCCGGTGAGCAGGCAGATGACAGCTCTGTCTCCGCTCTGTGAGCAAAGATGGAGCTATCGGATCACCGCTCTCCTCTTTGGGAGATCAGATGAGAATGGCCGCCTGTCCATTCTCATCCTATCCTCCAAACGGATGTAAAATGGGGTTTCCATCAGACCGAATAGCAGCGGGTGTCAGCGGAGATGTCTCCGCTGACACCCGCTGCTCCATAGGGCTGCATGGAGCTTTCGAGCCAGTCTGCATGAAAAACTGACCGGCAGATCGGATTGGAAAGCATGTGTGAAAGGGGCCTAAATATTGAGTACCAGCTTATACTTTGTTCTTCCTTGCCAGCAGTAGTTGGCCTGCCCACAGCTGTGGGAGGCTTTATACAGTTAGTAAAAGCAGTATTGTAATGCAGCTTGTATTTGCAGTAACTTGGCTATGGCAACTTCACCCAGGAATCACAGCAGTCCTTTGCAGCTATGAAGTGGGCAGAAGAGCTTCTGTCTACGTCCTTTTTTTGTGATTTAAAAAAAAAAAAAAAAGTTTGAGAAAGATCAACCACACATAATACAGAAAAAAAAAAATTCATGAGATTCCGTACATGAATTGTAGTGTCAAAGAATGCTCATATAACCTAATCCTGACATTTTATAGAGGTAAAGATTTTGCTCCGAAGCTTAGCTGTAACCCAAAACAGCCAGTCCGTACTTTTTTGATAGCCTTGGACCTTACAGTAAGAATCTATCCATAATTAAGTCTACCCGACCCAGGCCAGGTATGGCTAGCCAGTTTCCCCTACACTCTCAAATGTATATGGATTACCCTTGTGTTTGTGAATCACTTTTTCATATCGAAGTGTGGTGTCCATCTGATCAGCCCACATCTGCATTGTTGGTACAGTCTGGGAGATCCAGATCATAAGCTTACAGGCCTGAAACACAGCCCTACCAGCTGCCTCTTCAAAGAAATGCATCCTGTGCGCTACATCCTCCAAGATGCCCAGGAGGCAAGGCGTAAAATCCAACGTATATCTATAGAAAATGCATTGTTGTCCCCAGGATAGACTCCAAGTATCTGAAGTTTTGGACAACCCCAGAGAAAATGGATAAGGTCTTCTGTCTCTACAACACTTTGGGTAAGTAGGGTCTGTGCGCAATCCCATAGTGTGATATTTGATAGGAGTGTGATGTACACTTGATATTATAGTTGAGTAAATCTGAGACAGAAAATACACACAAGAAAAAACTAGCCGGTGCTCTGATCAACAGTTTAGTATAGCCCTATGCCTATTGATCCTCTGGGTGGCAGGAACACATCCAGGCAAAAAGCGCAAAGCCACCCTAGTGTAACTCTGCTTTAATGTGGTAAAATTAAAAACACTACAATGGTGAAACTAACATTGTTGAAAGATTGATTAAGCATTAAGATTCCACTGTGGCCGCACTCCTAAAAAAACATATAGGCATTGATTACAAGTGTGGGACTATAGCAACTAAATAAACAACATAAACCTGACAGGTGGTACTAAAAACAATACATTTATGTAGCACCCTACAAGGTAGGTGCTAGGCAAAAATATAGTGGGCCTTGGCTGCCTAACAGCAGGGCCTTGATTTTCAGCTGGGCTGTCATGTCTCCCAGGTGCTGCCATTGAGAGGGAGTCTCCCCACTGGCTCCATAAGAGTGTTCTTATTGGGCAGTGGAGGAAACCCAATCAGACACATTCAGGCTTGTATCTACCCCAGGAAGGCAGATTCTGCCGCACTGCATTCTGGGAGTGGGTATAAGTTTGAGGGGAGCACATGACGCAGCATCTTTGGCGGGAAGCAGAGTCCCAGGAGGGAGAGTATGGCTCTTTCTCCTGTCAGAAGGATCGGGTGTTGAGGACCAGCGGAGTTGAGGGGGCCTAGTTTCAGGAAAGCATTCCAAGTTCGTGAGTACTGTAACTGCCCTTGGGGGTCTGCCTAGCTGAGAGGAGATCGCCTCGGTGAAGGTCCAAGGGATCCAGGAGCTAGCTAGCGGTAAAGGGGGTGCCAGAAGACCCTGAAGTGTCAGAGGGGGTGCCTAGTGAGAGGACCCTGAAGTGCAGAGGGGGTGCCTAGTAGAGGACCCTGAAAGTGTAAAGGGGGCGTCAGCGGTTGGGCCCTGAAGAGTTAATGTGTACAGCGTACAGTGTTGAGTTGCTGCAGCACAAGGAGCTACCTCAGTGGAGGGAGCTGTTCACAGGACTTTTGAGCTTAACAGTGTGTCAAGAGTCAAGTCTCGCTACAGTCCAGGATCTTTGAGTTAACCAGAGGGTTACAAGTAGAGTTCTAGCACAGTTCAGTAATAAAGCATTTTTCAAGCGTCAGTAAGTTTTGGTCGGCATCCAGCTGGCATCAAGACAGCGCGAACAGGCATTTTTCTGCAGTGTCCCAGTACCTAGTTGAGCCAGAGGAGTATTCCACTCATTCTCTTCTCCCATCCCCATTCTCAAATAAACAAAACAAACCAAAGATGCCGGAATGGTCATTGTCTCAGCTCTCACACTTGGGTATTCGGCTTAAATGGGCTGAAGGTGTCATCGGTAACAATGGCAGACCCATATCAGGCCCAATGTCTGGAAAACCTGCTACATTTATAAAGCTGTATCTGCTCCCAGTGTACACTAATGTTAAAGTTAATAATTTTAATATGCTTAACCACCCATGGATCAGGCCTTTTTCTGACACTAATTTACAAGTTAAAATGAGTATTTCTCTTTCGCTCATTGACACACAGCTTCATATCATCTTTGACAAGTGGGTTTGCTGCTCTTCCTAGGAGTAGGACACTAGGCGGAAAAGGGTTAACAAAGCTTAAAGCGGAGTTCTGGCCTCAGGGGTCAATTTGAGCTAAAAATACCCCCGGGACAGTCAGGGCTAGTACATTCCATAATGGATAGCCTCTGAACTGTCCCGGGTCGCACTTGCCTGTAAGAAGAAATACTTACCTTGATAATTTCTTCTCCAGCGCTGCCATCTCAGGTGTGGGCAGCTGAAGCCGCAGCGTCACTCTTGGTGACGTCTGAGTCCCACAATGCACTGCACCGACCCCGCTCGTCACTTCCGGTGCAGGCGCGGAATCCCTGTACAGCTTCTGGGCATGCCCAGAAGCTGTTAAGCAGTGAATGCCTCGCCTGCACCAGAAGTGACGAGTGGGGCCGGTGCAGGCGCATTGATTCCTGGGAGCGATGACGTGCAGCACCCAGGAATCATCGTAAACCGGAAAGTGACGGCGCTTGCCGCGGCCGCAGAGGGAGGAAGTGGAAGGAAGGTGAGAATATTTTCTTCTATAATGTAAGTGACCAAAAAAAAAAATTGCCAGTATCCATTTCTTTTTCAGGTTGCCCTCAGCAAGCGAATGGCCCAAAATCGATTTTATTGATTTTGAGGCCGGAACTCCTCTTTAACCATGCCTATAAGGCAGTCCCAGGGGGTATATTTCCACTTCCTGCTCTAGGATCTGATTTTTCTGCCTAGTCAGGAGTAATGACCTAGCTCCCTGCTTGGGATCTGGTGAAATAGGTGCTGGTGGATGCACTGTGTGTCAGTGCGTGAAACTTTAAAAATTTGAGGTTTGGCTAACCAAGTCCATTCACACGTTGCTCGCATCCCTGCATCAGGGGGATTTTCTTGACCCTATCGACATCAAGGATACTTACCTTTACATTGCAATATGTGCCGGTCTCTAGTGCTTATGCCGCTTTGTCGAGGGGGGGCACAATATCAGTTTGTGGTGTTGCACTTTTGGTCTCGCCTCTGCTCCTTGGGTCTTCACAAAAGGGTTAGCCCTGGTGCTAGCGTTAACGCCAACGGGGGATAGTGGTACTGGGCTACTTGGACTATACGACCTCCTGCAAGCGGAGTCTCCTACTGCTCTGGTGGAAAACCTGGCGATCACCATACAAACTCTAATGGGAGTTCGAGTGGATTCAGAATTTTCAGAAATCTGCTCTGGTTCCGTCCACAAAGTTGACTAGCTGGGTCTGACTCTGGCCTTAGCCAGAGTGCTCCTTCCTCTGGACAAGTTCCGGAAATTGCAGGCTGCAATTCGTCTCCTGCTGTCTAGCAGATGGTCATCACTCCGGACTTGCATGCGGGTGCTGGGCCTAAAGTCTACCTTTTTTGAAGCAGTTCTGTTTGCACAGTTCCATACGAGGTCCCTGCAAAGGGAGATTCTGCCTAAATGGGCAAAGACTCTGCTGTCTCTGGACAATCCGATCCGGCTGAGCTTGGGATTGAAGGAGTTCCTGATATGGTGGCTTTGTTCTTCGACTGGGCAAATCTTTCCTTCCCCTTGTATGGGACAGTGGTCACCATGGATGCCAGCCTCTCCGGCTGGAGAGGCGTCCTCGGCAAAGACTACCGATCAATGTCTTGGAACTCCGAGCGATGAGTCTGTGCCTGGACCATTGGATGGATAGTCTTCATGGAAATTCAGTGCACATTTATTTGGACAGTGCCACAGCTGTCGATCACCAGGGGGGCACAAGACGTATCCTTGCGGTTCTGGAGGTAGCCGGCATTCTAAGGTGGGCAGAACGGTTTGTTGCAGCCCTCACTGCTGTACACATTCCGGGGGCAGGCGTTGGACCAAAGGGGAGTGGTCCCTTCATCTGTAGATGTTTCATTTGTTCTCTGTGGGGGGCATCCCCAAGGTGGATCTGTTGGCGTCTCGGCTCAACAGAAAAATGCAGAGGTTTGTGGCTGTTATGGGGTCTTCTGGTGCACTCCACAGCTGCGCTGCTGGCCCCGTGGGGTCGGTATCGTCTGCTTTATGCCTTCCTTCCAAGCTTCTGCAAAGACTTCTATGTCGGATTGAGGCAGACAGGATTCCGGTTATCTTAGTGGCACTGGCCTTGCTGGGCTTGGTATGCCCTTCTGGTGCGGCTGGTCACCAACTTTCCTTGGAGGCTTCCTCTTGGGAAGGATCTGCTGTCCCAAGAGCCAACCTTCCATCCTTCTTTACAGTCGCTGGCTGTGAGGGCTTAGCTGTTGAATGCCCGGTGCTAATGGATAGGGGTTTGTCTGCGTCAGTGATTCCAGTGCTGTTAGAAGCTAGAATATCTACTTCTAAGGAGATCTACCATTGTATGTGGAAGACCTACATTGTGTGGTGTGATTCTCTTGGGGTTCATCCTTGCTCTTTCGCGGTGGCTCGGATCTTGATCTTCTTTCAACTGGGGGGGGGGGGGGCTTGAGCAGAAACTGGCCTTGAGTACTATCAAAGGTCAGGTGTCTGCCTTAGCGGTCTTCTTTCAATGGCCCTTGGCCACACACTCCCTGGTACCTACTTTTCTTCAGGGAGTTAGGCACTTGGCCCCTCCAGTGCAGTCTTCGTTGCTGCCTTGGGACCTCATTTTGGTGCTCTGTCCCTCAGAAGCCTCCATTTTGAGTATCTTTGGAAGATTCCCCTGCTTACGCTGTCTCAGAAAGTGGCCTTTATGGTGGCTATCACTTCTTCGCGCAGGGTGTCATAATGGCGGCGTTATCCTGTCCACCTTACTTGATGGTTCTTTGTCCCTGTCCGTCGTCCCTTCCAAAGGTTGTCTCTGATTTTCATTTGAATGAAGACATTGTGTTGTCTTCCTTGTGCTTCAGGCCAAAATATCCAAAGGAAATTGCTTTGCATGCCTTGGCTGTGGTTTGGGCAATTAGGATGTACCTGGCACCTACAGAGTTTTTAAGGAAGTCAGTCTCACTATTTGTGTTTTTATGGATGGGCCTCTGAAAGTGTTGTCCGCTTCCTCTGCAACCATTTCCAGATGGATCAGACAAACGGTGATTCAGGCCTATTCTATCAAGGGCAGGTCCCTCTCTTCCCTGTCAAGGCGCATTCTACTCGGACGCTCAGTGCCTCCTTGACCTTCTGTTGTTGGGCGTCGGTGACGCAGGTTTGCAAGGCGGCCACCTGGTCGTCGGGGCACACTTTCACAAAGTTCTATAAAGCGGATGTGTTGGCATCTGCGGATGCTTCCTTTGGCTGCAAGGTTTTGTAGGCTGCTGTTTAGAGGTCCTGGTCCTCTGAGGGTGTGTGTTTTTTTTTCAGGTGAGCTCCAGTTTTTAGTTGGCTCCTGTTTACCTGGTTGGCGGTAGTTAGCCTTGGGACTTTCTTTTTCGCTGTTCCCACCCCTTATGTTGCTGGCACCCTTGTGGATCGATGGCTGACGCCTGGCAGTTTGGGTGGCTGGCTGGCCCCCTGTTGTGGGTCAGGTGGCTGGCTTGGTGTCACCCTGTTGTGGGTGGGTGGCTGGCTTGCAGGAACACTGGTGGCGGCTGGCTTGGTGTCACCTTGTTGTGGCTTGCTTGCAGGAACACTGTTGTGGGTGGCTGGCTTGGTGTCGCCTTGTTGTGGGTGGCTGGCTTGGTGTCGCCTTGTTGTGGGTGGCTGGCTTGCAGCAACAGTGTGGTGGCTGGCTTGGGGTCACCCTGTCGTAGGTGGCTCGTTTGCAGGAACACTGTGGGTGCTGTGGCTGGCTTGCTGGAACACTGTGCTGGGTGGCTGGCTTAGGGTCACCCTGTTGTGTGGGTGACTGGCTTGGTGTCACCCTGGCCTGTTGTGGGTGACTGCTGGCTTGCTGGAACACTGTGGTCACAGTGGCGGGTGGCTGGTTTGCTCGCTGGAACCCTGTTGTGGACTGGGTGGCTGGATGCTAGCCTGCTGGCACCCTGTTCTGTTGTGGGTTGGATGGCTGGTACTCTGTGGCTGAGGCCAGGGCCTGTGGATGGGTGGCACTGTGACCGGACTGCAGCTGGCTTCGCACGAGGCTGTCCGAGGCGTGGGAGGTGGTATTAAGGCAGGGACCGTGTGCAGCGTGTGGTGAAATGACGTCAAGTATGGGCCGCGCAGGCGTGGGAGGCGGTGTTAGAAGGCAGAACGTGTGCGTGCAACATACCCAATGATGTCACTAAAATATTGGTAAATCCAAAGGCTGATTCCGATATATCGGGGAAAGTGCATATCGGCCAGTGATAATCGGTCGATCTCTAATATAGCCTGTGTGGCAATCCTAAACGGGGAGATAGGTGCTGGGGGCAGCACAAGGCTGCACCTAGCTGATAGCCAGGGAACCTGTGTGTAGTAAGTTGGCAAGGGTTTATTTTCATGTTTCTTTGTTTTGTTTTTATTTTTTTTACCTTGTATATAGTGTAAATAAACCGCACCTTTTGTCTTTTTCACCTACAATGCAGTTTGCTTTGCCTAATTTTGTGACGTGAACTCGTGCAGGGGGTCACACACACCTGCTGCCGAATGAACCCCTCATAATTTGTTGAGAAAGTGGCAGTTTTGTAAATGCCAGCATGGAAGAGTTGCTGAGACAGATTGTTGTGGCAAATGCCAGTCAATAACAAGCGAACCTTGAGCAAAGGTGTGCAAATGAACAGTTCCAGCGGAGTCTGGAAGCTCACCAGCAGAGTTTGGAGCTTAGCAGCAAGTCCAGCAGCAACCTGAGGATCGCTTCATAGACATGTTGCAGGAGCGGAGACTCCAACAGCATGTTGAGACATTAATGCAGCAGTGTCCGCAGACCAGCGAGGCAAGTGGTTCCACTAATACACCATGATTTTGTGTGAGCCGTTTACTGCCAGAAATAACTAGTGAGGATGATCCTGAGGTGTTTTTGACCACATTTAGGACTGCTAAAAGGGAAAAAATGGCCTAAGGAGCAGTGGGCTGAACTGGTGGCCCATTATTATCTGGTGAATCACAGAAAGCTTATGAACTGGAGTCTGACAAACCAAAAGAATATGATGTGCTGAAAACAGAAATACTGGCGCAGCTGGGTGTCACCCTGGCTGTCTGGGCTCAGCGTGTGCATAACTGGACTTTTTGGCTTGGGAAACCCCTTGGTCCTCAGATGTATGAAGTCATTCACCTGAGCAGAAAGTTGCTGGAGACTTTGACCGCTCCAAAGATTGTGGAACGTGTGGTTATGGATAGGATCTCTACCAACTAAAAGTGGGTAAGCCATGGAGACCCAGAAACTGCAGACAAGCTTGTGGATCTGGTTGAGAAGAGGTGCTTAGCCACAGAGAACCTGATCTCCTCCCATGGAATCAGACTTTCCACCCTAATAGCAGACCATCCCCAGCGGCGGGTAAGATGATACCAAGGGGTGAGGGCGGGGGTTCTTCCTAATGTCTGGCGAGAGCAGCCTGGGAAGTCAAGGCCGCAAGAGGCAGCGAAAAAGATTATTTATTGCTCCCGGCAAGAGGGACAAACTGCAGCAAATTGCAGCAAATTGCCCAGTTATGGATGAACCTATGCAATGTGACTTTCTAAGGGACAGACGTTAGTTTTGTACAGTCGCATGCACGGCTATTCGGGGAACTGAGAAAGATTTATGCCAAATGTATATTAATGGCCGTAATGTTGTTAAGTTGCTGGATTCAGGTAGCCTGGTAACATTGGTAAAAGCTGAATTAGTTACTACAGAGGTCTCTGGGCATAAAAAGGTAGGCTCTGTCAGAAGACAGGTTAATGCCTGCAGGCAAGTCCCTGTTCCTAAAAGCTCCCGAAGAAGAGCGTCAGTGCGTGTTAATGTGCAGGTGAACCAATATGGAATGTGAACAAATGCGTGCATGCATGCACAAATATGCGCGGCGCATCCCGGGACAGATAGGGCCCAAATGGGCTATTTAAGCTGGATTAGCACCCAGGATCAGTGCTGTCTCGCCTACAGTGTTCTGTGATTGGCCTGTTACCTGCATCTGCTCTTGAAATACTGACCCAGCTTGCTCTTGACTATTCCTGCTCTCCGCCTGCATCAACCCCGGCTTGTTCCTTGATCATTCTCCTGTCTCTTCATCTGTACCTGACCTAATTCCTCTGTATGACCTGGCTTGTCTCTCTGCTTATCTTCCAGTCCGCTTGGAGCTACCAAGTTGCTAACACCTGTCCATCTGCTAACATCTGGTGTCCTACTCAACCAGCAGCCTAGCAGCTTGCACGTCCACTGGCACTCGTGCAACTCTGCACTCCTGTGCCACCTGTATACTCTACCAGGGTCCCTGAGTCAGAGGTGTAAGAGAGGCCTTCCTCTGCATAAACCAGGCTCTACCCACCAGGTATGTGACAGTACGAGACAGCCATGTCTGAGAGGAACCTCTTCTCTGGATGAACTGTGTCAACATGTAGCCGGCCTCACACAAGCCGTCAAGAACCAGCAGGAAGGTTATATTGGGCTTGAGGAAAGTGTCCAGACTTTATCATCGCCCTCCACTTCTCCCAATGCTACTTCCTTATCTTCCGCTGGAAGCTCTGCTCAGCTACAGTCATGATGTTCCCACCAGAACCCAGAGTGCCTACTCCAAAAAGGTTCTCTTGTGACCGCAGCAAATTCAGGACTTTCTGCGTGGCTTGTGAACTATACTTTGCCTTACAGCCCGGCACCTTCTCTTGGGAAACCACTAAAGTTGGATTTGTAATTTCTTTGCTGCAGGGTGAGCCCCAGTCATGGGCTCATCTACTGGAACAGAAGACCACTTCTCCAAACACTTTGTCCACCTTCTTCAATGACATGGCTCAGATCTATGAAGATTCTCAGTTAACTGCTGCTGCAGAAGCAGTACTCCACACACTCCAGCAAGGCTGCAGAGCGGCCGGGGATTATGTTTCTGATTCAGGCACTGGAGTGTAGATACCAATTGAAACGATGCGGCTCCTTGCTACCAGTTTGGCATGGATCTTTCGGAGGCCTTGAAGGGCGAACTAGCCCGAGTTGGGGTCTCACACTCTCTGGACGATCTTAAAACTATCCAGATTGACCAAAGATTGAGAGAGCGCAGATCTGAGCGATCTGCTGGACCTTATCGCCCTGTATGGATGTTACCACAGATTGCCAATTCACCAGGCCCAAATCCTTTTGAACCCTCAGCACCTGCTCATGAACTCTGACGCCAGAATAATCTGTGCTTATACTGCGGGGAGCCAGGTCACTATGTGAGAACCTGCCTAGCCAACCCCCCTAAGTGCCTGTCTATTTCTTCTGCCAAGTGACTAGTCTCATCTAGCTCACCTCTATTCTGTTACAGCTTCCATGAGGAACTATTCAAGTACCAGCTATTATTGATTCTGGGGCTTGCAGTTGCTTCATTAACCTATCCTCTGCTGCTGAATACCAAATACCTTTGCAAGTCATCAAGTCTGGATTAGTCTCTCAAGAGACCACCCCATTACCTGCTACCATTACTACCAATCACAAGGAACTATTACGCTAAGATGCCATTGCCTTACCCTTTTTCCCTATTATACTAGGCATGCCTTGGCTGCAGGCACACAACCCACACCTAAATTGGGTTACACAGGAAATTCAGATTAGATCACCCTACTGCAATCAACATTGCCTACTGCAATCAACATTGCCTATCGGAACTGCTATGTTCCCTGTTATGTATGGATTCTGACCCTGAAGCATGTAAACCTGTTCCTGTTGCATATCAGGATTTGTTGGAAGTTTTCAGTAAAAAAAGGGGCAGAAACTTTTCCTCATAGGTCTTACAAATGTCCAATTGAGCTGCTTCTGGGGGCCGAGGTGCCTTTTGGAAGAATCTTTCTTTTATCTGAATTTGAACTCGTAGCTCTTAAGGATTACATTGATGAGTTTGAAGAAATGTTTCATTTGTCCATCTACCTCTCCGGTTGGGACTAGCATTTCCTTTGTAGAGAAAAAGGATCATTCTCTTTGACCCTGTGCCAAACTACCGTGCGCTCAACAAGGTCACAGTCAAAAACTAATACCTCTACCCTTGGTACCTGAACTTTTTTCAAGTGCTTAGGTCAGCAACGATATTCACAAAGCTGGATCTCTGAGGGGCGTACAATCTGGTTCTCATACTAGCTGGGGATGAATGGAAGACAGCATTCCGTACTTGATTTGGGCATTTCGAATACATAGTGATGCCTTTTGGCCTGTGTAATGCCCCTGCCACAGTCCAGCATTTTGTCAGACATATTTTGAGATTTTTTTTTTTTTTTGGACCCTTATGTTATCTATCTAGATGATATTCTAGTTTTTCGTCCTTCATTAGAGATTCACAATGAACACGTAAAGAAGGTGCTGACTCGACTCCGACAGCATGGTTTATATGCCAAACCAGAGAAGTCCGAGTTTGAGCGTCGGAGCATCCAGTTCCTAGGAATAATAATCTCTACAGAGGGCATAAAGTTGGATCCCCAAAAAGTTACTGCCATTCTGGATTGGCCGGCTCCCACGGATAAAGGAATACAATATTTTGTAGGATTCACAAACTTTCATCTATCAGAAGTTCATCAAGGGATTTTCAGCCATCATTTTTCCTATCACACAACTGACCAAGCATAGCAACCGGTTTTCATGGACTCCCGAAGCCCAATCTGCTTTTGAGACTCTCAAATAGTTGTTTACTTCTGCATCTATTCTAAGGCATCCTACCCCAACTCTACCATACATGTTGGAGGTTGATGCATCAGAATCAGCAGGCCAAAGCCATTCTACACCCAGTTGCATTCTTTTCTCATATTCTTTCACCGGCAGAAAAGAATTATGATGTAGGGCAGTTGTCCTCAACTCCAGTCCTTAGGGCCCACTAACAGGCCACATTTTAAGTATTACCTTGGGGAGATGCAGACTAGAGTGCTGCAATCATTGAGCAGCAAATGAGATCACCTGGGATGTATTTCAGTTATCTTGCAAACCTGGCCTGTTAGTGGGCCCTGAGGGCCAGGGTTGAGGACCACTGATGTAGGGGACCATGAACTTCTTGCAATTTAGGCTGCAATATAAGAGTGGAGATATCTACTGACTATAAAAACCTTTGTAGCACCCTACAGGTAGGTGCTAGGTAAATGTAAAAGTAACAGTTTCCTTCACGTTCCTTCTTGCTTGCCATCAGAGCAGCCCTCAGTGCTTATGAGGAGTGAATACATATGGACTTTTGTATGGACTGTTTTATTCACATATGTATTTGATATCTATATCTTGCATGTAACCCCTCAGTGTGGAAATTGTTGGTCCCTTATTTCTTGCGCCAGTATACATAAATGCTAGGTAAATGTGTAGTGGGCCTTGTCTGCCTAACAGCAGGGCTGTGATTTGTTTAGATAGGGTGTCAGGACTTCCAGATGTGCCTGCTGAGGGGAGAAGTAGGGCAGTGTGGGAAGCCCAATCAGGGGACTCATCCCCAGCATGTAACTACCCCAGAAGGCAGATTAGGCTGCAAAGGATTCTGGGAATGGGTATATGTTTGGGGGGGAAGTGCGTTGCACGGTGTCTTTGGCGGGAGCAGAGTCCCTGGAAGGAGAGTGCGGCTGTCTCTACTGTCTGAGGAAGTTGGATGTCTCAGGGTGTCGCCTGCGTGTCCAGAGGGAGCTGATTTGAGCTGAGGGGATCCGGTGTGCCAAGAGCCTGTGGAGAGAAAGAGGGGGACCAGTCCCAGGAAAGCCTACACAGGTTGTGAGTAGTGAGGATTGCCCCTGGGGGTTTGCCTGAAGTTAGAGGGGACCACTCCGGAAGAGGTTCTGGGATCCAGTGTCAGCTAGCTGTAAAGGGGGTACCTAGGTTGAGGACCCTGAAGCTACAGAGGGGGTACATAGTCAGTGGACCCTGAAGAGTTCAAGGACTAAGGGGGCACCTGCAGTTTGGGCCCTGAATGGTATAGAGTGTACCAGTTAAAGTGACAGCTTATACAGAGTTCTACTACATACTACCTCAAGCTGTCAGGCGGGGGTAAAGTATTCAGTGACTTTCACAGTGCAACAGTATCAGGAGTTCTACAGTTCTCAGTTTTGGATCTTCTGGACTATAAGTTGATGGATTCAGCACTTCTTTTGTTCTACAGTGTTCTCAGTGTCGGTGAGCGTTAGCTGGCGCCAAGGAAGCACCAACGGGCATTTCAGAAGTAAAGTCCCAATTTTAATTAGTTAAGCCTCAAGGAGTTTCTCACTCATTCCCTTCTCCCATCCCCTAATTCCAATAAAAACCACAAAGATGCTGAAGTTGTCGCTGCTTCAGTTGTCACACCTGGGGACTCTGCTCACATGGGCTGGAGAGGATTCCGGTACTAATGGCAGACCCACATCAGGCCATAGGCCTGGAAACCTTGCTACACCTTGAAAACTTGAGAACAGCAAAACATTTGAGGCCATGTCAAGCCAGGTGGGCATTGTTCTTTTCTAGGTTTGCCTTCCATATATAACGTAAAGGCCTGGGTCAAAGAATACTACACCTGACGCTCTATTCCGCATGTTTGGTAAACCTGAGGAAACAGAGCTCCCTGAGAGCCGGTTCACACTGCCGCGACCTCTAAGTCGCCTCATAAGGGGCGACTTGTTAGCACGACTTTCAGCGCGACTTGTATGATAGACGACTTTGTATTTGGCCAATCAGAATATGATGGTTCTGGGTCATGCTCAATCACACAAAAAAAGTTTATTAAAAATTGTCGTTTTTGATAGAGAGCCAATTATTGAAAAAATTATTGAAAAAAAAATGAGATTTCTTTGGATTTAGTGTCTGGGGGTCTAAAAAGTGTACCTGAGAAGTTTCAGCTCTGTAGCATGTCCAGAACCAGAAAAAAAGATAATTTTTCTTAGAATTTTTAGTAGCACAGGGATATGGCTCCGCTCCACCTGGGCATTTTTGTTGCAGGCATTTATTGGGCATTTTTTGGGCGTCTTTGGAGGCAGGCATGCCACCCAAAAAATGCCCGATAAATGCCTGCAACAAAAACACCCAAGCGGAGCGGAGCCATATCCCTGTGCTACTAAAAATTCTAAGAAAAATTTTTTTTTTTTTTTTCTGGTTCTGGACATTCTACAGAGCTGAAACTTCACAGGTACACTTTTTAGACCCCCAGACACTAAATCCAAAAAAAGTCATGCCTGCCTCCAAAAATGCCCGATAAATGCCTGCAACAAAAACGCCCAGGTGGAGAGGAGCCCTATGCCTGTGCTACTAAAAATTCTAAGAAAAATTATCTTTTTTTCTGGTTCAGGACCATTTTAATGGAAAGTCGGATCACAAGTCGCTTCAAATAAGATAAGGAGGCGACTCCCATTGAAGTCTATGGGACAAGTCGGATACAAGTCGCCTCAAAGTAGTACAGGACCCTTTTCAGAAGTCGGAGCGACTTCAGTAGTGCCAATTAAGACGGCACTCATTGATTAACATTGCTTTTGTTATGTCAAGCGTCTTGAGGGCACACAAGTCGCGGCAGTGTAAATGGACTCTTACACTATTCTGTCCCCTGGAAACTTCCTCCTGTTGCAAAAAGATATCTCTCAAATCAAGCAGGCCACTGTGGGAGTTCCCTCTGCCCCCGAGATACCCTTACAAATATGGGATGGACTATTATGGCTTTAAGACAAGATCTTTGTTCCAGAAGAAGTACATGTTCCTGTTCTGAAGTTGTGCCATGACCATGCGTTAGCAAAACACTTTGGAGCCAGTAAGACAACTGCGCTAGTACCACATACATTCTGGTGGCCCCATTTGGAGAAAAGACTACAGGAAATATGTGGAGGCATGCACCACATGTACCCAAAATAAGAGTAACAGGACCAAAGCATGGGGTCTGCTTAAACCACTGCCAATCCCAGACAGACCATTGAGAATGATTTCGATGGATTTCATTGTGGAACTTCCTTTATCAGAAGGTTGTACAGCCATCTATGTAATGGTTGATCGACTGTCCAAAATGGCACAATTTCTACCCATGAAAGGCACACCATCTGCTGTGAAAACAGCACAGATTTTCATTAGAGAAAGAGTAAGGCTCCACGGGGTCCCAGCTAATATTGTGTCTAATCCGGGGGTTTAAATCACAAGATTTTGAAAAGCTCTCTCAGAGACTCTGAAGATCGAATTGTCCTCTTCCTCAGCCTATCGCCCCCAAACAAATGGTCAAACGGAAAGGAACAACCAAACCCTGGAGCAATACTTACATTGTTTTTCTTCCTTCTCTCAGAATGACTGGGTATTATTACTTCCACTAGCTGAATTTGCATATAACAATTCCAACCGCTCCGCTACTAAACAATCTCCATTCTTTGCCAACTATGGCTTTCATCCATCATTTCTACCCAATACAATTCCTGAATGCTCTGTTCAAGCTGTGATAGAAACAGTAACTTTCTTGGAATCTAATAACAAACTGTTGCAGGAAACAATAACCAAAGGGCAGGAATACAACAAAAGAGCTTTTGATAGGAAGAGACGTAGGGAATTATTCGTGGAATCCGGCGATCAGGTATGGTTGTCTACAACCAACTTGAAATGAGCTTGTCCATCAAGGAAACTAGGACCTAAGTTTGTGGGGCCATTCCAGTGAAAAGAAGGATTAATGATGTGGCTTAAGAATTTGAACCACCATCTTCCTTTAAAATCCACCCGGTCTTTCATGTGACCCTACTCATACCAGCAACCCCCGTTCCTTTTCCTGAGAGGAATACAGACCCCCTGAGCCGATGATAGTAGACGGGGAAAGGGTGTATGAGGTTTAGGCAATATGGATTGAAGAAAAAGGAGAAATCAAACCCAGTACCCAATCAAGTGGAAAGAATTGGCCCTGAAGATATTCTTGGGAACCGAAAGACAACATCCATGCCAGAAGACTCATCCAAGCATTCAACCAGGCCCACCCAGAAAAGATGGCCTAGTTGGGGCCATGTCAGGAAGGCTCTGTCAGAAGACAGGTTAATGCCTGCAGGTATATCCCTGTTCCCCCTGAAGCTCCCGAAGAAGAGGCGCGTTAGTGCATGCTAACATCTGCACGCATCTGCGCAGGTGAACCAATATGCGCCGGAATGCGAATGAAGCGCATTCTGTAACAGATGAGGACGCCCAATGGGGTATTTAAGCTGTATAAGCACCCAGGATCAGTGCTGTTTTGTCTACAGTGTTCTGTGATTGTCCTGTTACCTGCATCTGCATTTGAAATACTGACCCAGCTTGCTCTTGACTATTCCTGCTCTTCACCTGCATCGACCCCAGCTTGTTCCTTGACCATTCTCATGTCTCCTCATCTGTACCTGACCTGATTGCTCTATGTATGACCCGGCATGTCTGACTGCTTATCTTCCAGTCTCCTTGGAGATACCAAGTCGCTAACACCTGTCCATCTGCTACTGGGGACATCTGCTAACATCTAGTGTTCTACTCAATCTGCAGCTCAGCCACTTGCACGTCCACTGGCACTCATGCGACTCTGCACTCCTGCACCACCTGTATACTCTACCAGGGGCCCGAGTCAGAAGTGTAAGAGAGGCCTTCTTCTGCATAAACCAGGCTCTACCCACCAGGTACCTGACAGTGGCTGTTATTTGTGTGCATGGGGGACCACCAGAGAGTATCCTTTGGCCACAGTGTCTTTTGAGCCCCCCCCCCCCAACAATTTTCCAAATTTCTGGGAACCCTGGGATATTCCTGACCCCCCCGCCTCAGGCTCGCCCCTTTAAACCAGGAAGGTAAATCCCAGAAATCCTCTGAGAATGGTGAGGACTCTCCAGCATTCCCCTCGTTGGTATTACCAGGGTAGACTCGAGAAACTGGGGAGGAGTCTACATCCTCAGACGAAAACGTGCCATCTGTTGAGTTTTCTGACCTAGAGGTTCACAGGGAAAACTTTGCCACTGAACAGTTAAAAGACCCCACACTGAAAGGAGCACGGAAAAATGTGGTTAAAATGGATGGCCAACTAGTGAACACAGATAAGACTTGTGCTTACCCGTATTTCATTGTGGAAAGAGATCTATTGTATAGAGTTGCTCAAAAGGGAGGAGAATCCATTGAGCATTTTGTGGTGCCCAAAACTTACAGGAAATTGGAGTTGGCCAATGGGCACATTCTTGGAGGTTATTTGGGGGCAGAAAAAAACAGAGACAGAGTATTGCAGAGATTCTTTTAAACTGGGATCATTAAAGAAATCGAAGATTATTGTTCCTCCTGTCCTGTCCTCAGAAGTTGGCACCTATGCTACATTTCTGTAACCCGCTGTTACCCCTTCCCATCATTGATGTCCCCTTTCAGAGGATCGCAATGGATGTCGTAATTTCGTTGGTGAAGTCCGCTAGGGGGCATCACTTAATTTTGGTTATAATGTCACCCCGCTATCCAGAAGCGATTCATCTCTGAAATACCTCTGCCAAGACGATAGCAAAAATCTGTTTCCTATTTTTAGCCATGTGGGTATTTGTAAGGAATTGCTTACAGACCAAGGTATGTCCCGGGTTATGAAAGAGCTGTGCAAGTTGTTCAAAGTGACACAGTTGCGTACATCCGTGTATCATCCTCAAACAGCCTGGTTGGTTGAAAGGTTCAACATAACCCTAAAACAAATGTTAAGGAAGGTGGTGGATAGAGATGGAAAGGATTGTGACTGTCTAATACCCTATTTGATGTTTGCCATCATGGAGGTACCCCAATCCTCTACAGGTTTTTCACCCTTTGAGTTACTCTGTGGGAGACACCCAAGAGGGCTGTTGGACATCACCAAGGCAATTTGGGAAAGTGAGAGTTCTCGTCACAGGAGTGTGATTGAGCATGTCGCACAGATGCAAGATAGAATTGCACAGGTAATGCCAATCGTAAAATAACATTTGGCCCAAGCGCATTTAGCACAGCAGATGATGTACAATCATGGGGCTCAGACCCGTACATTTTCCCGGGGGGATAGGGTACTAGTGCTAATCCCTACTGTTGAAAGCATATTTCTGGCCAAATGGCAGGGCCCATAGAAGATAATTAGTGAGTGAGCTGAACTACAGGGTCAGACAACCAGGAAGGCAAAAGTCAGGACAAATATATATCATGAATCTGTTGAAGCCTGGAGGAATAGTGCAACACTGGTCACAGAGACTTGGTCGTCACCGGCTCGGTCTGATTGCTTGGTTCCTAAAGTTGAAATAGCAGTCACCTTATCGAAACCCCCAACAACAGGAAGTTAAAGAGTTTATGCTCCGCAACAAAGAGGTTTTCAGGAGCTGCCAGGATAAACATCTGGGGTAGAGCATGACATTATCACCCTGCCAGGTGAAAGGGTGAAACTAAAACCCTATCAAATACCAGAGGCCCGTTGGGAGACAATACATGGGGAAGTACAGAGAATGCTTGAATTGAGTTTGATAGAGGAGTCCCAGAGTGACTGGTCCATTCCCATAGTGTTAGTACCCAAGCCTGATAGATGCTGGTGATTTTGTAACGATTTTCCACAGTTAAAAAGTTACAAAATTTGACACCTCTTCCATGCCACGTATGGATAAATTGATCGACCGACTGGAAGCAGCCTGGTACATGACAATGCTCAATCTGACCAAAGGGCATTGGCAGATTCCCCTAGCTGAGTCAGCAAAGAAGAAAACTGCATTTGTAACCTTGGGTGTGGCATTCCAGTATAGAAGAATGCCCTTTGGGTTACAGACTGCGTCGGCAACATTTTCAGTAGAAAATTCATAAGATTCTGCGGCCACAGCTTACCTGGACGATGTGATTGTCCATAGCACAGATTGGGCCTCACATCTGCCAAAAGTTTAAGCTGTTAGATTCTATATGGGAAGCTGGGTTTAAGGCCAATCCAAAGAAGTGTACCATTGGACAGGAAGAGGTAAGATATCTTGGGTACACTAATTGGGAGGGGAGTAATAAAACCCTAAATCAACAAAGTTGAAGCTATACAGAGTTGGCCGTGCCCCAACAGCAAGAAGCAGGTACAAGCATTTTTAGGAGTTGCTGGCTATTATCGGCGATTCATTCCCCATTTTGCTTCTCAGGCTGAGCCCCTAACCAACTTGACAAAAGGGAAGGAGGGTGTCATGGTTAAATTGTGTAAATTGAAGCAGAATTCCAGTTTTTAAAAAAAAACCTTATGTAGCCAGCCAGTGTTGTATTCACCTGACTTCTCTAAGGACAGCGTTGTATAGACTGATGCATCAGGTGTTGGGTTAGGAGCACTGTTGTTGTCCCAGGTTGGGAAGGGGGAAGAATGTCCAGTCATTTACCTCAGCAAAAAATTGAAATTCCACGAGGTGAATTACACCCTGATTGAGGAGTATTTTTTTTTTTAAATTTCTTTATTGAGAACAAAGCACCGTACAAAAAGGCAGTAGGAGGACGGGAACAAAGTCACTCCAGTTAACAGAAAAAGTCAACAGTGAAATACAGCAGCAGTCAGGCACGAAAGTGAACATGGTGGTAACAAATACGCAGTGACCGTGTACAGATCTATGCAGGTGCCTCATGAGAACAATCTGCAAAAATATAGCAAAGGAAGGTGCACTCGGTGAATTTGCATGCCAGGGGAGGCGCAAAGACGTGCCGCCAACCCCTAACCGAGGAGATTGAGGAGTATTTAGCTGTGAAGTGGGCTCTGGATTTCCCTTGCTACTATCTGCTAGATAGACATTTTGACCTGGTTTCTGATCACGTTCCCTTAAAGTTGATGGCTTAAAACAAGGAGACCAATAGAAGGGTAAATAGGTGGTTCCTTGCCCTACAAGAATTAAACTTTACTGTAAAGCATCGCCCTGGTGTTCAGGTGGGGAATATGGATGCTTTGTCTCGGGTTCATGCATGCCTGACTACTTGTGTTCCAGCCCCAAGGTTGAAACAAGAGGAAGGGGGTATGTAACAGCAGGCAGGTAAAATTGTTTGGTTTTATCCAGGTTTGCAGGTATGTGTGTTCTAGATTCAGGCTCTATGCAGATTTGTTCCACTGGGGGGAAGTGCTGAGAGTTCTTCAGTGGTAAAAGTAATGAGCCCAGCTGAAAAATAAGTTGGCTCATTAGGGTCTCTACAAAAACTCGCAGCCTGCATAGAGCAGTGGCGGCTGGTGCTCAAAATTTTTTTTTTGGGGGGGGGGGGAGGCGCAAAAAGAAAAATGTAATTGGTATTGCTTCGCGGCAAAAAAACGCGGTAAAAAATTGCGCTACTTTGAGGTCATGGTACAGGCATGGCACAGGTGATGGAATAGGCATGGCATAGGTGATGGTACAGGTAGGGCACAGGTGATGGAATAGGCATTGCACAGGTGATGGAATAGGCATGGCACAGATGGTACAGGCATGGCACAGGTGGTGGAATAGGCATGGCACAGATGATGGTAAGGTCATGGCACAGGTGATGGAATAGGCATGGCACAGGTGATAGAATAGGCATGGCACAGATGGTACAGGTGATGGAATAGGCATGGTACAGGTGATGGAATAGGCATGGCACAGATGGTATATGCATGGCACAGGTGATGGAATAGGCATGACACAGATGGTATAGGCATGGCACAGGTGATGGAATAGGCATGGCACAGATGGTACAGGCATGGCACAGGTGATGGTATAGGCATGGCACAGGTGATGGAATAGGCATGGCACAGATGGTACAGGCATGGCACAGGTGATGGTATAGGCATGGCACAGGTGATGGTATAGGCATGGCACAGGTGATGGAATAGGCATGGCACAGGTGATGGTACAGGCATGGCACAGGTGATGGTACAGGCATGGCACAGGTGATGGAATAGACATGGCACAGATGATGGTATAGGCATGACACAGATGGTATAGGCATGGCACAGGTGATGGAATAGGCATGGCACAGATGGTACAGGCATGGCACAGGTGGTATAGGCATGGCACAGGTGAGGGAATAGGCATGGCACAGGTGATGGTATAGGCATGGCACAGATAGTATAGGCATGGCACAGGTGATGGAATAGGCATGGCACAGGTGATGGTACAGGCATGGCACAGGTGATGGTACAGGCATGGCACAGGTGATGGAATAGACATGGCACAGATGATGGTATAGGCATGACACAGGTGATGGTAAGGTCATGGCACAGGTGATGGAATAGGCATTGCACAGGTGATGGTATAGGCATGGCACAGGTGATGGTACAGGCATGGCACAGGTGATGGAATAGGCATGGCACAGATGGTACAGGCATGGCACAGGTGATGGAATAGGCATGGCACAGATGGTACAGGCATGGCACAGGTGATGGAATAGGCATGGCACAGGTGATGGAATAAGCATGGCACAGATGATGGTATAGGCATGGCACAGGTGATGGTAAGGTCATGGCACAGGTGATGGAATAGGCATGGCACAGATGGTATAGGCATGGCACAGGTGATGGTGTAGGCATGGCACAGGTGATGGTGTAGGCATGGCACAGGTGATGGAATAGGCATTGCACAGATGGTATAGGCATGGCACAGGTGATGGAATAGACATGGCACAGGTGATGGAATAGGCATGGCACAGATGGTACAGGCATGACACAGGTGATGGTATAGGCATGGCACAGGTGATGGAATAGGCATGGCACAGGTGATGGTATAGGCATGGCACAGATGGTATAGGCATGGCACAGGTGATGGAATAGGCATGGCACAGATGGTATAGGCATGGCATAGGTGATGGAACAGGCATGGCACAGATGGTATAGGCATGGCACAGGTGATGGAACAGGCATGGCACAGATGGTATAGGCATGGCACAGATGATGGTATAGGCATGGCACAGGTGATGGAATAGGCATGGTACAGGCATGGCAGAGGTGATGGAATAGGCATGGCACAGATGGTATAATACACAGGTACCCCCCTATCAATGCAGAGAGAGACCAGCGTGCGTGCCCCCTTCAAAGCACCAGACTGTGACAGTGTGCAGGCCGGCCCGGTCCCCCCCCCCCCCTGGCATCACTTACCGGCTCAGTCTCACTGCTGCTGCAGGTCTGTCTGCGGCCTGCGGGAGTAGCGTTTCTCTCTGGGCTGGCTCTGCGTTCTCTCACAGCAGCGTCGGAGTGTCACTCCACTGTCTGTCAGTTCAGGTGGTCACTCCTGTAGACTTCTTCTGCCTGCGGACTGCTAACGAGTTTTTCATCCACGGAGTTCGCCTCAGTAGTCGAGTCCTCACACGCTCTCCTCTATCTCAGCCGGGCGGGAAGTTCTCGGGAACGGAAGGTGATTACGACATGACGCCGGTGCGGTGCACTGCCCCCACTCGTCACGTCCCGGGATGTCCTCCTGTGATTGGTCCAGGCTAGAGTCTGGACCAATCACAGCCAGGAGTCCAGGAAAGTGGGAGTGTCGGGGCGTTGCTCTGCGCCCCGATGACCCCCAGAAGGCCGCCAATCGGCGCCTCTGTCTGCCTCCTCCCCCCCCCCCCCCCCATACCAATCACTAAGTCCGGCGCCCCTAGTGGGCGAAAAATAGACTTTTTTTATTTAACCTTTTTTTTCTTCTTCGTTTTTTTTTTTGGGGGGGGGGGACGGCGCCCCCGCGCCCCCTATTGGCCGGCCGCCCGCCACTGGCATAGAGAGTTGCTCCATCCTGGAACCAGTTTTGTGCCTATGTAGACTGGGGGAGCTTGATTCCTGCCTGTGTGGTGAGACAAAATCGTATGTCCTTTGTGGTGAGACATAGCCTGTGTTGCAATCCTCTTAAACAAAAAACCCAAATCCTAATGTCCTACAAGGTATCAGCTCTATTTCCTACAATTTTAACATACTCACACTCCAAAAATGGATGCAAGCTCTACCCTTATCTACATGCTTCAAAAATATCTTTCAAATCATCTTTGGGGGTGGTAAATGTGTGGCTACTACCATCTGCATACAAAAATTACCTGTATTGTAGAAAAAAAATATAAAATCCACATATACATCATACATCACAAGACATCTTAAAAACAAATTCCAGCCAGCCTGCTCTTATTTATATTGCTTGTATATGTCAAACAGTGTAACTATCATACTGGTTGTCACCACTTGTACTGACTGTGTAATCATCTCATATTCTGCTACTTGGCCATCCATTAAACAGATTTCCTACAGTCCCTCGGAGGATGGCAGCTGCATCTTAAACCAAACAAATTTATCTTATAAAGTCTTTGTCATATTTATTAATCACTTTTCCAAAAGAGAGATCTGTCATTAATGTTCATGAAACTGGGACTAGAAGTAGGACTACATTATTCACACAGTGATTCATGGAGTGTAAGTGGTAGCGTGTCCCAGAAATTCCATTACTTCATGATCCAGAGATACACACACCGCGTTAGAGTACACTGTGCTTAAAGGTCCAGAGGAGGTCAGTTATGTAAAGTTTCTTGCCCTTATGGACAGACTCTCCCTCTCAGGAACATTTGAATGGATTTTGGATCAAAACACTGTTATAAGTTTCCTGTATCACAGTCCAGCTCACTTGAATCCTGTAACATGACTGTGGCATATATATATATATATATATATATATATATATATATATATATATATATATATATATATACACACACACACACACACACACACACACACACACACACACACACACACATATACACACCTTTCTGTGAGCTGTGCTCCACACAGACCCAGCTCCTATGGCACAGTCCTAGGCCTTAGTCTTTATCCCTATTTGGGGCAGAGGACATTGCCCCATAGATATATATCACTTGGCAGTTACTAGTATAAACAGAGTTTCTATAGAAGTATATAGTACTTATCAGATAGTTGTCATTGGTAATGGATTGCTTTCACCGGATATCATCACCACTATCTGTGATAGGTTCCATGGACGCCTGGATGGTCAGAGGAGCAGGTAGCTGGGTGGAAAGTAAGCCTGGCCAGTTTTGCCAGGTGCCCTAGCTGCTTCAGAGGCTATTAGCCTCTGGTCAGGCTTCATTTCCTACCCTTTTTTCACAGAATACTAAATTTAAGGCAAAATTTACACAGATTATCAATAAATGCTCTTTGATACTATGACTCTAACAGTACAATATCTACAGCAGGAGCAGTTTATTATAAATCAGCAGATACTGGACATTGAAAAGCAACCTAATGAATTTTCTAAGATTAAGTATACAAATGAAGAGAAATCCACCGTGTTTAGGAGAAATATTGAAATACACAAATGATCTAAATTGGAGTTGGATTGTGAGGACTATGCTAATAATCGTGTCTGTAACTGCACTAATCCCCATTACTTCCAAGGCAGGCCCTTCAGTAGAGGGAAAAGAAACCAACAGCATTACATGTCATCATTTTCTCTAGCATCAACAGGTTCATCAACCAATATATCAAACTCCTGTTTTTTTAGGCTCAACGGCTACAGGTTACGGACAAGGAGGAGGGGAGGTAAACGACACAAGAAATCCACCCTCCAGGGGAGTCACAACGAGATTGCGGAATCGGCAGAGATAATCGAGAATGTGGTACACAAAATTTCTTCTGTTACCCTTACTGATATAGAGACTTGTGTTTTGAATAGGGGTTTGGGCTTTTGTCCAAAAGAAAAAATTAACGATTTTGTCGTTTAATTTACATATTAGGTAAAAGCATACTATTCTACCAGACTCGATGTGAAATCTATTAAAGCGGAGTTCCACCCAAAAGTGGAACTTCCGCTTTAGGGAGTCCTGACCCCCTGACATGCCACATTTGGCATGTCATTTTTTTGGGGGGGGGAGCGGGTACCTAGTTTTGACAGGTACCCGCTCCCACTTCCGCTCGGAGCGCCGCGGCGCCCTGAACGGAAGTTCTCCTCTCCCCCTCCCTCCCTGCAATCTTCTGGGACACGTCAGAGGTCCCAGAAGATTGCCGGCCAATCACGGCGTGCAGCACAACTCGCGCATGCGCAGTGGGTACCCGGCTGTGAAGCCGCAAACTATCACAGCCGGGTGCCCACAGCAGTGATGCCGAGGGAGAGGATCGAGGCTTCGGGCGGCCGCATCGCTGGACCGTTGGACAGGTGAGTGAATGGCTGGAACTCCGCTTTAATGTATTACCACTATCCATTTGTAATTTAAATCTGAGAATGAAAAATAAGTCGGCACCTCTGACCTCTTTTTCAGCTGTAGAGGTATTTATTGATAAGGTAGCTAGGGATATTGGATCGTTTCTGATAGACAATACTAAAACTTTTAGTCTAAAAGGGACCATACACCTAACAATTTATCTAGGGTTGAAGCAGATGTGGTATCTTCCTTGTTGACTCGGCAAGAGATTATTATCAAACCGGCTGACAAGGGGGTTGTGGTCATGGATATGGATAAATATGAGGCTTAAGTGCTGAGACAGCTAGCAAATACACAAACATATAGATCTTTAGATACATGTCTGGTCTTTCAAATTCAAGCTAGGATTAAGAAGGTGGTCACCTCCGCTGTACGTGTAGGAATTATTGACCATGACAGAAAGTCTTTTTTTGTGTGTGAAATCTCCGGTGTCCCCGGTTCTATACATGTTGCCGAAGATCCATAAAGATTCCTTAAAACCTCCTGGGTGACAGATAGTGTATGGGATGGAATCACGACATCAATTTCTTGATGATTTCTTGATGCATAAATGCTTAACCCCTTGAATTATAAACACCAGATCATATATATACGAGACACAGGGGATTTTCTTCAGAAGATAAGTGAAATGACAGTCCTGCCCGATTCTATTCTAGTAACTTGGGATATTAGTAGTCTTTATACAAACATTCCTCATGACTTAGGTGTGGAGGTATGTCGTTGCCTTCTTAACTAGTCTGGGGTCTATACGATTAAGCAGATGTTGTTGCACTGGAAGATAATTATTTTTTGTTTAAATATACACATTATTTGCAGATTAAAGGGGCAGCGATGGGTTCCAATGTTGCACCCCCCATACGATAACACGTTCATAGTAATGATAGAAATGTTATTTATTTAGGGAAACTGATTATTTTTAGAAAACTGCCAAGGTTGGTACAGGTTCATTGATAATGTGTTGGGGTGTGGGTGTGCGACACTGGAACCTTAATTTTGTTTAACGATTATTTGAATTTTTTGATACCAGGTTTGAAATTTAATATCGCATATAGGTTTAAAGAAATTGCATATCTAGATACCTTATTAGGAATTAAGGATGGTAAAATTGAGAATAATCTGTACATTAAATCCACAGATTCACCCTACTGGCGTTTTTAAATCAATCCCTAGAAGCCAAATATCCTGAGTAATTAGGATTGTGAATAATCCAGATGTGCGAGAAAGAAAATTAGATGGGATGGAGGAAAGACTCCAAAAAAAGAAAGATACAATTTGACTAAAACAATTGGTAAGTAAAATACCCAGAGGAGAATACCTTTTGTGGTACAGTTCCATCCATTTTAACCTTGGGTACAAAGAATTGTACGGGGACACTGGCATATATTAAAAGAAAATTATCCTTTTGTCACTGAATTTCCCGTACCTTCTTTACCCTCGGATAGGAAAGGTAGTGCGAGATAGGCTGGTGAAAACTGTTCATTATACTGCACCCAGCCCTATAACTACAATACGGTCTCATATTCACGTTTAAGCTGTCTACAGTGTAACTCTATAATTAAAGGTAAAAGTTTTACACATCCACATAAAGGACATAATATTACTATAAAAAAACACTACACGTCAATCAAGTTTTGTAGTTTACATCTTTAAATGTCAGTGTGGTTTATTGTATGTAGGGGAAACTGCACAGAAGGTTATAGACAGAATTGCTAGACACAAATACTTTATTCAGGATAAGTTAGTACAGCTCCCCCTAGCAAGGCATTTTGTAGAAGAAAAACATTCAGTGTCTCCAGAGGCATAACTAGAACCTTCAGGGCCCCAGTGCAAGAAACCATAAAGGGCCCACCGGACCTCTGGCCAGGGCCCTTCCCTTCAAGCCTGGGGCTCTTCTCACTGATCCTGGGGCCCTCTACTGTCATTGCGGGGCCCTTTATTAAAGTCCCGCAGTGGGACCCTTTCACAAGTTCTGCAGTGGGGCCCCTTCCTGCCATCTTGGGGCCTCCCCATGGTGGTGGAATGCCAGGGCCTGGTCACAAGTGTGACCTTTGCAATCCTGGAAGTTCACCCACTGGTGTCAGTAGTTTTTATTTTTTGGTATTTTACATGTATTATTTTTTATCATTTTTTTTATTCTTTTACAATGTCACTGACTATGACTCTGTCCATTCAGAAAAGGAAGGAGCTGGTAAATTACATATTTACCAACCCCTTCCTGGTTCTCTATTGTGACACATCCAACAGCAGGGGAGCACACAGGGGCCCAGAGACAGCAGAACAAAAGTGAACTGAATAGGAGGAGTGGCGGGGGCCGCATACAGAGGAACCATCTCCTCCATTTTCCTCCTGCAGCTACAGGAGGAAAAGGGAGGACAGTGATTTCTCTACATGCTGCCCCTGCCGTCCCTCCTATCCAAGTGAGCAGGGGAGACGCTGTAGTTACGCCCCTGAGTGTCCCAACTTAAGTTCATGGTTATAGATGGAATTAAAAAAAACAGAGAAGCCAGCGATCGTGAATTTTTATTAAGGAGTCTTGAGGTACAATGGATAGATACTCTTGATAGTTTACAGCCAAAAGGGTTAAACTCGGAATTGGATCTTTATCTTTTTATTTATTTATTTTTGTTTAATATTGATGGTTTATAAGTCTATTTTGATTGATATTGGATGTATGTGATATAATTTGATACATTTATTGTATATTTTTGTAATAATAGAATGACATTTGGATGCTCCTGACAGGTGTGGGGTGACTGATCTGATCCACTCGAGCCATTTCCTTGTCCACCGAATGATGTATTCAACATGTGATAGTCTGTTTAAATTGTTAATTGATAGGAGAGGTGGTTCCAAAAATACATTGTATTTAAATAGTGACGTATAATATTGTCACTAGATATGTTCCAGTCTGAGGAGAGGGGTGCTAGCATGAAAGCCCGAAACTGTTATTGAACGTATTTTTGACAAACTGACATGTTTGTTTGATTTTGATCTTTTTCAATAAAGACGTTTATGTGCAGCAATCCCTCTGGATGTTTGGTCTATATACACTATCTCAAAAAAGTGAGTACACCCCTTACATTTTTGTCAAGATTTTACTATATCTTTTCATGTGAGAACACTGAAGAAATTACACTTTTCTACAATGTAAAGTAGTGTGTGTACAGCTTGTATAAAAGTGTACATTTGCTGTCCCCTCAAAATAACTCCACACACAGCCATTAATATCTATACTGCTGGCAACGAAAGTGAGTACACCCCTAAGTTAAGAAGTATTATGGAAAAATCCACGCTTAGGATAGAGGAGGGTAGTAAGGTAAGGGCACTAAAAAAGTCAATCGGCTGCAGCCCACTTCGGAATATAACGCCAAAGGATTATACACTGAATATGCAAAAAAGGAAGGAAGTGTTTGGCGCTGCCAATATGTATGTAATAAATAGAGTGGTTATTAAATTGTTATACCTGGTGTGTTGTTTATGTTGTAAAAGTGCAGTAGTGTAACATAATATCACATAAAACTCATAATCATATAAAACAGCATTAAAGAGGAAGTAAACCCTCCTCAGGAAGTTGTACCTATAGGTAAGCCTATATTAAGGCTTACCTATAGGTACTGTAAATATCTCCTAAACATGTACCGTTTAGGAGATATTTACCTTTAATGCAGCCAGTGACGTCACTGGCGCATGCGCTCTGAAGGAACGGCAGATCGTGCCGTTCCTTCAGAGCCCCGTGCCGTGACCGTCGGCTCCCGCGCGCGTGCGCGGGAGTGACGTCACCGCGGCTCCGGCCAATCAGATGGCCGGATGCCGCGATCCCGGAAGACGGGCGACTATACATGTCGCCCGTCATACAGGTAAGCGGACGGCACGGCGGGGGCTCGTTCTGAGGTAAGTATTTCATAATGAGCTACTATGCGATGCATACTAGCTCATTATGGGTTTCTCTTTCAGGATGTAAAGAAGAGAAAAAAATTTTTTCTCGGTTTACAACCTCTTTAAATAAATTACATGTGATGCTATAACATGTATAAAACACTGTAAAAATGAGTAAAAATTGGTGCCTCTCAAGTGCAGGTGAGAAAAGTGATATTGTGATACGTGCAGTATGAGTGGTAAGCACCACCCAAACTTAAAAGGAGAAAGAAAATGTGCCCACAATGATTGAAGTATACAAATGTATATAAAGTGAGCAAGAATAAATGGATAAATAAATATGGTGTAGAAAATCACTATACCGTGAAGCAAGATGACGTCAGTACGACGAAACATGTAGAGTGCAGTGCTACTCCCGATGACGTCAGTACGACGAAACATGTAGAGTGCACACCGCATCACTTCCGCTTTTTTTTTTTATTGTACCGGCTTGGGACGCAGATCCGATCGGTGGAGCAAACGCCGCTCATCGCTACACCGCTAAAGAGGACCTTGCGGCTCCTATAGCATATGATTGCATATTTCTGCTGCCACTTATGTGAGTACCTGTTTTTACTTGGATAGAATAAAGATTGTTAAAACGTTACTTCACTATTGGAGGCATTTTCTTTGCATATATCCTGGGATGGCCATTATGGAGCAATAAGGTTGGGACATCCATAACATATACACTACTCATTCTGGACACGGGTGACGGGATTGAGCAAAGTGGACCAGGTGTTAAGCGAACCAGGCGACCGGACCCCCCTTCCTTGGGAGCGATCCCTAAAAATATCGACCTGCATTCTACCCCTGTGTGGGGAAATCTTTCTGGTAAGCTCGGTATTTAATAGAAAGGGGAGCACCGGACCCACGGCATAGGGGAGCACCTGACTAATTTACACCACTACTATCCACCCCGCGGCACCAGAATTTTATGGCACTTATTACTACTACTTTGGACTGTTTTTACTATATTTGGCTTTGAGGACTTATATTTTTATTGGCAATATACTCCTTTTAAGGCATTTATATTTATATTTCCTGACAGACTCCATGGCAGCATACGTTCGGGTAGGCTCCGCCTCCTCTTCTACCTCATAGGACCCCACTCCCATAAATCTTTGCTCCCTTTCAGCATCAGTGTTCCTTTTTCGTCCTCCTCATACATATGTCTGATGTTCCTACTATCTGGTCCTGTATATCGGTGGCAGACTGAGTTTTGGAGTCTCCGATAAGCCCTGGCTCTTAGCGGGGTATGGAGGGGACAATGGAAGAGACCCTTAGCTGGAGCTATGTGGCTTGGCCGAGAGAGCCCTGCTGCTGCGGGTGGCCCTTTATTGCCCGAAGGCACAAGCCGGTGTTGCGTCTCCTGGACTCGGTTATGCTATCGGAGGGTGGTAAGCCCTTATATGGGACCATTTCTTTTTCCTCATCGTCTTACTTATCTTTCTTTTATAGTGCTCGTGTCTAGGGTGTTTTTTATCCGTTATTGCTTAAGTTTTGTCAGTTTTTGCAGCTTAGAACTTACTTGTGTTGCTTCATGGCTGCGCCACGGTCTTTTGCCGCTACTTCCGGGTTGTCCGGCGCTTCTGGGCATGCGCAGTACGCTCCGAGTATTGGAATCGTCTCGCATGCGCAGTAGCGCGGTCTGACGTCACGCGCGGTTGCGCAATACGGCACGTCGCGGTCCGGCGGTCTATTTAAACCCAAGATTAGACCGGAGCTGGTGGGAAGGTCGGCATTTCGGTAGCCTCCCCCAGACTCCGGTCCTGTGGTTAAGGTAAGAAGATTCCTTCACCCTGGGGGTCTTGTTTTTTTGGGGGTAATGGGACTGATGGTTATGTCCTCTTCCTATTAGGATACTTATCCCTATCTAGTGCACCATTGAGATTACTCGAGCTATGGACTCATCGCCGCCCCCTAGTGGCCAGCCTGCTCTTTCTAGGTATGTGCTGGTTTTGACAGTTTTATGCCCTGTTTCTCTTTCATCTTTCATATGGCTTGCTGTATATGTCTGTCTCAGCTCTCTTAGGTCTGATCAACAGCCCCGCACACGCAGCGAAGACAGTCATTCAAATACGCAACACCGGCGCTCCTCATCTAAATCTAAGCGCAGCTCCTCCCACGGCAGGGGACGTGAGGTAGAGCTGCACGATTAATCGTATGAAAATCGCGATCTCGATTCACCCCCACTGACGATCTAAACCTGAAATATGCTCGATTCTTTGCATAGCAGAGAGAACAGCTGTGGAAAAAAAAAAAAAGCCTCCCGGCAAACGCCTATCAGCATTCTCCCAGTAACTATAAACAAAAATGATTACATTTTATCTTTTCCTTCCCTCTGCCAGGGAGAAAGGAAGTTTAACCTCTTAAAGACTGGACCTTTTTCTGACACTTGTTGCTTGCAAGTTAAAATCAGTTTTTTTTGCTAGAAAAGTACTTAGAACCCCCCAAACATTTTATATATTTTTTAGCAGAGACCCTACAGAATAAAATGGCGATTGTTGTAATATTTTATGTCACACTGTATTTGCGCAGCAGTCTTTCAAACGCAATTAATAGACTTTAATGAATAAAAAAAAAAACGTAACAGTAAAGTTATCCCAATTTTTTTTTTGTTACACAGAGAATCGTGATCTTTATTCCAAGCTAAAAAATCGTGATTCTCATTTTGGCCAGAATCGTGCAGCTCTAACGTGAGGGCCAGTCTTCCTCGCACCATGGCAGCTCAGAACGCCCGCAGGGGAAAAAATGCTGGGGTTGCCGTACCCTGATACCAGATGGTTCCTCCTTGTGCAAACCCTGTTATACCCAAGCTACGGGTGAAAGGGAAAAAACGGACCAACATATTGAGGAGGTGGTGCGCAGAGTTTTAAAGGACTCTCTGGCTGAGTTGCATAAGCCAAGCACTTCTGCAGGTCCGTCACGCTCTCCTGACAGAGATTTGTCGGTTCAGGATCCGTTTGAATCTTCCCAACCCAGCCATCCATCTGTTCTCCCGTCAGAGTCCGATTCGGATGACTCCGGTACTGGATTTGAGTTTGCCCTAGTGTCTCCGTTAGTTAAAGCGGTGAGAGAGGCCCTTGATTGGGAGGATCCTGCTGTCTCTTCTCCTAAGCAGAAGAAATATTTCAAGCAGTTATGCAAAGAGCGCTTGAATTTCCCATTTCTAGAGGAACTGGGAGATATAATGTCTGAAGAATGGAGCAAAGTGGAAAGGAAAAATTCCATGACCACTAAAGTAGCGAAGCTCTATCCTTTTAAACAGGAAAAGGTGAAGTATTTGGAGTCGTCTCCTAGTGTAGATGCCGCAGTGATGCGTCTGGCGAAACATGTCACTCTCCCAATGGAGGATACAGCATAATTTAGAGATCCTTTGGATCGGAGGATTGACGCTGATCTCAAGCGAGCATACCTATCAGCCGGCATGGCCTGTAAGCCAGCAATGGCTTTGGCTACAATTTCCAAGGCCATGGAAGTTTGGGTTAATGCCCTTGAAGATACTCTGGGAGGAGTTTCGGAGGAAGTGCTCCAAAGTTCTCCTATCCAGGAGCTGAAGATGGTTGCGGACTTCTTGGGGGAGGCTTCCTTGGACACCATTCGCCTCTTGGCCCGGGTTATGCTGGCCTCCGTTACGGCTAAACGTGCCCTTTGGCTTCGGCCGTGGGTTGCTGATGCTGCCTCTAAACAGGCTTGGTGTAGGATTCCCTTTGAAGGTTCTTCCCTCTTTGGGAATAAACTAGATGCAGCCATAACCCGGGCCACGGGCAGAAAATCTGGGTTCCTTCCCCAGGACAAACGCCCAAGCATTCAGAAGCGCTCTTTCCCAAGGAGGCAAAACGCTAATCGCTCTAGGGAAGCACGCAGCTACAGACCAGGAAAATCCTATGGGAGAAGCTGGAAGTCAAGACAGACCTCCTTTCAGAAAGGCCCCAAGGGCCCTTCGTCCGGTGACTGGGAGGCCACCAAATCCTTTTGAGGTTGGACCCGTCCAGTCTGTTCCGGTAGGGGCCAGGTTGCTCCAATTTCGGGACGTCTGGGCGGCCTCGATCCAGGATCCCTGGGTTCTAAATGTTGTGTCTCAAGGGCACTCTTGGGCGTTCAACAACGTTCCCAAACCCAGGTTCATTGCAACTTCCCTTCCTCCTGCAGCAGAAAAGAAGAAGGTTCTTCTCAGTTATGTGGATACCCTACTGGATCAACGAGCTGTCGTACTAGTTCCCGAAGAGGAAAGGGGTCAAGGAGTATATTCGCCTCTCTTCCTCGACCAGAAAAAGAACGGCACATGGCCTTGGTAATAGATCTCACTTATCTCAACAGATCTATCCGTCGAGAGAGGTTCAAGATGGAGTCCCTAATTACAATACAGCATTCGGTTCTCCCAGGAGATTGGTTGGCATCAATAGACCTAAAAGATGCGTACTTCCACGTTCCTGTGGCAAAAGAGTATCATCAGTTCCTCCGATTTGCTGTCAATCATGTCCACATGCAATTTACATGTCTTCCCTTTGGGCTCTCGACTTCGCCTCGCACCTTCTCCAAGACGTTATTGGCAATCGTGGCTCTCATCAGAACCAGAGGTATCAGATTACATCATTACCTGGACGATCTTCTTCTGTCCCAGGACAGGGCCCAGTTACTGATACATCTGGAGCAGGTGATTCGTACTCTTCAAGAGTTCGGGTGGATTCTCAATTTGGAGAAGAGCCATCTGGTGCCCACGCAGTCCCTGGTATTTCTCGGAGCACTGTTCAACACGTTGAATTGCACCATATCTCTACCAGAAGAGAAAATTCCAGTAGTCCAGAGCAGGGTGGCTCTCGCTCTCGCTCTCGCTGCCTCCCATCTCACTGTTTGTCAGTGTCTAAAGGTGGTAGGGACTCTAGTGGCTACCTCGCCCATGGTGAAGTGGGCTCTGTGGAGGCTGAGACCCTTTCAGAAGGGGTTTCTCCACCAGTGGACGACAGAGAACCTGTCACAGATTATTTATCTAACACCATTCATGAAAGGGTGTCTTCCTTAGTGGCTACGCCGTGCAAATCTAACCAACTGCCACTCAATTGCTCCAATTTCGTGGGTGACGATAACCTCCGACGCCAGCAGTACCGGCTGGGGAGCTCACTGCCGGTCAGAAGTGGCACAAGGCAGGTGGAATTTCGCCAGTCACTGAGTGGTGTCCAACATCCTAGAGCTACGAGCCGCCTTCAAAGCCCTCCAGGCTTTTCACCATCTGACTCAAGGGGCCTCAGTGTTACTCAGGATGGACAACACCACGGCAGTGGCATACGTCAAGAGGCAAGGTGGAACCCGCAGCATGTCTCTACTCCAGGAGACAGATCCAATTATGTCTTGGGCCCAGCAACACCTGGCCAACCTTTCAGCGGTCTTTCTCCCGGGGGGTATTAAATACGGAAGCAGACTTCCTGTCCAGATTCCAGTTGGACAACAACGAGTGGTCCCTCCATCAGGAGGTGTTCAATTGGGTTCTGTCTCTGGGAGTCTCACCGGAGGTGGATCTTTTTGCGAGTCCACACAACAAAAAACTTCGGAAGTATTATACGAGGTTCAGGGATCCTCGAGCCTTCGGAGTGATGGAACTTCCAAGTTGCATATGCCTTTCCACCGGTGCCAATAGTACTCCAATTCCTTCGGAGACTGAAGATGGAGGAAGTAGAGGTCATAGTGATAGTTCCCTTCTGGCCCAACAGGCCTTGGTTTCCTCTGCTGTCCCTTCTCAGCTTCAGGGATCCGATCCCTCTGCCTCTCAGGCCAGACCTTCTATCGCAGGGGCCTACTCTACATCCATGCCCTGCGCGTCTACACCTCAAGGTCTGGTTCTTGAGAGGGAGAGGCTGGAGGCCCTCGGATGTCCAGAAGAAGTGATTCCCACTCTTATGAGCTCAAGAAGGGCTAGCACCAACAGAGTGTATGAGAGGATCTGGGCAAGGTTTCTGAGTCATCAAGCCCAGGGTTTGGGTCCAGCAGGGGCGCCTACCATTCAACAAATTTTGAGTTTCCTGCAGTCTGGTTTAGATCTGTCCCTCTCGGTTTCTTCTCTCCGGGTGCAAGTTTCTGCCATCTCAGCTTTCACCGGAATTCAGTGGGCAAGACATCAACTGATCCAACAGTTTTTTAAGGGCGCAGTCAGGCTCAGGCCTCAGAGAAAACCTAGATTCCCGAAATGGGATCTCCCGTTGGTCCTGGACTTCTTTGCTTCGAAAGAGGTTGCTTCCATGTCCATCAGGGAGCTTACGCTGAAGACGGTATTTCTGGTGGCTATCACCTCTGCCAAGAGGGTCTCGGAGATACACAATTTGGGCTGCAAGGAGCCTTTTCTGACCTTCTTTCAGGACAGGGTGGTCTTAATCCCTATGCTGGGGTCAAACCCTAAAGTAACATCTGTCTTCCACGAAAATTCTGAGATAGTTCTGCCCACCTTCAGAACAAATGAAGAATCCTTAGTCCATCCTTTAGATGTGGGAGACACTCTGAGTCAATACTTAGAGGCCACATCCTCCTTCCGTCAATCGGACTTCCTGTTTGTTCTTCTCCATGGGAATAAGAAAGGAACACGTGCATCTTCAAGAGCGGTGGCTGCATGGATTGTTCAGGCTATACAATGAGCATATAGAGCAAAAGGCTTGGCTCCTCCAGAGGCGATTACGGCTCATTCTACCAGAAGCATTGCTACATCCTGGGCAGTTTCAAAACACGTTGCTCCTGATGTGATCTGCAAAGCAGCCGCTTGGTCATCTGTGAATACCTTTCTTACACATTACTGTGTTGAACCTGCTGCTTTATCTTCAGTTAACTTTGGCGTTCAAGTTTTGTCAGTTGACAGTGCCAATTAAAGTTTTTTCTTTGTTCAGCATCTTCCCACCCGGGAGTGTATAGCGAGTTATTTCCCGAACGTATGCTGTCATGGAGTCTGTCAGGAAAACGGAAAATTGATATCAAATACTTACCGTAATTTTCCTTTCCTGATGGACTCCATGGCAGCAGGAGTCCCCTCCCAATTCCTGAGTAGGCTAGTTACAGAACACTGATGCTGAAAGGGAGCAAAGATTTATGGGAGTGGGGTCCTATGAGGTAGGAGAGGAGGCGGAGCCTACCCGAACGTATGCTGCCATGGAGTCCATCAGGAAAGGAAAATTACGGTAAGTATTTGATATCAATTTTCCGTTATATATACACTTTGAATTTGTATTTTTTCCACCACCTTTTTACTGGTTCACTGCATTTTTTGATCACTTTTATTACGTTCTTTCGGAACCTTTTAAGGCTGATACTTTTTGTTGATCACTTCCTGGCACTGTTTTACTTTATTCACGCAGCCGGGTTCCAATATCCTTTGTCACATTTATTATATTGATTATTCTCTTGGAGGATCTATTTTTTTCTGCTTCACGGTATAGTGATTTTCTACACCATATTTATTTATCCATTTATTCTTGCTCACTTTATATACATTTGTATACTTCAATCATTGTGGGCACATTTTCTTTCTCCTTTTAAGTTTGGGTGGTGCTTACCACTCATACTGCACGTATCACAATATCACTTTTCTCACCTGCACTTGAGAGGCACCAATTTTTACTAATTTTTACAGTGTTTTATACATGTTATAGCATCACATGTAATTTATTTAATGCTGTTTTATATGATTATGAGTTTTATGTGATATTATGTTACACTACTGCAATTTTACAACATAAACAACACACCAGGTATAACAATTTAATAACCACTCTATTTATTACATACATATTGGCAGCGCCAAACACTTCCATCCTTTTTTACACCCCTAAGTTAAAATGTCCAAATTGGGCCCAATGTGTCAATATTTTGTGTGGCAACCATTATTTTCCAGCACTACTTTAACCCTTTTGGGTATGGAGTTCACCAGAGCTTCACAGGTTGCCACTGGAGTCCTCTTCCACTCCTCCATGACGACATCACGGAGCTGGTGGATGTTAGCGACCTTGCGCCCCTCCACTTTCCATTTGAGGATGCCCCGCAGATGCTTAATAGGGTTTAGGTCACATGATTGGCCAGTCCATCACCTTTACCCTCAGCTTCTTTAGTGAGGCAGTGGTCATCTTGGAGGTGTGTTTGAGATCGTTATCATGTTGGAATAGTGCCCTGCGGCCCAGTCTCCGAAGGGAGGGGATCATGCTCTGCTTCAGTATGTCACAGTACATGTTGGCATTCATGGTTCCCTCAATGAACTGTAGCTCCCCAGTGCCAGAAGCACTCATGCAGCCCCAGAGCATGACACTCCCACCACCATGCTTGACTGTAGGCAAGATACACTTGTCTTTGTACTCCACACCTGGTTGCCACCACACACGCTTGACACCATCTGAACCAAATAGGTTTATCTTGGTTTCAGCAGACCACCGGACATGGTTCCAGTAATTCATGTCCTTAGTCCGCTTGTCTTCAGCAAAGTGTTTGCAGGCTTTCTTGTGCATCATCTTTAGAAGAGGCTTGCTTCTGGGATGACAGCCATGCAGACCAATTTGATGCAGTGTGCGGCATATGGTCTGAGAACTGACAGGCTGATCCCCCACCCCTTCAACCTCTGCAGCAATGCTGGCAGCACTCATACGTCTATTTCCCAAAGTCAACCTCTGGAAATGACGCTGAGCAATGTGCACTCAACTTCTTTGGTCGACCATGGTGAGGCCTGTTCGGAGTGGAAGCTGTTCTGTTAAACTGCTGTACTGTCCTGGCCACCATGCTGAAGCTCAGTTTCAGGGTCTTGGCAATCTTACATCCTAGGCCATCTTTATGTAGAGCAACAAATCTTTTTATCAGATCCTCCGAGTTCTTTGCCATGAGGTGCCATGTTAAACTTCCAGTGACCAGTATGAGAGAGTGAGAGCGATAACACCAAATTTAACACACCTGCTCCCCATTCACACCTAAAACCTTGTAACACTAACAAGTCTGCTTTGAAACCTTGGCTTGGGAGAGACCTTGCTGATATAGTATAACTACCTTGTGTCTAATTGCTGTCCTCAGTCTTGCCATGGTTTATGACCTGTGACATGAAACTGTCTTCCACAACCTCCCCTTAGTAGGAGAATTTTGCTCTTCCTCATCCAGTTTTAAGTCTCCTACACAGCTGTTTCTGTTTCAGTTAATTACGGTGTTTCAACCTACATATGAAATTGATGATCATTAACATCTGCTGGGTATAATTGGTTAATCATAGACCTTAATTGAAACCTTAAGCAATCCCTGACTTTGTGCAAGTGTACAAGTGTAAGAATTGATGCTGGCTTGAAATCAAAGGGTAGTCACACCAAATATTTATTTGATTTAGAATTTTCTTTTGTTCATTCACTTTGTAAATTGATAAAAATAAACAACTAAATAGATTTTTTTTTTAAAGCATTCTTACTTTTCTTTCTACATTTCTTCACATCTGCCTAAAACTTTTGCCCAGTAATGTATATATACAGTATAAACAATGCCCAAGCACTCAAAAATATAAACTCAGTATGTAAACTAAACACAAAGGCTAAGTTTACATCTATGCATGTGGGGAACACGCGCAAAACTTCATGCTTTCCCAACATGCACAGAAACGCGTTGCCCTTTAGCAGACGCACAGCAGTGCTATTATTTTGGCATGCTTTTCCGTGTTGCTATTTTCAATGGGCTGCCCTTCATGTGATGCATAAAAACACATGCCTGCATTGGTGGCACCATGTGTGAATCATGCCTAACTGTCACTAGATACAAAATAACAATTCCTCATGAAACCTAAATCATTCTCTAAATAAGGGGTCGGCAACCCCTGGCATGCATGCCAGACATGGTACGCAGCCACATATATGCTGGCATGTGAGGAATGCCTGGGACACCCATCTCCCACATGTCAGCAAAGCTGGCCGGAAGTTCCGGGTGATTACACAGAAAGAAGCACGGTTGGAATCATCTCACTGCCAGCCTGCCTCTTTTCTCACCCATTTCACTCGGCTTGCATATATCTGACATTGCAGTAGTGGATGGCTGGATGTAGGACTTTGTTGTGCCGTGTCACGCCCCCGCCCTTCCTCCTCCCTCCCCCCCCCCCCCCTGCGCCTTATCCCCACATGGATGCTGTCTGCTGTGTCTTGTTCAGTAAGCTCTTCCATCCTTGGACTTGAAACAGGAAATGCAGCAGGTCGGCTCTTCCCCACACTGCACACAGCTAATCTGTTTCTTTTCCAGACACAACCTTGATTACCACAGCATATAGCCGGCAGTTGTAGTTCTGATCTATGAAATCCTCAGCCTGCAACAGCCAGCTACACACTGTGTAAATCCAGGTTGTGTCTAGAAAATAATCGGATCTTAGTTGTGTGCAGTGTTGGTGATCTGAGGTAGGAAGTTGGAGGGTGCAGAATTTGGGGTGATCTGAAGTGTGAAGGTGCAGTAATTGGGGCTGATGTGAGGTGTGAAGGGGCAGTAATTGGGGCTTATGTGAGGTGTGAAGGTGTGCAGTAACTGGGGCTGGTGTGAGATGTGAAGGTGCAGGAATTGGGGTGATGAGAGATGTGATGATGCAGGAATTGGAGTTATCTCAGGTGTAAAAGTTCAGGAGTTGGAGCTGATCTGAGGGATGAAGGTGCAAGGATTGGGGCTGATCTGAGGTGTGAAGGTGCAGGAACTGGGGTGTTCTGAGGTCTATAGCGCAGGAATTGAGCTGATTTGAGATGTGAAGGTGCAGGAATTGGGATGATATGACATGTGATGGAACAGGAATTGCAGTGATGTGAGGTGTGATGGTGCAGGGATTGGGGTGATCTGAGGTGTAAAGGTTCAGGAGTTTGGGCTGATCTGAGATGTGAAGGTGCAATAACTGGGGCTGATCTGGCTTGTGAAGGTGCAGGAATTGAGCTGATCTGAGGTGTAAAGATGCACGAATTGGTGCTGGTTTGATGGTGAAAGAATTGGGCTTTTTAGAGATCTAAATTGAGTTTGATCCAAGGTGATGGAATTGGGCTGATTTTAGGTTTGAAGGGGCAAAGCTCAGTGTTTAATATTCACTGTTATTCAAGTCGTTACAGAATGTAGTGTAGAAAAATTCATTTTCATGATTGAGTGTGGGAAGTTGGCCTTTTTTATGTAGCTGGCACTCTCAATTTCTTAAAAAATAAATTTTGGCACATTATGTTTAAAAGGTTGCCTAGCCCTGCTCTAAATAATCAGTGTTCACACAGTTGTGCTACCATGCAAATAAAAGTAAACACTATGCTCCGCTCTGTTTTAAGTGAGAATTGGTTTTTTTTTTTTTTTTTTTTTTTTATAGAGTGTTTACTTTGTGGTGAGTTTACATTTTTAATTGTACAGAGTTTTGATCAACACAGGGTTCTGTAATGGTCATTAATTAAATTCATATTATCTGGACATACAGAGTGATTGGGGAATGCTTATATAGTGATGTGTGCCAGCCTGAGAGATGTCCGTCAGCTGTGGGGGGAGCTGCAGATTCAGCTGGCTCCCACACATATACCCCCTGCTTTTCCAACCCAGCTTGTCAGTGTAACCCTTCTCATGTCCGGGAAACAAATCCCTCCTGAGTCCTGACATGAAACACTGCCAACTTACCTCCCCAAACAAACTTTCCTCATAGCATTGTCTCAACTCACGTCCCTCCCTACACAGTGTCCGCAGCAGCCAGCAGTAGTAGCTATGATCCGCTCTGACAGCCCTGGGGATCAAGGAGGATTGGAATGAATGAGAGCTCAGAGTGAGGCCCCATTCGCACCTGAGTGATTTGTAGCTCAAATGTTTGAAGCTCCAAAATGCTCAGGGAGAAAATGATCAATTAGTCTGTATGGTGATGGTTCACATCTCCACTCCAAATCGCCTGAAGCTAAACACTTAACACTCCAAAAAGTTTTGGCGCTGCTTTTGTAGCTTGATTTTGGCAGATTGGTGTTTCTTTTCTATGTACAGTAATCTTTATTTGCAAAACAGAGAACACATCGTAGCCAACAATCCCCTATTTATGAGGGGTTGCGAATACAGTAACAAAGGTAACTGCATTGGCGAAGTGAACTACAAACACAAGGGGCATAAAAGGGAAGGAAGGAAAAACTAGGTAGAAGGGAAGAGGTGAAGCATCGTAACTGATGGGATCACCCCTAGTTTGACCCAGTGGTTTCCATAGGCAGACTTTCTGACTGTACAAAACACGAGACCTACGTTGAAGGCCAAATCAAGCACTCCAGGGTGTCCCACCATGAAATGGCCCCATGGAGATTGGTGTGTTTCTGAGGCAACTGAAAGCAGAAACACATAGCAGCAAATTATGTGTAGCACCCTACAGGTAGGTGTTAGGCAGACAAGGCCCACTATACCTTTACCTAACAGCAGGGCCATGATTTCTTTTGGTTAGGGTCACGGGTGTCATGGTTTCCAGGTGTGCCTGCTGAAGGGAAGTCTCCCCAATGGCTCCTGTGAGAGGCTTCTCATAGGGTAGTGGAGGAAGCCCAATCAGGGTACACATTCAAGCTTGTAACTACCCCAGAAGGCAGATTATGTTGCAAAGGATTCTGGGAGGGGGTATAAGTTTGGGGGAAGCGTGTGACTCGGCGTCTTTGGCGGGAGCAGGGTCCCAGGAGGGAGAGAAGGGCTGTCTCTCCTCCTGTCTGAGGAAGCGGTTGTCTCGGGGTGCCGTCCGAGAATCCAGAGAGTGCTGAGTTGAGCTGAGAGGATCCAGTGTGCCGAGAACCAGCGGAGAGCGAGAGTCCCAGGAAAGCCTACACAGGTCGTGAGAACTGAGGATTGCCCCTGGGGGTCTACCTGAAGAGTTAGAGGAGACCACTCCAGAGGAGGTTCTGGGATCCAGTGTCAGCTAGCTGTAAAGGGGGTACCTAGGTTGAGGACCCTGAAGTAACAGAGGGGGTACATAGTCAGTGGACCCTGAAGAGTTAAAAGTGTAAAGGGGCGCCTGCGGTTTGGGCCCTTAATTGTGCAGAGTACCAGTTGAGTGTTGCAGCAATACAGTAATTCGAAGCAAGCTACCTCAAGCCAGTGCCAGGCTGGAGAGAGTGGTCAGTGACTTTGCAGTGCAGCAGTGTCAGTAGTTCTATGCTCCACAGTCCTAAATCTTCTGGACCTAGAGTCGAGGATTCAGCAATTCTGTCAAGTTACAGGGTGTTCTAAGCCTCAGTGAGCGCTGGCTAGCGTCGGCTGTCGTCAAGGCAGCCTTAACAGACATTTTCTGGATGAAGTCCGAAATTGTATTTAGTTAATCTTAAAGGAGTATCCCACTCATTCCCTTCTCCCATCCCCTTTATCTACAATAAAACCACAAAACCAACATGCCGGAGTTGTCAATGTCTCAGTCCTCACACCCAGGGTCGCAACTCACATGGGCTGGAGAGGTAACCGGTAACAATGGCAGACCCACATCAGGCACAATGCCTGGAAAACCTGCTACATTTGGGGGCTCCTTTGGGATTTTGCCATTAGTTACTGGGCCAGTTGCCCTTGGCAACAGCAAAAAGAAACGTCCAAAAAGTCAATTTTTGTGTCCGGAACTGCTATTCAAACGCCAGGCCGGGTGTGAGACTTCAACCATGGGAGGCAGGGAGAGTGGGTGGAAATTGGAAGCCTACATGGAAGGATGTTTGTGGCAACGTAAATGTAATGTGACAAAGACCTTTTATGTGGATTATGAAATGTATTCTGCTATCAGAAAATGGAGAGCAGGAGGCAAATGTGTCCGAGTGTATGAATGCTGCAACTGCTTAACAGTGAGAAGCCCCAGGATGGGCAGTGAAGATGGCGTCAGGGGTCCAAGGGAGGACAGAGAAGAGGACGGCGGAGGTCCTAGTGTAGACAGTGAAGATGGAGGCCCGGGGCCTGGTGGTGGTGCACGCTATGTGGAAGGATGTTGACCGGGCGTTTGACAGCGGGACATTTATTCTTTATACAGTCAGGTCCATAAATATTGGGATATTGCCACAATTCTAATCTTTTTGGCTCTATACACCACCACAATGGATTTGAAATGAAACAAACAATATGTGCTTTAACTGCAGACTTTCAGCTTTAATTTGAGGGTATTTACATCCAAATCTGGTGAAGGGTGTAGGAATTACAACAGTTTGTATATGTGCCTCCCACTTTTTAAGGGACCAAAAGTAATGGGACAGATTAACAATCATAAATCAAACTTTCACTTTTTAATACTTGGTTGCAAATCCTTTGCAGTCAATTACAGCCTGAAGTCTGGAGCGCATAGACATCACCAGATGCTGAGTTTCATCCCTGGTGATGCTCTGCCAGGCCTCTACTGCAACTGTCTTCAGTTCCTGCTTGTTCTTGGGGCATTTTCCCTTCAGTTTTGTCTTCAGCAAGTGAAATGCATGCTCAATCTGATGCAAGTCAGGTGATTGACTTGGTCATTGCATAACATTCCACTTCTATCCCTTAAAAAACTCTTTGGTTGCTTTTGCAGTATGCTTCGGGTCATTGTCCATCTGCACTGTGAAGCGCCGTCCAATGAGTTCTGAAGCATGTGGCTGAATATGAGCAGATAATATTGCCCGAAACACTTCAGAATTCATCCTGCTGCTTTTGTCAGCAGTCACATCATCAATAAATACAAGAGAACCAGTTCCACTGGCAGCCATACATGCCCACGCCATGACACTACCACCACCATGCTTCACTGATGAGGTGGTATGCTTTGGATCATGAGCAGTTCCTTTCCTTCTCCATACTCTTCTCTTCCCATCACTCTGGTACAAGTTGATCTTGGTCTCATCTGTCCATAGGATGTTGTTCCAGGTTGTTGTGGCATCAACAACCTGGAAAGGAGCTTGGACATTGCCTATCAGGCGCTGGTTGGGGCCAGCATAGAGGAGGGAGGAACAGAGGAGACGCAAGCAGCAGAGGTACGCAGCTGGGTGACTGTTAGGAAGGGTAGAGGGATGAGTGCCAGGGAGGCCAATCCTGAGTTGGTACACCCTAACAAATTTGCCGAGTTGCAGGTTGAGGGGGATATCAACTCAGGGGTGGCAGAGCTGGAGAACGCGCCCTCCCCCAGCTGCCAGGGGGGGTCGGCTCCAGGAAGAAGGGGGGCGGTAACTCAGGAAAGGTTAGAAAGGTTGTGGTAGTTGGGGACTCAATTTACAGGGCAATCTGTAAAAAAGATCTCGTGAACCGAACAGTTTGTTGTTTACCGGGCGCCCGAGTTCGGCACATCGCAGATCTGGCAGACAGATTGATGGGGGGGGGCTGGGGATGACCCAGCGGTCATGGTGCATGTGGGCACTAATGACAAAGTTAAAGGTAGGTGGAGGATCCTTAAGAACGATTTCAGGGACTTAGGTAATAGATTGAGGAAAAGGACCTCCAAGGTGGTTTTCTCTGAAATACTGCCTGTACCTCGAGCCACACAGGAGAGGCAGAAGGAGATTAGGGAACTTAACAAGTGGCTAAGGAATTGGTGTAGGAAGGAGGGGTTTGGGTTCCTGGAGAACTGGGCTGACTTCTCAGTCGGCTACCGGCTCTTTAGTAAGGATGGGCTGCACCTTAATGGGGACGGTACAGCTCTTTTGGGGAGAAAGATGGCCACCAAGTTGGAGGAGCTTTTAAACTAGGAGACGGGGGGGAGGGCTCAGGAGCAGAGGACTGAAGGCAGCTGTAGGGTCAGCAGCGACAGTAGGTCCACAATGTCAATTGGCAGGTCTGTGCGGGAAAATCTCAGACCAAACAGGAATAAACATAACCGCCAATTGCGCTTAACTTCCGTAAAACTAAGAGGGGTATATGCTAATGCCAGGAGCCTAGCTAATAAAATGGATGAGTTGGAAATATTGGTACATGAGGAGGACATAGACCTTTTGGGAATAACAGAGACTTGGTTCGACCCCTCACATGACTGGCTGGCCAATATCCAAGGGTATTCGGTGTACCGGAAGGACAGGGTAGGAAAAAGAGGGGGAGGGGTATCTCTCTATGTCAAGAACAATATAAAGGTGATAGAAAGGAGTGACATTACGGATGGGATGAGCATGGATTTAGAATCTGTGTGGGTTGAACTCCATAGGGAAGGAGAAAAGGGGAAAGTAATTGTGGGGGTTTGCTATAGGCCACCTAACCAAGGGGAGGAGGTAGAGCTGGAATTCTTAGCACTAATGAGTAAAGTGGCAAAATTGGGATCAGTCGTCATATTGGGGGACTTCAATTATCCCGACATTGACTGGGACGAGGGGACTGCACACTCACAGAAGGCCCGCCTATTCACGGAAACCTTACTGGATAATTACATGTCACAGTTGGTGGATTCTCCGACTAGAGAAATGCAGTCCTGGATCTATTGATCACTAATGACCCAGACCTAATCTCGCAGGTAGGAGTCCAGGACAATCTGGGCTCTAGCGATCACAGGATGATCACATTTAGTATAAATAACAATATAACAAGGCAAGTGGGGAACATAAGAACCCTAAACTTCAGAAGGGCAAACTTTCCAAAATTGTACTCATTGATGGAAAGGGTAAACTGGGACCAAACCCTGGGATCCCTGACCACAGAGGAAAAATGGGAATGCTTTAGGAACATATTAGGCAAAGGCATCTTGCAGTGCATTCCTATGGGAAATAAATTTAGAAGAGACAAAGCCAAACCTGGCTGGCTAAACCGTAGCGTCAAAAAACTTATTAGGGGAAAAAAATTGGCCTTCAAGAAGTATAAATCAGAGGGCACAGTATCGACTTTCGAGCAATACAAGGAGGCAAATAAGAAAAGTAAACAAGAAATCAAGATGGCTAAAATCAACTTTGAGAGACAAATAGCGGAGGATAGTAAAAAAAACCCAAAGAAATTCTTTAAATATATCAACAGCAAAAAAACTAGGGCAGAGCATATTGCACACATAATTAACAATGATGGGAGGATGGTTACAGAGGACACTGAAAAAGCAACCGTGCTGAATGCTTTTTTCTCGTCAGTCTTTACACAGGAAACGGAGGGGTACACTGACCATGACTGTTTGGTTAGTAGTAATACACAGGACTTGCCACTATGGCTAACAGAGGTTGAAATCAGGGAAAGGCTGGATAAACTCAACACAAACAAATCACCAGGCCCGGATGGCGTACATCCGAGAGTACTCAAGGAACTCAGTAAGGTTATATCCAGACCACTGTTCCTGATCTTTGCTGACAGTATTAGGACAGGAGATGTACCAGGGGATTGGAAGAAAGCTAACGTGATTCCGATATTCAAAAAGGGCCAGAGGCATATCCCGGGAAAGTATAGGCCTGTCAGCAGGGCAGCTGTTAGAAATCACGGGGCCCCGTACAGTCTATCTGATGGGGCCCCCAAAAGCCCGCCCCTTACCCCGCCCACCTGCCTTAAAAAAATGCAGCTTTGTCTTCCAGGGATAGTTATCTTCGAAACAAAGTCGGAAGCTGACGGTCAGGCCCCCCTGATAAGTAACTTTACAGGAGGCCCGATGGTACCCCCTTTATTGGCAGCCCTGGGTGGACCCAATCAGACCCTCAATTTACCTCTATGGAGCAGCGGATGTAAACCTACTTGTGTCTGTTTACACTTGCCTACCTCTGATCTGGTCCGATAAAAAAACCCTAAGGGGGTCTGTCCTGCTCCATCTAGGTGGTCGGGTGTAAATAGACAATGGAGTCCATTTACACCCCACTGCCCATAGAGTAGAGTGGGCTCTGTCCATGTCTGCTCTGCATAAACTGAGTGGACATGGACCTGTCATCTGCCCACTCTGCTCTGATCAGTAGAGAGATCCTCCGCTGAACAAAGCGGAGTCCATCCAATGTGATAGGGGCCTAACGCAGGCCATAGATAATGCGATTTTATTTCCTGCAACCATAGTCAGGAGAAAACAATGATTCTGCCACCTGGTCCCCTTTAGGAGAACACAATGATTACTTGCTAGCTGCTAGCAATAATTGCATGTGAAATCTGACAGGCTGGTTGTATGCAAGTCTATCAAGTGGATCAACTTGGGTACAATCAGCCTGTCCATAGATGGTTTGAATCTCGGCTGGTTCCTGCAGCCATCTCACTACCTGCTTAAACTTCTTGGTACAGTCTATAAGGGAACCTACCCTCTTCGGTGGTGGCTGTCACTATTCACCACTATTGGATTTTTAGTTATCACTATTTGGGTGTTATCATCGTTTGTTTTATGGTTTTACGCTATGGCGTTTGCCTTTTTTTTCCTTTTTTTTCCTCATTTAAACGTATCCCTGGACACCTGCATCACCACGGTACGGGTTGCTGCCTTCTGAGGTCTGTGGATTCGGTTCCCATTATTTTGGCTACAGTATCTGCTACTTCTGGTAAGCGGTACCCGCACAAGTCACAACGCATTTTTTCCCATTTTTGTTACTGGTTTACACTATGGTGTTGTTTTTCTCCTTCTATTCATATACCACTGAGGAGATTTACATCGGAGCCCTATGAAGCTTGCTGTGTTCCACATTTGAAGACTCTGCCTTTAATTTCTTGGCTCTTTAATGATTGGAATCTGGTAAGCGGTACCTGCACAAGGGTCATCATTTTTCCCTTTCATTTATGGACATTCACATGGACTGTTTCATTTGTTAGCGCAGCTTTATTTATATATTTTCTTCTTGGGGTGTCAGTCGCACTTGAAGCTGCTGCTTTGCTTTTTTGAATTAGCGCAGTTGTTTTTTCTCCTTTATGGTTCCTGCAGCACCTGCCGGGGATTCGAACCATATATGGCCGGCTGGACCATTTTGGTCTTTCATTAAGCATTGTTGTCATGGATAAATGGATCTCTCTTCTTTCTTTCTTGTGTTTGTATTTGTCTGAGCTGCGCCTCGGTGCACTGCCCTGTTTTGCAAGCTTTGTTTTACCACTTACTAAGTCCCGGTTCACATTATTGCGGCTGCGGAGATCGCATGTAATTTGGAGCGCACTGCTCCTTCATTACATGTGATCTGATGTGCGGATGCGAATTCAGCCATACACTTTGTATGGCTGAATTCGCACTGTATCCGCACCAAACTCGCACATGACCCTTTTTTTCAGCAGCATCAGGATCGGATCGCACAGTGGTTCACACTTGTGCGATCCGATTCTGTGCGTACTGTCAGATCGCACTGCGATATGCGATCAAACTGGGGGTGTCGTTAACATTTAATTGACACCCCCTGCGTATCGCATATGGCAGTGTGAACTGCCAGAGGTGCGGATGCGATGCGGGAACAGGCTGCGAATTCGCAACCTTCCCGCATCGCACAAGTGTGAACCGAGCCTGAGTGTTTGTTGTTGCTGCAATGTCTACAAAAGTTTAATAAACATACCCTTTAAAAAAAAAAAAAAAAATCTATGCATTTCACTGTTCTTTCTTCAATGATGATCTTCATTATCATCATGATAATCACACAGTACGTGGCTCAAAGCACCTGTACTGTGTGAGTGTGACTGTCATGATGATAATGATGACCATATTTGGCTGCTCCCTGCTATATAAATATATATAATATAATATGATATAATATAATATATATATTAAAATAGGCAATATACCAGGGTATGGGGAAAGGTGTGTGCTGTGTCATGTCATGAGACTGTACCTTTCCTGTGTGACTTATGCCAGATCCCTCTGTGTCTGCACTGCTGGACAAGCTGCTGAGTGGAGATCACACAAGGACTCATCTGTGTGCCTGCCCTGCACGGATCGTTTCCAGTTCCAGGCTCCAGCTAGCTGCCCCTAGCCTGCCAGCACTCTTCTGCCTGGTTCCCTCAGCACTTACTGGCTAAAGGAGTCAGGCAATGTGCAGGCCAGCAGCGGGGACTTACAGAGCCGGGACTTCCACATTACAAGAAAGTGTGTGCAAGTCCGTGGGGACGCCCGAAAATGAAAAAAATAGTCCCCAGAGGCTGCAGCGATCTCCCGGCTCTAGAGGTGAACAGATGGGGCCCCCCCTCAGCCCAGCAGGGAATATGAATACCCAGGACTCTGGCGGGGAACAGTATATTATGTACACTAACTGACTGTACACAGTCACATCCTACATGAAGTCTGAAGCTGCCGGCCGGGCCCCCCTGATAAGTGACAGGCCCAGGGCCCCCTACAGAAGGACCGGTGGTACCCCCCTATCAGCGGCCCTGCCTGTCAGTTTGACATCAATAGTATGTAAACTTCTGGAGGGGATGATAAGGGACTATATCGTAGAGTTTGCTAAAGACAACAACATCATCAGCAGTAATCAGCACGGGTTTACAAATGGGCGTTCTTGTCAAACCAATCTATTAACATTTTACGAGGAGGTGAGCAGTGAGCTAGATAGGGGGAGACCAGTGGATGTGGTGTACTTGGATTTCGCTAAGGCGTTTGATACAGTTCCCCACAAGCGCTTAATTTCTAAAATAAGATCTGCAGGTATCGACAGCAGGGTTTGCTCTTGGATACGGAATTGGCTTAAAGGGCGTGTCCAAAGAGTGGTAATAAACAGCGCATACTCAGACTGGTCTGAGGTAGTAAGCGGGGTGCCCCAGGGCTCAGTCCTGGGACCAACCTTGTTCAATTTATTCATAAACAACATTGAGGTCGGGATCAGTAGTTCGATATCAGTTTTTGCAGATGACACAAAATTGGCCAGAGCAATAACTGCACAGCATGAAGCAGATATCCTACAGAATGACCTGGACAAAATTACAGAGTGGGCAACGACATGGCAAATGAGGTTTAACGTGGAGAAGTGTAAGGTTTTGCACTTGGGGACTAAAAACATAAAAGCACAATACACGTTAGGAGGGGAACCCTTGGGGGAATCAAAAATGGAGAAGGATCTGGGAGTCTTGGTTGATGATAGATTAGGCAACAGCATGCAATGTCAAGCGGCAGCTGCCAAAGCCAGCAGAATATTGGCATGCATAAAGAAAGGGATGTATTCCAGAGATAAGACTATAATCCTTCCACTTTATAAAACTCTGGTCCGACCGCATCTGGAGTATTCTGTCCAGTTCTGGTCGCCAGTCCTCAGGAGGGATGTGTTGGAGCTGGAGAGAGTCCAGAGAAGGGCAACTAAACTAATTAGGGGATTGGAGGACCTTGACTATGAAGAGCGTCTACAATCGCTCGATTTATTCTCCCTGGAGAAGAGACGTCTGAGGGGGGACATGATAGCAATTTATAAATATCTTAATGGGGATCCCAGCTTAGAAAAAAAGCTGTTCATTCGAAGGGATTGCATGAGGACTCGGGGGCATACAATGCGATTAGAGGAGAAGCGTTTTAACCTCAGGCAACGTGGGGGGTTCTTTACTGTTAGGGCTACAAGATTGTGGAATTCTCTACCACAAGAGGTGGTTTCTGCGGGTAGTATGGTGGCTTTCAAAAGACTCTTAGACTTACATCTCAAGGATCAGAACATTCAGGGGTATGTGAGATGATTACAGCCACACACACCTACACAGGTTGAACTGGATGGACTATTGTCTTTATTCAACCTCATCTACTATGTAACTATGTAACTATGTAACTGTGAAGGCTTTTTTAGATGTTGTTTGGCAAACTCTAATCTGGCCTTCCTGTTTTTGAGGCTCACCAATGGTTTACATCTTGTGGTGAACCCTCTGTATTCACTCTGGGGAAGTCTTCTCTTGATTGTTGACTTTGACACACATACACCTACCTCCTGTAGAGTGTTCTTGATCTGGCCAACTGTTGTGAAGGGTGTTTTCTTCACCAGGGAAAGAATTCTTTGATCATCCACCACAGTTGTTTTCCGTGGTCTTTTGGTGTTGCTGAGCTCACCGGTGCGTTCTTTCTTTTTAAGGATGTTCCAAACAGTTGATTTGGCCACACCTAATGTTTTTGCTATCTCTCTGATGGGTTTGTTTTGTTTTTTCAGCCTAATGATGGCTTGCTTCACTGATAGTGACAGCTCTTTGGATCTCATATTGAGAGCTAACAGCAACAACAGATTCCAAATGCAAATAGCACACTTGAAATGAACTCTGGACCTTTTATCTGCTCATTGTAAATGGGATAATGAGGGAATAACACACACCTGGCCATGGAACAGCTGAGCAGCCAATTGTCCCATTACTTTTGGTCCCTTAAAAAGTAGGAAGCACTTATACAAACTGTTGTAATTCCTACACCTTTCAACTGATTTGAATGTAAATACCCTCAAATTAAAGCTGAAAATTTGCAGTTAAAGCACATCTTGTTTGTTTCATTTCAAATCCATTGTGGTGGTGTGTAGAGCCAAAAAAGTTTAGAATTGTTTTGATGTCCCAATATTTATGGACCTGACTGTGGTTGCTGCACATTTACTGTGGCGATCGTAGTCGGCCATGCCGAGAAGGGCAGTGGGGCTAGTCCCGGAGCCAGTATGGAAGATGAGGATTGCACGTGTGTGGCAAGGAAGAGGAGTATCGGCCGTGCAACCAGCAGCGGGATGCTACTCTTGCCGAGCAAGAAGGGACAGCTGGCTTCAGTCAGAAAAAACGCAGTGGATGCCCTAGTGCAATTGAGATGGGCGGACGTGTGTCTAGCAAGTGACACAGTCCGCTTTGCAGCTACTTCCCAAAGGTTTGCAGCGAAGCAGCATGGAAGGGGAAGCATTAAAGTACCGTGCCGGAAAGCACGCCACGTGCAGGTCTGCACAGTGGGAGGAGTAACCGCCCAATATGGCGAAAGGGTGGAGATAGCGGGAACCTCCGGCCAATCAGGAGTGATCCAGGGGACTCTATTAATATTCCTTCCTTCGGGTGCGGCTGTGCGGCAAAAACGTGTAGGAGAAGGACACAGTCCGCTTTGCAGCTACTTCCCAAAGGTTTGCAGCGAAGCAGCATGGCAGGGGAAGAGTTACAGTACCGCGCGGGAAAGCACGCCACGTGCAGGTCTGCACAGTGGGAGGAGTAACCGCCCAATATGGCGAAAGGGTGGAGATAGCGGGAACCTCCGGCCAATCGGGAGTGATCCAGGGAACTCTATTAATATCCCCTCCTTCGGCTGCGGCCGTGCGGCAAACACGTGTAGGAGAAGGAGGCATGTCGTTCACCAGAGGAGCGAAGAGTGTTCCCGATATTACTGCCACCATGGGCAAAAACCCTGCGGAGCAAAGCCAGGAGCAGATCCAACAGCCAGATCCCCCCCCTAGTATCCGGATGGTGCCGGACGGCGGACTCACATTGTGCACCAGAGGAGGTCGAGAGTTTCTTGGAGTGGTATGTCCCCAATGTGTCACCATTACTCTGAAAGTGAAGGCGTGGGTTCAATGTGGGCAATGTGGTGATCTGCTGCTCAGGGCTGAGAAGGGTGAGGGCCTCACCCAGGAGGTGACGGGGAACGAGTCCAAGTTCCTCTGCGGAGCAGGAAGGGGCATGTTCAGGTTGATGATGCGGCTGGATGCCCTGCCAGCAGTCGGTGGGCCTACAGTCTGCGGGAAGGGAGTTCAGTCGCAGAGCTCCATAGGGAGGGGATCCGTGTCCACCCAAACTGTAGGAGAGTGGCCAGAAATGGCTACAGCAAGGGCCCTAATGGGATCCGCCCCTATTACTGTCACACAGCCTGTCAAGACAGAAGTCACCCAGCTGTCCTCTTCCAGCACCAGCAGTGAGGGTGGGAGATGCCCTGTTAGAGTAGATTCCCCATCATTTTACATGAAATACGGATCATTTGAAGACGGCATGGATGAGTGGGGATCGATGGATGAGACCGAGTGGGAATGGGGGTCAGAGGCTGGGAGCAGCTCCCCAGGTCCCGAAGTGACTGAGTGACTGTGCCTTTAGACCAGGTAGCCAAGGAGAAATCGCCCAGAAATTGGGGTTCTGTGATGCCTATGTTGCAAGAGTCCCAGACCTCACCCCGCCGGGGAACATTGCCAGGGCCAGAGACCAGAACACAGCCTATGAAGAAATGATTCAGAGGATATGCACCCCTTTTTCTCCACCAGGGAGAGGAAACCGGAGGACCCTTCCCCGGTTGTCTAGAATGCAGTGATGGATGCAGAAAAAGGTTGCATTGGAATACGGGTATGACTACCCTTATGCACCAAGGGAAGTGATGTTGCTAGTAGAAAAGTATAGGGACTTTTGGTGCGATTAATTCATTTGGGATTACCTGTTTGTCCCAATACCCTACCGGGACTATCCAGAGGAGGGACTAAAAGAGAAGTTTAATAAAGTAAAAGTCCAATGGTATTACGGGCACTCCATCTACAACGATAGGGTGGAGGTCTACCGCCCGGATGGGTCAAGACATGCTTGGTCCATCCGGGTCAAAAATTAACAAGGGGAGTATTTTCAAGTGCCCCGCCCTAAGTACTACATCTGAGGATTGTCAATGCATTTAAAAGGAGGAGATTCAGGAGCAGAAGAAAAATTGTGTGGCCGGCTGGCTATCACAACTGACCAAGGAAACTTTTAAAGGATATAATGCTGGAATTCAAGTTTACAAGTGGTTGAAGTTTAAGACTGACCCCTTGGGCCATTGGGCCAGGGTCCTTGGAAAAGTCAAGTGTTGTAATATTAGACCTTTGGGACTATGGGTCCGGGTCTTCTGGGAGATTCATTTTGTGTGCTAGGTCCCTTGGGCCATCGGGCCAGGACCTTATGTGGATTACAAATGGCTGTGTGGGACTTTATCCACAGTCTTTACAGATGAAGATGTTGCTACAAAGTTCAAATGTCTAGGAACTTTGGTGGGGGGTGCCCTGCTGGACCCCTGTGATGTTTCCCTGATTCAGCAGGACAGTAGGTCATGAGAGACTGTGGCCTGCCCTTTTTGCTCACTGAAGTGCTCAAAAGGATAGCAGAGGGCACTGTACTTCACTTCAACAAAAGAGGACTCTGTCTAGACAGCTAGTGTTAGGGGACAAGCTCTTCCAGTTAAAGGAGGACCCTGGCGTGTCAAGACACTGGTTAGCAGAGGCAGTCAGGGAGGGAGAGGAAAGGTCGCGCTTACATCTAATGAAGGAGGATCTTTCCACTCAACTGTTCAGATAGTTAGGCTTGTATTTCATATGTGATGCAGTTGACTAACTTTTGCTTCCTTTTTCTCTATACAGGTGGGACCACCTTAGAGATAGACAGTCAGGATGTTTGCATTGTATTTTTCTTTGTTCTTCTCCACCAGGTGAGTTCATTTGGTAGGGGGTGCATCCGTTAACCATGCACCTTAAACTGTGTATCAATACGAAAAGGCCAAAGCTCCAAAACAATTGGAAAATTATGTACAAAAATGCTCAAGGATGCACGATAAAACACCCAACGCTTTCTATTAGGCCTGATCACGTTCCCTTAATAGAAAGCTTGTATCATGGAGAGGGGAGGAGCCTCTGACCCAGCCAGCTAATCAGCTTCAGTGAACAAGTGAATTGCTTTGTTTGTACATTGAAGAGAGAAGGCGATTAGCTGCTCGGGTCAAAAGCCTCTCCACTGTACACAGGGAAGTGATCCGCTAGCCGAAGGGAGATCCCACGGCCATGTTTTCACAGCTGGAAGCTTCGGCCGCCCTGATGATCTGACGGGTCACACACAGAGCACCAGGACAAAGCCAATTTCCCGTGATTTTTCCTGGGACATGGACAGACCGGGACATGGGTCTTAAAATCATGATTGTCCTGGGAAAATTGGGACTGTTGGCTTGTATGCTGTACTCCAATGGCCTCCACAGTCACCAGATCTCAATCCAATAGAGCACCTTTGGAATGTGGGGGAACAGGAGATTTGCATGAAAAGATAAAAATTCCTGCGAGCAACCTTCCTAATATAGATCTTTAAAATGCCGCAGACACTTCACTTCTCATAAAAGTGTAACAGAGCCAATAAATATAAAATAGTGTTGCGCAAAGTAAAAATCGAATCCAATGTGTAAAACGAATTGTTTCAAAAATAATAATAAATATATGTAACCCTCAGGTACTGGATCCCGATTCTAAGATCTGGTGTGTATAAAATCCGCCACTGAGAGATAAAAATGTAAAAAATTTTATTAATAAATGTGATTCCTAAAATTTATGAAAAATAGAAAAAATATGGTGTATATAAAATCCGTCACTGGAAGATAAAAATGTGAAAAAATGTTATTAATAAATGTGATTCCTAAAATTAATGGAAGATAAACAAGAAAGTGCAAATCCCCCTGAGGAAGACACGTGGTTTCTTGTGTCGTCACGCGTAGGGGAAGGGGCAAGGACGGACGGAGCGCTTTGCTGGATTGTATGCGAGACTCTCAGGCTGTCGGCTGAATCCACTGCAGAGGATTAGGACGCGGCTGCGGCGTCTCCCACTATACCACAACGGTACCCCGGAGAGTGTTAATTCCTGTACGGCTTGTTTAAAGGTGCATGGATGCACCCAAATGTGAGTGCAATATGATTTCATTTTAAGGAATAAATTGATTTTAAACGGTATAAGCGCTATTGTGAGCTTCCTTTCCATGTTATGCTGATTGCTGTGGAGAGAAACGACCAGCATATGGGCTAAGATCACCTGGGATCGTCAGACGCTCAGCATTTGAGCCTAATTTTACCAAATATAAGGTGAGCGCCCAATCACAAGGGGGTGCACGTATAGAAGTAGTGACACCCTGGTCGCCCACCTGGTTTGGGATCACCGCCACAGATTGGTGGCTTGAGCACTTGTAGAAGAAAGTATAGCACTGTGTGTCACCAAGATCTCATTGGACATTTGACTGTTTATTGTTTTCTGCTTTGGAGTATGGACACTTATCATCTATAATATTTCTATTTATTTATTCACGGACATCAACATTATTTTACAAAGTATATTAATTGTTATATAGAACTTTTGCACTATATTTTTGTGATCTACACGCACATCCCAGCACTTTGCACTTTTCTTGTTTATCTTCCATTAATTTTAGGAATCACATTTATTAATAACATTTTTTCACATTTTTATCTTCCAGTGACAGATTTTATATACACCATATTTTTTCTATTTTTCATCAATTTTAGGAATCCCATTTATTAATAAAAATTTTTACATTTTTATCTCTCAAGGCCCGTACACACGTACCGATCGTCGGCATACAAACGTCGGTGGACGAAGGATCTGCCGATTGTACGCGTGTTAGTATGGTGCCTCCGACAGATGTCTGCGCACAATCCGCGGACAAAAGTCTTTCGTGCAAACATGAAAATATTTGTATGCCGACACCAGAACGGACGATTGTTCGCCTGTCAGTACACAATTCGGCCGACAGACCGCAGATTTGCAAGACTGGGCATGCTCAGAAAATAGAAAACACAGGGAAAGTTAACCATTACATGACATCACTTCTGCAGTCGGCGGACAAAATTCTTGTGCTGTCCTTGTGCTGTCTTTGCACTTTTCAGCAGACACCGACATCCCGGGGAGAAAAGAGGAACATTTGTAAGCCGACCATCGGTACGTGTGTACGGGGCTTTAGTGGCGGATTTTATACACACCAGATCTTAAGCCCCGTACACACGTACCGATGGTCGGCTTACAAATGTTCCTCTTTTCTCCCCGGGATGTCGGTGTCTGCTGAAAAGTGCAAAGACAGCACAAGGACAGCACAAGAATTTTGTCCGCCGACTGCAGAAGTGATGTCATGTAATGGTTAACTTTCCCTGTGTTTTCTATTTTCTGAGCATGCCCAGTCTTGCAAATCTGCGGTCTGTCGGCCGAATTGTGTACTGACAGGCGAACAATCGTCCGTTCTGGTGTCGGCATACAAATATTTTCATGTTTGCACGAAAGACTTTTGTCCGCGGATTGTGCGCAGACATCTGTCGGAGGCACCATACTAACACGCGTACAATCGGCAGATCCTTCGTCCACCGACGTTTGTATGCCGACGATCGGTACGTGTGTACGGGCCTTTAGAATCGGGATCCAGTACCTGAGGGTTACATATATTTATTATTTTTAACACAATTAATTTTACACATTGGATTTGATTTTTACTTTGCGCAACACTATTTTATATTTATAGGAGATTTGCATGGATGTGCGGACAACAAATCTGCAGCAACTGTGCAATGCTATCATGTCAATATGGACCAAAATCTCTGAGGAATGTTTCCAACACCTTGTTGAATCTATGCGATGAAGAATAAAGGCAAAAAGGGGGTCCAACCCGATATTAGCAAGGTGTATCTAACAGGGTTGCCAACCTCCCATGGCATTTTTTACTAGCAAAACATGGGAAATTTACTGACGAAACATTTTTTACTGACAATCTGAAAAATGACAACTCCTATTCAAAATGAAGACAAACCTATAACAACTTCAGCCCTGGAATGTTTTGCTCTCTTAATGACCAGGCAATTTTTTGTGATTCGGCACTGCGTTACTTTAGCTGACAACTGCGCGGTTGTGCGATGATGTACCCAAATAAAATTGATGTCCCTTTTTTCCCCCACAAATAGAGCTTTCTTTTGGTTATATTTGATTACCTGTGCGATTTTTATTTTATTGCGCTATAAATAATAAAAGAGCGACAACTCTGAAAAACAACATTTTTCACTTTCTGCTATATAACATCCCCCCCCCCCCCAAAAAAGTTAAAAATCACATTTTGTTTGTATCCTTTTAGGCGAATTTGTGTTCTGCCACATATTTTTTGGTAAAAAAATTCCAATAAGCGTATTTTGATTGTTTTGGGCAAAAGTTATCGCGTCTACAAACTAGGGGAAAGATCTATGTCATTCTTATTTCATTTATTTTTTTTACTAGTAATGCCGATGATCTGCGATTTTTAGCGGGACTGCGACATTGCGGCGGACAGATTGGACCCCTAACTGGCATTTTTGACACTTTTTGGGGGACCAGTGACAATACTACAGTAATCAGTGCTAAAAATATGGACTGTTGCTGTATTAATTACACTGGCAGGGACGGGGTTAACCTAGGGGTAATCAAAAGGGTTAAGTGTGAGCCTAGGGGAGTGTTTTCTCACTGTATGGGGGAGTGACCTGTGAAATCAACACAGAGACCTGTGATCCTATATAGCAGGATCACAGGCGCTCTGTGTTCATTTCTGAGAGAACAACGGTCTGCTGTGTTTACAACAGCAGATCGTATTTCTATCTTCATGGGGAGCGATTGCGGGTGCGCGGCAGCAATTGCGCCTGCCGGCCCTGTGTATTGGCTTTCCTGCTGCCTAATGGGGGTGCGGGCGCGCCCCAGGAGTGCTCCCGTGAACCGCCATACAGGTATGGCGGTTCGTGCAGCCGAGCCAGCTTGCCGCAGTAAATCTGCAGTGGGCGGTTGGCAAGTGGTTAAAGCGGAGTTCCACTCAAAAGTGGCGCTGTCCCTCTGAAGTTCGGCCCTCTCCTTTTTCCTCCGCCGCCGGGCGAATTACAAAGTGCAGCATGCTTTGCGCAGTAGGGAACCAGCAGTGAAGCCAGAAGGCTTTACTGCCGGGTTCTCTTACTGAATGGCGCCGGCGGCAGCAACCGAGAGCCGATACGTAAATCGGCTTCGGGTGCCGACATCGCGGGCTCCCCGGACAGGTAAGTTCTACTATTTTTTAAAGTCAGCAGATACAGTATTTGTAGCTGCTGACTTTTAATTTTTTTAAGGGGGGGGGCGGAACTCTGCTTTCAACAGTATAAGCATGATATGGAAACACTAACAATACACATAAGTAATTTGCCTGGTTTACGCAAAAGTCAACACAGCATGACAAATTAAAAGCCTTCGATATTTACGAACAGTTGTAAAAGTCACTGATTTTTACAAAGTGTCAATACATTTACTGACTGGTTGACAACCCTGGTACCTAATAAAGTGGCTGGGGAGTGTATATACTTATATATTTTCAATATATGGACAGGCCGTGTATTTTCGTGACCTAGTTTACTACTGTAGTTAGCCCCACTCGGATACCTACTCCAAAATGGCGGAAGTAGTGCAGCCTGTGATGACGTGTGTGACGGCCGCCTGGTCACGTTCCCGGAAGAAGAGCCTCAGGAGGAGAGGGCTGGATACGGGAGCTGTCATGTCACCGGCCCGTAGAATGTGGGCACATATAAAGCAACGTGCACGGATCGGAGCTGTGCGGGAGATCTGCAGGCAGTACCCGCTGTTGTGCTTCATTCTGCTCACCTTGTCCCTGTCCACCCTCCTACTGCTCAGGTAACGGGCTCCCTCCCCCATATTGCTCTATGTATCCTGCTTCTGACAGCCCAGCTCACTGGAATTTCCATTGCGTTCTCTGGTGCTTCATATTCACAATCCACTGACACTTGTGTTAGCATTGTATTCTGCCCGCTCAGCATATCTCTATCTATGTCATTGTCTGACTAGTTTACAGCACAGTTGGGAAGTATCCCAAGTAGAATGTTTGGGTTTACACCTCTGCTGGAAAGACTTGCTCAAGTAGTAGTAAAGGTCAGTTCAACTTTGAAATGTGCAGTCCAGGGGCTCTAGTAGTGTACATATTGTGGTGCAGTGTAGAGAATAAACCACTTACCTGTAGGACCAACTGTGGCCTCGGCAAGCATCCTGCGTGATCTGTGCGCACTACATATAAGCTACATTCAGTGTGCTCCCATCACTGGAACCAACAAGGAGCTGCGCTATTGTTTATCTACAAATCCACGCGTGTGCACTACCATCCACAAATCCACGCATGCGCAGAGCGCATTCACATCTGAAAATCCACACATGCGCTGAGCTCTCTCGTCCACAAATCCACGCATGCACAGAGCGCTCTCGCATCCTCAAATCCACACATGCGCTGAGCTCTCTCATCCACAAATCCACGCATGCACAGAGCGCTCTCGTATCCGCAAATCCACGCATGCACAGAGTGCTCTCGTCCACAAATCCACACATGCGCTGAGCTCTCTCGTCCACAAATCCACGCATGCACAGAGCGCTCTCGTATCCGCAAATCCACACATGCGATGAGCTCTCGTCCACAAATCCACGCATGCACAGAGCGCTCTCGCATCCGCAAATCCACACATGCGCTGAGCTCTCTCGTCCACAAATCCACGCATGCACAGAGCGCTCTCGCATCCGCAAATCCACACATGCGATGAGCTCTCGTCCACAAATCCACGCATGCACAGAGCGCTCTCGCATCCGCAAATCCACACATGCGCTGAGCTCTCTCGTCCACAAATCCACGCATGCACAGAGCGCTCTCGCATCCGCAAATGCACACATGCGATGAGCTCTCGTCCACAAATGCACGCATGCACAGAGCGCTCTCGCATCCGCAAATCCACACATGTGCTGAGCTCTCTCGTCCACAAATCCACGCATGCACAGAGCGCTCTCGCATCTGCAAATCCACACATGCGCTGAGCTCTCTCGTCCACAAATCCATGCATGCGTAGAGCGCTCTTGCGTCCAGGGATTCATGCATGCACAGAGCACGCTCACATCCACACATTCACAGAGCACTCTCTTGTCCACAAATCCACACATGCGCAAAGTGACCTCTCGTCAAATCCACACACGCGCGGCGCGCTCTCTCTCATCCACAAATCCACACGTGTGCAGAGCACTCTCTCGTTCACAAATCCACGCATGCACGAAACACTCTCTAGTCCACACATACGGAGCGCTCTATCGTCCACAAATTCACACATGCACAAAGGACTGTCGTCCACAAATCAACACATGCGCAGAAAACTTGTCCACAAATCCACACATGCACAGAGCGCTCTCTCGTTCACAAATCCACACATGCGCAGAGCGCTCTCTCGTTCACAAATCCACACATGCACAAAACACTCTCCAGTCCACAGGTGCAGAGCACTCTATTGTCCACAAATCCACACATGCACAGGTTACTTGTCCACAAATCCACCCATGCGCAGAGCACTCTCGTCCACACATGTGCAGAGCATTCTGTCGCCTACAAAATTCACACATGTGAAAGCAATCTCTCTGCAACTCTTCGCATGTGCAGAGCGTTCTTGTCCACAAATCCACACATGTGCAAAGCGCTCTATCATGCCCAAGTCTACACAAGCACAGTGCGCTCTCTCATGCACAAATTCACACATGCACAAATCGTTCTCTCGCATACAACTCCATACATGCACTGAGCGCGCTCTCTTGCCCAAGTCTACACATTGGCAGTATGCTCTCTCTTACGCAAATCCAGGCATGCGCAAAGCGTTCTCTCATCCACAAATCCACACATGCGCGTTGCACTCTCTCATCCACAGATATACACATGCCCAGAGGGCTCTTGTTCCACACTTGCGCAAAGCACACTCTCGTCCATAAATCCACACATACACGGAGCACTCTCTTGTCCACAAATGCGCTGAGCACTCTCTCTTCCACAAATCCACACATCTCGTCCACACATGCATAAAGCGCACTCTCGTCCACATGTGTGCAAAACACTTGTCCACAAATTCACACATGCACAGAGCACTCTCTTGTCCACAAATCCACACGTGTGGTGCGCTCTCCATTGTCCACAAATCTGCACATGCGCAGTGTGTTCTCCATTATCCACAAATCTCGACATGCGCAGTGTGTTCTCCATTATCCACAAATCTGCACACGCGCAGTGTGTTCTCCATTATCCACAAATCTGCACACGCGCAGTGTGTTCTCCATTATCCACAAATCTGCACATGCGCAGTGTGTTCTCCATCATCCACAAATCTGCACACGCGCAGTGTTTTCTCCATTATCCACAAATCTCGACATGCGCAGTGTGTTCTCCATTATCCACAAATCTGCACATGCGCAGTGCGCTTTTTCCCTTGTCCACAAATCTTCACATGCTCTTTCCCTTGTCCACAAATCTGCACATGTGCTTTCGCTTGTCCACAAATCTGCCCATGTGCAGTGCGCTGTCCCTGTTTCACGAAAAACCTGGAAGCTGATTGATTTCTTTGTAGAGCTGCACCAGATTTTGCACTCTCCAGTTTTAGTAAATCAACTCCTGTGTGTTCTCCCTTGTCTGCAACTATGCAATGTGCTCTTTCTCAATCCTTAAATCTGCATACGTGTAATGCGCTTTCCCTCATCCTAAAATTTACACATTTAGTGCTTTGCCCCTCATCCTGAAATCCGCACATGTGCAGTGCACTCTCTGTCGTCCATTCACAGTGGCCCTGAGCACAATGCTGCAGTGACAGGGATGGGAGAGAGTGTACTGTGCATGTGCAGATTTATAACAGGGTTAGTAGTGAGGTGCTGCTACTAGTATGTTAACACATGTAGGTACATATACAGGATATACATTTCATGCAATCTTAAATGTGCTGGGGTGGATGTGACTTTTCACTCAAAAGTGATCAAAATAAATAACAATGGATAGTTTAAAACAGGGCTTGACAAATTTGCCTGAAATCTAGGAGCCAGCTAAAAAAGTTAGGAGCCAGTTTTTTTTTTTGTTTTTTTTTTTAAACTAACAACCAAGCTTTATTTAATAAAACGGATACTAAATTTACACATAAATAGGACTAGAACCCCACTCTCCTCTATAGTGCAATTGGATGGAAACAGACTGTCTGTCTCTTTCCATCCGATGCCATCTGATCCGATCCACGGGATGGATAGAAAATAGAACCACCATCCGTCTGTTTTTGGCGGGCAGGGTCAGATGGCGGCAGATTACTGCTCCATAGAGGAGACTGAACGGTCCGATCAGGTCTGCCTGAAAAACTGACAGGCGGACCTGATCAGACAGCCCGTGTGAAAGGGGCCTTCGGCTGTGGCACGGCGATGAGGAAAAAAAAAAAAAGATTATATATATATATATATATATATATATATTTTTTTTTTTTAATAAGAATTGAAAAAAAAAAAAAAAAAAAAACATTTTTTTATTTTTTTTTTAATAATTAAAAAAAAAAGAAAAAATTATTTATTTTTTTTACATTTAAAAAATAAAATAATAAATAACCACACTCCCTGTCCACTTACCTTTAAGCAAAGGTAACTGGACAGAGAGATGAAGCCTTAAAAAAATTCCCTCTCTTCTCCTCTTTGGCATTGAGAACATGCATTACTCCCGGCCACCACAAGAGGGCGCCAGTTCCCCTAGCTTCTCATCTCACAGAAGAAGGCCGAAAAGCCGGGGACTAAATTTTTGGACGCCGCGGAAGTCCGTGAACTCGAAGAGGAGGTGGGGGGCGCAAAAGGGACAGGACACATCCTGCAGGGCACCCCAGGCGCCAGGTCGCTAATTCTAGTCGCAAATGCGACCTGGCGCCCGGGATTTGTCGAGGCCTGGTTTAAAATAAATAATAAAGTGGTTGTGGCGGACCGTGCTGTTTTTTCAATGTGCTGAATCGAAATTTGTGCAATATTTAGCATAAATAAATATATCAATTAAATAGTGTCATGCACATGATGAGTGCCAAAGAACCGAAATTCACAACAGTAAAGGTGCTGTATATGAAGTGTGTTTAAAACTCTTTAGATAAATCAATAATGTAAACGTGGTATAAGGTGCTCAGTGCTGTATCCAGGTATCGTAAACAGTAAAAAATATTCCTTGGCATATAGTGCAGGACAACAATACATATATTAAAGAACGTATTTGAAAATAGTATCCATAAAAGTAGTGCCAAATCGTGTGTTATCCTTTTTCCCTTGGTGCAGTCCAATAGTGCAACAGATTTCTGATCCTCCACCTAGTAAGCAGTGGCCACTCACCAGAAGCACTCAGACCTCTGGGACCTAAAGTGCCTGTAGGACTCCTCTTTCCTTGGGAACCACTTCTTTCTAGGTGTTGATCAGGGTCACATCTATCCAATAGTGCTTAGATCTCATGAAATGCGGAAAAAACCTCTCATAGTGGAGTATATTTTATTGAAAAATTTTATGCAGAGTTAAAAGGTAATACACTCACATTTGTAGGTGCCTCAAATGGCACTTGATGTAAGCTAAACAAACTGACAGATATCCAGGAACCGCCGCTCTGCTTGTTGCGTGCGTTCCACTGTATGTGTCACCCCGCTCCGGTCAGCCGCAAACCGGAAGTGATGTCGTACTGGAACCTCAATGCATTTCACCAGGAAGTGGCGTCATCAGGAAGTATCCAGCAAATAATATCAGCGGCGTCATAAAGACCAGATGGTGCTATGATTGGCTAATACCGATGATTGATTTTTGCATCTTTCCAAATAAAATTTTAGTTCCAATCAAAACCGATTTATTGCAGATCGGTCGCGTGGTGGTGTACACATATAATACAATATAAAAATACATACAGATAAAAAAACTGACATTTCTGGATCTTTCTGTAGTAATCAATTTAAATCAGTGATGCTCATATCTCATAATTTAAGGATAAGAGGGGGCATTTAACAGGGAAGCATGGTATCATGATATCCAAAATTAAAATTGTATTAGAATTCAAGTTAAGCATTCACCATATATAATTATCAGGAAGCTGTATATATCAAGAACGCCCTCTAGGGGGTATCATATAAAGTGCTAGTGGTTTAGTAAACTGGTAAAGTGACGTGTATGATAAATATGGCAAACGCCATCTAGTGGATGACGTGTAAAATGCTATTATTTCATGATATAATATCAACGTGACATATATGGTGAAAATATTGATACTAATATTACTATTAAAGAGAGATAAAATGTGTACAGTGTTAGGGAATATTGAATAAATACTTTTATACATACAGGTATACGGTTGTGTGTGAGGGCCCCAAAATGTAGATAAATGCTTATTTTGGTGGTTTGATTTTCTCAAATCTAAAATGTTGACTAAAACGCTATATTATAAAGACTAAAAATAATGTATACATATAATGGTATATAAATTGGTATATAAAGTGGGCAAGGAGGGGTTGGTTAGTCCAGGTTGTTATATAGAAAGATGTGTGTGTGTGTATATATGTATGTGTGTGTGTGTGTGTATATATATGGTACATGTGCTGGAGGCACTCATAGTACAAAGAACATTTTAAATGTGAGGATCCATGGGCATAAGAGTTCTAAAATGCATTAATAATTGTGAATGAAGCAGTTCAGATTAATGTCGAGGTTCAGACCTATTAAATGTAGGGCATTTAAATCCAATAAGTTTCACTTTTTGACACTTCTTTTTTCATGTGGCATCCCCTTCAGTGGGGTTTGATTCTATTGATACCCCAAGACCTAAATTTAGATGGATCCCTGTTGTGCTTCTCTCTAAAGTGTCTGGTTACACTGTGGTTTTTGAATCCAGTTTTTATTTTGTAGATGTGATTGTCATTGATTCTCTTATATAGACATCTGGTGGTTCTTCCCACGTATTTTATTCCACATGGACACATAAGTAGATACGTTACGAATTTGGTTCCACATGTGATAAGGTCTCTTATCTTGTGCTCTTTACCATCTGTGCCTCTAAATGAGGTAGTTTTTTTTTTTTTGTCTGTTTTTATGAGTGACTCTACCCCCTTGACATTTTCCACATTTAAAGAAGCCATCCCTATGTAGAAAGGTTCTTTTGTTTAGGAGGGTTATGGATGTTTTTAGCTATCCTTTTCCTTAGTCCTGGCGCTTTTCTGTAGATGAAAGTAGGTTTATCTGGTAATAGATTTCTTAGGGTATGATCCCTTAAAGAGGTTGTAAACCCATGAAACTTTTTTTTTTTTTTGCTGCAACCTGAAAGAGAAACCCATAATGAGCTAGTATGCATCGCATAAGAAAGAGAAACCCATAATGAGCTAGTATGCATCGCATACTAGCTCATTATGAAATACCTAAGAACGAGCCCCCGCCGTGCCGCCCGCTCACCTGTATGACGGGCGACATGTCCAGTCGCCCGTCTTCCGGGATCGCGGCATCCGGCCATCTGATTGGCCGGAGCCGAGGTGACGTCACTCCCGCGCACGTGCGCGGTCACGGCATGGGACTCTGGAGAAACGGCACCAGCGGCCGTTCCTTCAGAGCGCATGCGCCAGTTGACGTCACTGGCTGCATGTAAGGTAAATATCTCCTAAACGGTACATGTTTAGGAGATATTTACAGTACCTATAGGTAAGCCTTATCATAGGCTTACCTGTAGGTAAAAGTGTCAGAGGAGGGTTTACTTCCTCTTTAAGAGAATGGGCCAATACTTTTTAATACTGTTTTTTAACACTTCTATAGTTGATGTTATAACCCGTAATAAACGCTAATTCCCCTCTCTTAGGTTTACTAGTTTTATCTTTCAATAATAGTTCTCTATCCATGTGGCCTATTTTATCTCTTGTTTTAATTAATTCATTTTTCTTGTTTCCTTTTTCAGAGAATCTTTTAATTAATACATCAGTCTGTGTCTGGTAATCTTCTTCTTTTTCATTGCAGTTTCTTTTTATTCTAGTAAACTGTCCTTGGGGATGGCTTTCGTCAATGTTGGGTGATGGCAACTCTTGGTAGAGATGTAGCCATTGCTGTCAACAGTTTTGAAGAAAGTTCTTCCAAGTTCTTTAATTTCTCTTTATAATAGAGGTGTATCCACAAAGGAGTCCGCTAATTTTACTATCGATGTTTTGTAATTTAATTTTTCTCCTATTTATGATAATTTCCATAAGTTTTTTTTCTCACATGAATTGAAAAAAACAAACCATTCATTCATTAGGTGGGGGTCCGTTAGTCCATCATTGGAATTATTATCCCACCTCAATCTTCTGGGGGGTTGTCCTTCTTAAATATATTGCTCCAGTGTTGTCACGTCCCACCAGGCTCCTATTTCTTTTTCCAAATTATATTTTAGATGTTTACCAATTTATATACCAAATTATATTTTAGATGTTTACCAATTTATATACCATTATATGTATATTTTTACCAATAAAATACCTGACCAATGTTATGAACTAATCTGTACACTAATATGATCCACCCTTTACCAAGATCAATAAATCCTGGATAATTTTATGAATTAATCTTTACAGTAACATTTACCAAGGTAAATGTCATTTCATTTATTTTAGTCTTTATAATATAGCGTTTTAGTCACAATTTTAGATTTGAGAAAATCAAACCACCAAAATAAGCATTTATCTACATTTTGGGGCTTTCTCATACAACTGTATACCTGTATGTATAAAAGTATTTATTCAATATTCCCTAACACTTTATACATTTTATCTCTCTAATAGTAATATTAGTATCAATATTTTCACCATATATGTCACATTGATATTATATCATGAAATAATAGCATTTTACACGTCATCCACTAGATGGCGTTTGCCATATTTATCATACACGTCACTTTACCAGTTTACTAAACCACTAGCACTTTATATGATACCCCCTAGAGGGCGTTCTTGATATATACAGCTTCCTGATAATTATATATGGTGAATGCTTAACTTGAATTTTAATACAATTTTCATTTTGGATATCCTGATATCATGCTTCCCTGTTAAATGCCCCCTCTTATCCTTAAATTGTAAGATATGAGCATTATTGATTTAAATTGATTACTACAGAAAGATTGAGAAATGTCAGTTTTTTTATCTGTATGTATTTTTATATTTCTTTATTGTATTATATGTGTACACCACCGCGCGGCCGATCTGAATAAACCAGTTTTGATTGGAACTAAAATTTTATTTGGAAAGATTTGTTTGGAAAAATCAATCATCAGTATTAGCCAATCATAGCACCATCTGGTCTTTGACCTACATCATAGGTTGAACTGAATGGACGGATGTCTTTTTTCAACCTCACTAACTATGTAACTATCTAGAGGAAAGGCGGTTTAACCTTAAAGTGCATAAGGGGTTCTTCACTGTAAGAGCGGTAAGGATGTGGAATTCTCTTCCACAAGCAGTGGTATCAGCAGGGAGCATTGATAGTTTCAAAAAACTATTAGATGGGCACCTTAAAGACCACAACATACAGGGGTATACAATGTTCGGTTAGCAGCAAACACACACTCACACACATCATAGGTTGAACTGGATGGACGGATGTCTTTTTTCAACCTCACTAACTATGTAACTATCTAGACACCATTGTTATTGTTAGCTGGATACTTCCTAATGACTCCACTTCCTGATGAAATGCATTGAGGTTCCAGTACGACATCACTTCTGGTTTGCGGCTGATCGGAGCGGGGTGACATGTACAGTGGATCGCACGCTACAAGCAGAGCGGCGGTTCCTGGATATCTGTGAGTTTGTTTAGCTCACATCAAGTGCCATTTGAGGCACCTACAAATGTGAGTGTATTACCTTTTAACTCTGCATTAACTTTTTCAATGAAATATACTACACCATGAGAGTTTTTTTCGCATTTCATATACAGCACCTTTACTGTTGTGAATTTTGGTTCTTTGGCACTCATCATGTGCATGACACTATTTAATTGATATATTTATTTATGCTAAATATTGCACAAATTTCAATTCAGCACGTTTTGAGAAAAACTCACTTTATTATTTATTTTCAACTATCCATTGTTATTTATTTTGATCACTTTTGAGTGAAAAGTCACATCCATCCCAGCATGGGAGTTGGAGTCACCCATATAAGATTGCATGAAATGTATATCCTGTATATGTACCACCTACATGTGTTAACATACTAACCCTGTTACACATTTAGGTATTCCCACTTAAATTGGAGGCAGCTCGACCCAACTATTGTTAATCCACCAGGGGAGGCGCCGTACTCCTTATACTATCTCACATATGCAGATTTCTAGTCAAGCACTACAGCATCTCCATGCTGGTTTCTGTGATGAATGGGGGAAGACATCTGTCCTAGCTTTTATTCAGGATGACACGGATCACGAAGAATGCTGTTTTATTTTGGCCAGGCTTTGTGAAAGATATGGTAGGCCTGTACGTTTGCAATTTAAAGGAAGCTTCGTTTCTCTATGCCGTACCATGATATGTAAACTACCAGGGCCCCTTGGCTGCATGGAAAATTTTATTATAAGGGGTAACAATCCATTCAATCAAAGTGGTTATTCTTGTTCTTCACTGCATAACAGGCCTTTTTTGTAACCATTTTTGTAACAATGTATAGTGTTAACATGCTAGCAAAAGTGTGCATAGTTGGCCTATTGGCTTGGATCTGCACTGAAAAAGTTGGGACAGTATTGGTAGATATGTTACCAATGTACACTATATTACCAGAAGTATTGGGGTGCCTGCCTTTACACACACATGAACTATAATGGCATCCCAGTCTTAGTCCGTAGGGTACAATATTGAGTTGGTCCACTATTTGCAGCTATAACAGCTTCAACTCTTCTGGGATGGCTGTCTACAAGGTTTAGGAGTGTATCTATGGGAATGTTTGACCATTCTTCCAGAACAGCACTTGTGAGGTCAGGCACTGATGTTGGATGAGAAGGACTGGTTCGCAGTCCCTGCTCTAATTTATCCCAAAGGTGTTCTGTCGGATTGAGGTCAGGACTCTGTGTGGGCCGGTCAAGTTCCTCCACCCTAAACTTGCTCATCAATGTCTTTATGGACCTTGCTTTGTGCACTAGTCCAAATCATTTGGTGTGGGGTGTGAAGAGAACTTTTAAGGTGTCAGCATACCAAGGCATTTTGGACAAATTCATGCTCCCAACTTTGTGGGAACAGTTTGAGGTTTTCCCATCCAGTTCCAACATGGCTGTGCACCAGTGCACAAAGCAAGTTCCATAAAGATATGAGGGAGTTTGGGGGGGAGGAACTTGACTGGCCTGCACAGAGTCCTGACCTCAACCCAACAGAACACCTTTGGGATGAATTAGAGCGGAGACTGTGAGCCAGGCCTTCTCATCAAACATCAGTGCCTGACCTCACAAGTGCTGTTCTGGAAGAATGGTCAAACATTTCCATAGACCCACTCCTAAACCTTGTGGACAGCCTTCCCAGAAGAGTTGAAGTTGTTATAGCTGCAAAGGGTGGGCCAACTCAATATTGAACCCCACAGACTAAGACTGGGATGCCATTAAAGTTCTTGTGCATCTAAAGGCAGGCGTCCCAATACTTTTCTTAATAAAGTGTATACAGTGCCTTGAAAAAGTATTCATACCCTTTGAAATTTTCCACGTTTTATCATGTTACAACCAAAACCGTAAATTTATTTTATTGGGATTTTATGTGATAGACCAACACAAAGTGGCACATAATAGTGAAGTGGAAGAAAATAGATAAAAGGTTTTTAAAATGTTTTATAAATAAATATCTGAGAAGATTGACATGCATTTGTATTCAGCCCTCTTTACTCTGATACCACTAACTAAAATCTAGTGGAACAAATTGCCTTCAGAAGTCACCTAAATGGTAAATAAAGTCCACCTGTGTGTAATTTAATTTCAGTATATACACAGCTGTTTTGTGAAGCCCTTAGAGGTTTGTTACAGAATTTCAGTGAACAAACAGCATCATGAAGGCCAAGGAACACACCAGACAGGTCAGGGATAAAGTTGAGGAGAAGTTTAAAGCAGGGTTAGGTTATAAAAAAATATCCCAAGCTTTGAACATCGCACAGAGCACTGTTTAATCCATCATCCGAATATGGAAAGAGCATGGCACAACTGCTAACCTACCAAGACATGGCCGTCCACCTAAACTGACAGGCCGGGCAAGGAGAGTATTATTCAGAGAAGCAGCCAAGAGGCCCATGGTAACTCTGGAGGAGCTACAGAGATCCTCAGCTCAGGTAGGAGAATCTGTCCACATCACAACTATTATTCTTTGTGCACTTTACAAGAGTGGCAAGAAGAGAGCAATTGTTGAAAGAAAGCCATAAGAAGCCATGCTGGGGACACAGCAAACACGTGGAAGAAGGTGCTCTGGTCAGATGAGACCAAAATTGAACTTTTTGGCCTAAAAGCAAAACACTATGTGTGGCGGAAAACTAACACTGCACATCACCCTGAACACACCATCCTCTCCACTAAACATGGTGGACATCATGTTGTGGGGATACTTTTCTTTAGCAGGGAAAGGGAAGCTGGTCAGAGTTGATGGGAAGATGGATGAAGCCAAATACAGGACAATCTTAGAAGAAAAAAAACAAACTGATAAGGCCCCGTTCACACTGGGGCGATCCGACTTCCCGGGGCGACCAGACAGGTCATGGCGCGCTGCTCGCACCGCGACCTCGGAGCGGCCGGCACGGACTTCATAACATTGAAGTCAATGCAGGTCGCTCCAGGTCGCCCCAAAGAAGCTCCGGACCCTTTTTCTAAGTCCGAGCGACTTGTGTCGCTCCTATTAGAACGGGTCCACACCTTCTCTATGCCAGGCGACCTACGGCGACCTGTCAAGGGGCCAAGGTCGCCTGACAGGTCGCCCCAGTGTGAACGGGGTCTAAGAGTCTACAAAAGACTTTAGACTGGGCTGAAGGTTTACCTTCCAGCAGGACAACGACCCTAAAAATACAGCCAGAGCTACAATGGAATGGTTTAGATCATGGGTGTCCAACCTTTTGGCTTCTCTGGGCCACATTGAGTGTAGAGAAATTTTCTCGGGCCGCATAGAAAATATATACTATAGTTTAGGTACATAAGTAATAAAACGCTGCCGCGCCCTTCCCACGCTGCTGCGCCCCCCCCCCCCCAGAACTAATTTAACACAACTAGTGGATGATCCTCTGCCTACAGTTAGTCGGAAGCCGCTGTGGCCGTGCCCCCGACTCGACTTCCTTCCTCCCCAGTAAAAAAAATAAAAAATTGGCAGTGGGCCTCATTGCCTGCGGTTCCAGGCCGCATGCAGCCCCCGGGCTGCAGGTTGGACATGTCTGGTTTAGATCAAAGCATATTCATGTGTTAGAATGGCCCAGTCAAAGTCCAGACCTAAATCCAATTGAGAATCTGTGGCAAGACTTGAAAATTGCTGTTCACAGATGTTCTCCATCCAATCTGACAGAGCTTGAGCTATTTTACAAAGAAGAATGGGCAAAAATTTCACTCTATAGATGTGCAAAGCTGCTAGAGACATTCCCAAAAAGACTTGCAGCTGTAATTGCAGGGAAAGATGGTTCTACAAAGTATTGACTCAGGGGGGCTGAATACAAATGCATACCACACTAAGTTTTCACATATTTATTTATAAAGGATTGTGAAAAACATTTACCATTTTCCTTCCACTTCACAATTATGTGCCACTTTGTGTTGGTCTATCGTATAAAATCCCAATAAAATACATTTATGTTTTTGGTTGTAACATGACAAAATGTGGAAAATTTCAAGGGGTATGAATACTTTTTCAAGGCATTGTATGCTTTCTCCATGTAGAATAAAATATTATGTTTTTTTAACAATAAAATAAGTGTATAGGTGTTATAAGCCTCGGTTCACACTAGGGCGACCTGTGAGGCGACCTGGTCGCCTCACAGGTCGCCTCCCATATTGAAGCTGCGGACCCGTTCTAATAGGAGCGACACAAGTCGCTCCGACCTAGAAAAAGGGTCCGGAGCTTCTTTGGGGCGACCAGGAGGCGACCGCCATAGACTTCAATGTTATGAAGTCTGTGGCGGCCGCTCCGAGGTCGCGGCGCGCTGCTTGCACCGCGATCTCGGAGGTCGCCCCGGGAAGTAGCGTCGCGGTAGTGTGAACCGGCGCTCAATGAAAGTGTGTGTTTGTTTTGTTTGTTTTTAGTAGAGAACCCACTCTATTTCTGTCTAGTTAGGACATTAAACCCTGTGTGTCTTGGTGACCAATGGCAGGGGGACAGAAAGATATGTGGAATCCAAAAAAAATGGCAGTTGTTCCTGAAGCAGGAATAGAGGGTACATCTTTATAGGGCTTGGTGCACACCTATGCCATTTGCTTTTGATCCGTTTCTGCAGCGTGTTTTGTATTTTTGCACATGCAACACTTTTTTTTTTGTTTTTTGGGCCAATTTGTTGGGCAGATTAAAAAACGCAAGCTGCAGTAAAATCACGGCAAAAACACATTACATGATTTTCTGCAGCTTCTCCATTGAAGTCTATTTAACCAAAAAAAGCACTGTTTTGCGTTTTAATAAAGTCCCTGACCCTTTCCAAAAACCCAGCGGCTGAAAAAAGCATAGATGTGAACATGTCTCGAAGGAATCCATGGTAAATAAACTGTAGTGCGTTTCTGCAAAAAGCACCAAAAAAGGCATGGGTGTGAACCAGGCCTAACAGGGAGACCTGTTATGGTGACAGCTGTCCTACAAGGCATGATGAGGAGGGGTGAGGATGGCAGGGCCTTCAGTTTGTGGAGTGTGATGAACGAAGTAACTATCAGTCGCAGTGTGCTATACGGCTGTCAGGCCATGTGTTGGGCTGTAGGTGAAAAAGCAGCCATTGGGGTACAGTTGTAGGTTTTCTAGGGAGAGATATACAGTGGTGATCGAAAGTTTGGGCACCCCAGGTAAAAAATTGTATTAACCACTTAAGCCCCGGAAGATTTTACCCCCTTCCTGACCAGGGGGTATTTTGCGATTCGGCACTGCGTGACTTTAACAGGCAAATGTGCGGTCGTGCGACGCTGTACCTAAACGAATTTGACGTCCTTTTTTTCCCACAAACAGAGCTTTCGTTTGGTGGTATTTGATCACCTGTGCGATTTTTTGATCATGCGCTATAAACAAAAAAAGAGCGACAATTTTGCAAAAATAACAATATTTTTCACATTTTTTATATGAAATTCCCCAAAAAAATGTAAAAATCAAAATTTTTTAACATTTTAGGCCAATTTTTTTTTTTACCATATGTTTGGTAAAGAAATCGCAAAAAGCGTATTTTGATTGGTTTGCGCAAAAGTTATTGCGTTTACTAACAAAGGGAAAGATTTTTGTCATTTTTGTTGTTTTGTTTTTTAACGCGTAATGGCGGCGATCTGCAATTTTTTTTGCGGGACTGCGACATTGCAGCGGACAGATCGGACCCTTGACTGACATTTTTGACACGTTTGGGGTTACCAGTGACATTACTACACTAATCAGTGCTATACATATGCACTGTTACTGTAAAAATGACACTGGCAGTGAAGGGGTTAACTTTATTGGAGAGGGAGGGGTTAGGTGTGTCCCTAGGGGCGTGTTTCTAACTGTGATTGGCTGTGGCTTTATGTGTAAGAACAGTGATCAACGGTCTTGCATAGTAGAACCGTTTGATCACCATTCTTACACAGGGAAGAATGACAGGCGGCTTTGTTTACATTAGCCGCCTGCCTTTCTTCTTCGGGTGTAACGGAAGATCGCGAGTGCCCGGCGGACATTGGGTCCGCCGGGCACACGCGCGGGGGGGGTGTCTGTGACCACGCGGGAGCGCACCTCCGGCGGCGCACACTTGCTCCCAAAACCCTTACAGGCTAGCAACGTAGTACTACGTCGCTTTGCCTGTGAGGGGCTGACCGCTGCAGTAAATAGTCGTGCAGCTGTCGGCAAGTGGTTAATTTGCATAAAGAAGCCAAGGAAAGATGGAAAAATCTCCAAAAGGCATCAAATTACAGATTATTCATTCTTATATGTCAACAAAAGTTAGATTTTATTTCCATCATTTACACTTTCAAAATAACAGAAAACAAAAAAATGGCGTCTGCAAAAGTTTGGGCACCCTGCAGAGTTAATATCTTGTACTGCCCCCTTTGGCAAGTATCACAGCTTGTAAACGCTTTTTGAAGCCATCCTCTCTTTAACTTCAGCTTTTTCACAGACGGCATAAAGTTACCATCCAAAATTTGCTGAAATTTTATTGAATCCATTTTTCCTTCTACCCGTGAGATGTTCCCTGTGCCACTGGCTGCAATACAACCCCAAAGCATGATTGATCCACCCCCATGCTTAACAGTTGGACAGAGGTTCTTTTCATTAAATTCTGTGCCCCTTCTTCTCCAAACGTACCGTTGCTTATTCCGGCCAAAAAGTTCAATTTTAACCTCTTCGGTCCACAGAACTTGTTTGCAAAATGCACCAGGCTTGTCTATATGTTCATTTGCATTTTTGTGGTGAAGACGTAGAAGAGGTTTTCTTCTGATGACTCTTCCATGAAGACCATATTTGTACAAGTATCTCTTTATAGTGGAAAAGTGTACCACAACTCCAGTGTCTGCCAGATCATTCTGGAGGGATCGTGCAGTCAACTTAGGTTTTGAATTGTTTTTCTCACAATCCTGTGAGCTGTTCTGTCTGATATTTTTCTTGGTCTTCCAGATCTTGCTTTAACTTCCACTGTTCCTGATGACTGCCATTTCTTAATTACATTCCGAACAGAGGATATTTACATCTGAAAATGCTTTGTTATCTTCTTATAGCCTTCTCCAGCTTTGTGAGCGTCAACTATTTTCAGTTTCAGTTTTCTAGACAATTGCTTAGAAGATCCCATGGCGCTGATTGTTGGGGCAAGGTCAGATGAGTCTGGGCATTTAAAACCTTTGAGATTGACATCACCTGGTCTTCCCAGACGATGATTGATAACAATCCATGACACTGGCAGGTCTCAGCCTTGCAAAGGGGGCAGTGTATGCTATAAATTCTGCAGGGTGCCCAAACTTTTGCAGACACCAATGTTTTTTGCTTTCTGTAATTTTAAAAGTGTCAATGATGGAAATAAAATCTAACTTTTGTTGACATATAAGAATGTCTAATCTGTAATTTGATGCCTTTTGGAGATTTTTCCATCTTTCCTTGGCTTCTTTATGCACATTAATACAAATTTTTACCTGGGGTGCCCAAACTTTCGATCACCACTGTAAACTGGTATATATTGGGGGTGCATGTTTTTGGCAATGAACTATACACTGTGAAATGATTCATTCTGTTACACAGCAGGGCAATGCTAAAAAGGAGCAGTGAGACAGATTGTGCAACAGATTTATTGCAAGGGTTACGGCTTGAGTCATAACTGCCTCCTTTGGCTGCTCTAAAGTTGCACAGAGATGTAGTGAAGCCTTCCCTTGACTACCTCATAATTGTGCATCTGTTTAGAGTGAAAATCTGTCTCATCTTCAGTAATAGATCCATCCAAGATCTTTCAAATCTGTTGCAGTTTGCTGCCCAGAATTAGACGTACGGGTCTTTTTTCGAGACTTTGCATTGTGCGAGGCAGTCTGCATCTGTGTTGCTAATCGCTTGATTAACCACTTCAGCTCTGGAAGGTTTTACCCCCTTAATGACCAGGCCATTTTTGTGATTCGGCATTGCGTTCCTTTAACAATTGCGCGGTCGTGCAAAGCTGTACCCAAATACAATTGATGTCCTTTTTTCCCACAAATAGAGCTTTCTTTTGGTGGTATTTGATCACCTCTGCGGTTTTTATATTTTGCGCACAAAAAAATAGCAACAATTTTGAAAAAACACTAATATTTTTTACTTTCTGCTTTAAAACATTCCCAATAAAAAATTTTAAAAAATCATATTTTTTTATCAGTTTAGGCCAATTTGTATTCTGCTACATATTTTTGGTAAAAAAATCCCAAAAAGCGTATTTTAATTGGTTTGCGCAAAAGTTATAGAGTTTAGAAACTATGGGATAGATTTTTGGACTTTTTATTTATTTTTTTTGTTTTTTTTTAGTAATGGCGGCAATCAGCCATTTTTAGCGGGACTGCGACATTGCGGCAGACAAATCTGACATTAAGTGACACTTTTTGGGACCAGTGACATTAATACAGTAATCAGTGCTAAATAATATGCACTGTTACTGTATAAATTACACTAGCAGGGTAGGGGTTAATACTGGGGCTGATCAAGGGGTTAAGTGTTAGCCTAATTAATTGTGCTTGCTAACGGGGGGGGGGGGGGGCTCTGTGAAAGGCACGCAGAGATCTGTGTTTCAGCTTAGCTGAGACACACAGTCTCACTCTGCCTGTCTGACAGGAGGACCGCCTGCTTTGTTTACATAGGCAGGCGGCTCTCCTGTCAGTTTCCCCGAAAATTGCGGGAGGCCAGTGGCGGTCTGGTTCCCACTGTGTCTAATCAGATCTACGCGATTATGCACAGCCGAGCCACCCTGCGTGGGGCGGTCGGCAAGTGGTTAATTTCCCCAGGGGAATCATGAGAAGACATTCAGGGGCCCCATTATAAAATAACTACCACTTGACCAAATCTGATGTGGAAATATCACTTCTTCAGTTTGCTTACATTACCACAGCAGATAGGGATCTGGCATATTCAATAGGAGTGCGGCAGAGTAGGTCATTACTCATAATGATTTAGGCTAGATTTACATAGCGACATGATTGACATTGGATAACATCACTAGACATTATCGCACTCCCCCTTCCCTCCTAAATCATATCAGGCCCAAAACAATAGGAGGATACTAGGGGGGGAGGGGGGAGCTAAGCCTTCCCGTCCTTGCAAGGCACCTTATCCCCAGGTTGATGTAGTCAAGGACCCCATCCCCACATGACCCAGAAGGGTGTGGGGAACTTATTGGAATCTGGAAGCCCTCATTAGACTAAGGCGGCCCCCAGATATCTGTCCCTCCCACCTACATGGATGAATATGAAGTATATATTACCTATTGTTACTCATTCACAAAAAACATTTATTCCAGTTTGTTGGCAGACCATTTTCAGTTCTCAGTTTGCTGCTTTTCAGCTTGATTTGATAGTTTGACTGATAATTACTCAGTCGTGCAACATTGTACTCAAATGAATGTTATAAACAAGCTTTGTTTATATTTGTGATCTCTGTGATTGACCAATATAGTGATCACAAGGCACAGAACCACTCCGATTGGCCCTGTGCCATTTGTGATGCAAGCTGTCTAAGGGCTCTTTCACACACTCCGTCCCCTGGGCGGAGATCGTTTTTCTCAGCGGGGGATCGAGCCGCTGATCCCCCGCTGAGCAGCAGGAGGACAGCTGTGTCTCCGCGCTGTGTGCGGAGACACAGCTGACAGTTCCCCATGCATCTCTATGGGGGAAATCGGATGTCAACGGACCGTCAGTTCGTTCTTACCCGATCCCATCCGATCCGATCCGCTGGGCGGATGGAAAATAGGGTTTCCATCCGTCCAGATTTGACGGATCGGATCGGATGTCAGCGGACATGTCTCCGCTGCCATCCGATGCCCCATAGGAATGCATGGGGGGACCGTTCAGATCCGCCAAAAAAACGGACAGGCGGATCTGAACGGTCCGCCTGTGTGAAAGGGGCCTAATACTAGCTTCATCATAGACGTTAAACAGGTACTCCAAGAAATGTTGAAAACTGTAGGTTTTTATTGCTGTGTTGCCGTTGGGAAGATTCACTCTTTCTGTTTTCACCAAAACAGTAGATGGAAGGAAATCCTCTGATGGGGACACCTATTTAAGATGAGATTACTTTCACATTGAAAAGATACAATCTTTTACTTTTGAAAAGTTTAATACAATATACTTAAAGAAAAGATACAATCTCATTCCTGCTCAGTCTACAGGAAATGAAATCTCCCTAAGGCCCCTTTCACACTAGTGCGACTTGTCCCGCGATTTTGGACCGCAAAATCACATGACAAGTCGTTTTCCATTATTTTCAATGAGCCCCATTCATATCAGTGCGACTTGAAGTCGCACCAACTTCAAAGTAGTCCCTGCACTACTTTGGCACGATTTTGAGGCCAAAGACATTCAAGCCCAGTCAAAATCATGGAAAAAGTCGCTGCAAAATCGCGGTAAATCGCATGACTTTGAAGTCGCACTAGTGTGAAAGGGGCCTAATTAGACTTGGCTGGCAAAAAATGGCTTTAACCCTCAGTTCTAGATACACTTTAAGTGCTTTTCTATTTTACTATTCTATTCTTAGTATTGCAGAAAGTAACTTTTTCTATTTTTCACTTAAAGTAATGTAGAAGATGGAACACGTTAATTTTGCATCCGTGTTTTATATATATAAATATATATAAAATAGAGTGTGCATCTGGAAAATATTCACAGCGCTTCCCTTTTTCTACATTTTGTCATGTTTCAGCCTTATTCCAAAATGGATTAAATTAATTATTTTCCTCAAAATTTTACAAACAAAGGTGTTTCAACAAAGTATTGAGCAATAACTGTGAATACTTATGTACATGGGATTATATATATATATATATATATTATACACACACAGTGGGGAAAATAATTATTTAATTGCAGATTTTGTAAGTTTGCCTAGTTATAAAAAAAAAAAAATGGAGGGTGTATATTTTTTATCATAGGTGTATTTTAAATGATAGAGACAGAATATCAACCAAAAATCCAGAAAAAAACACGATACAAATGTTATAAATTGAGTTCCAGTTCAGTGAGTAAAATACGTATTTGATCCCCTACCAAGCAACAATATTTCTGGCTCCCACGGACTGTCCGGCCACACTATGTGCTCATGTGGTACACAGATTAGAAAGCAAAGAAAACAAAAAGAGGGCGCACCGACCTAGCGCATTATCCTCAATAACAGGCTTTATAGTGTAACATTAAAAATGGCTACTCACAGACGTAGATGATAGTAAAGCATGTCGAGCTTAACTGCTGAAATGTCCGGGTCAGTCCATGTAAATGTCCATGACCGATGAGATGATGGCTGACGCGTTTCGAGGCTCAGCCTCTTCCTCAGAGCTACTGTGTAATGGCTATCTCCTTGGTTTAAATAATAAGGCAATGGTCCAGTCCCCACCCCCAGGTGGGAGTATCCCCTCCCCCGGGGAGTGGCCTGAGCACCATTACATTCTCCCTCATGACATCTTTGGTGATAGTCTCCCCATGGGGTAATATACAATGTCATATATCGATCATGCAGTTAGAGTATAGCCATTGTATATTACCCATTTGAGCAGTTAAGCTCGACATGCTTTACTATCATCTACGTCTGTGAGTAGCCATTTTTAATGTTACACAATAAAGCCTGTTATTGAGGATAATGCGCTAGGTCGGTGCGCCCTCTTTTTGTTTTCTTTGCTTTCAGTATCGGTGGACTACCCCAGTCCATTTTGGGCAGCAAGACCATAGCCATTTGAGAAGCCAGGATTGAGTCCCGTGAGGAGTGCGGTAGTGGGGCTGGGATACCAAGCGCAGGAGAAAGGTGGTCACACCTTATGGTCTTTTGGGGTACACAGATTAGTCCTGTCAATTTAAGAAGGTGCTCCTAACGACAACTCGTGTGTATAAAAGACACCTGTCCACAGAATGTCTTTCTTCCATTCAAACCTCACTTTCATGGACAAGACCAAAGAGCTATCAAAGGAAGTCAGGGGCAAGATTGTAGACCTGCACAAGGCTGGAATGGGCTACAGACCATCGGCAAGAGGCTTGGTGAGAATGAGACAGCTGTTCACAAATGGAAGAAATACAAAATAACAATCAATCGCCCTCGATCTGGAGCTCCATGCAAGATTTCACCTCATGGGGTAAGGATGATCATGAGAAAAGGGAGGGATCAGCCCAGAACTACACGGGAGGAGCTTGTGAATGATCTCAAGGCAGTTGGGACCTCAGGCACTCAACAAACCATTGGTAAAACCATACGCCGCCATGGATTGAAATCCTGCAGCACCTGCAACGTCCCCCTCCTCAAGAAGGCACATGTACAGGCCCGTCTGAAGTTTGCTAATGAACATCTAAATGACTTAGAGAAGGATTGGGAGAAAGTTCTGTGGTCAGTTGAGACTAAAACTGAGTATTAACTTGACTTTCCATGTTTGGAGGAAGTAAAATGCTGACTATGACCCTAAGAGCATCATCCCTACAGTCAAGCACGGCGGTGGAAACATTATACTTTGGGGCTGTTTCTCCACTAAAGGTACTGGCCAACTTTAAATCATTGAGGGGCCAATGGACGGGGCCATGTATTGTTAAATCTTGGATGAGAGCCTTCTTCCCTCAGTCAGAACACTGAGGATGAGTCGTGGATGCATGACATCTTCCAGTCTTCCAGCATGACAATGACCCAAAACATACTGCCAAGGCAACAAAGGAGTGTCTCATAAGAAGCACATTAGGTCATGGAGTGGCCTAGCCGCTCTCCAAACCCTAATTATATAGAAAATTTAGGGAGGGAGCTGAAATTTCGAGTTGCCAATCGACAGCCAGGAAACCTTAAGGAGTTATAGAAGATCTTTAAAGAAGAGTGGACCAAAATGCCTCCTGAGATGTGTGCAAACCTGGTAACCAACTACAAGAAACGTCTTACCTCTGTGCTTCCCAACAAGGGTTTCTCCACCAAGTGCTAAGTCATGTTTTACTTGGGGATCAAATACCTATATTACTCATTGAACAACAGCTCAATTTATGACATTTTGTATTATGTGATTTTTTTTTTAATTCTGTCTCTATCATTTACAATAAACCTATGCTAAAAAAGATATAGACTCTTCATGTATGTGTTAGTGGGCAAAATTACAAAATCGGCAGAGGATCAAATAATTATTTTCCCCACTGTGTGTATGTGTGTGTGTGTGTGTGTACATATATATATAATTTTTTTTTTCTTTTAACATTTCAGTGTGGTGCGGGAAGGCTCTCCCTCACTGCATTCTAGTGTGAATGGGCCCTTACTTAGAGAAGATGAAGGCTACAATTGCTGATCTCTACTTTTGAAAAATGCTAGTTGTTGCCTGTCATACCAACACAGTTGCTTACATATATCGAGCTGATAACCCAGAACAAGTATACAGACTATGAGATGTAACCTGATTTATAATCTGCCTAGTTGTTTTAGGTCAGTGATTCAGATTGGTATTGCAGTCAGTTACAGACAGCAAACTAGCATTCTCAGAAACTGCAGCTTTCATATTCCTCTTAGACTTGTTTTTTATTAATGTTTTTTTTTTTATTTTTATTCATTGCACTATTTTCTGTAAACTTTGGAGACCAATCATTGCCTTGTGCCGAAAATAAAGAATTGGAAAAAATTCTGGAGACAATAGTGTGTGAATTCAGAGATGTTGTGATTTCCGAGATGCTAAAATTATTCTAGTGAAGACACAGACAGCAATAAAAATCCAACAGAGACTCTAACACTTCCCCACTCTATCCAAAACCTAAGGCCCTTTTCACACGGCTCCGATTCCATCGACGGAGCCGTTCTGCTCATCCGCCGATCCCCGCTGAGCAGGCAGATGACAGCTCCATCTCTGCTCTGTGTGTGGAGACAGATGTCAGATCCCCGCTGTTCTCTCTGGGGGAACCGGATGAGAATGGACTGCCTGTCTGTTCTCATCTGGTCCGATCCGCCAGACGGATGGAAAATAGGGTTTCCATCCGTCCAGATTTGACGGACAGAATCGGATCAGAAGTCAGCGGACATGTCTCCGCTGACATCCGCTGCCCCATAGACACATAGGGCATCCGTTCAGATCCGCCTGAAAAACTGACAGGCGGATCTGAACAGACCGTATGTGTGAAAGGGGCCTAAGAAAAAACTTTGGCTAGAGTTGAGCCCTATCTTGAATGCAAGGGTTCTCTTTTAGAACGAGGTCAAGAGTCAGGTAGTGACTTGATGATCTCCACCTCATCCAATCAAAAAACACAAAGTGTTTTTTGAATGGCACCCTTGCTGAGTAAGCAAACATTGGTGTTCAGTAAGCAGCAGGGCAGCTACTCAGCACTGGACCCAGAAACTGGTAGTGATCTCTTTAGTAATGCATACTAAAATGATTTCCAGCTTTTCACGGGGAATCGGATTGGTATTGAACACATATACTTTCATTAATCCAAGCTGGACCAATGTAACTATGCAAAAACAGCTAAACTTAAATTTCTGCTTTAAACTGTCACAGTTGCACCAGTATATATACCTGTGGTTATTTGAGTTGAGAGGTGACAGCTGGTTTCTGATAAGGAATTGTAGTCAATTACCCTTGTTGACTTATCTCTTTTGCAGCTCAGTTATTTTCTCGGAATTCCCCTGAAAGAACCTCCATTGTTACTCACTTCATCTACTAGTGTTAGCTCACATAAGTATAGTACATGAACATGTGTTGGCCAAACATCAGTCAATGCACATAATAAGGGCTTTGGATAAGAGTGGCAACGCATGTTAGTGCATGATGCAGCACATCATAATTGTGCTGTAAGTACACAAATGTGAATCCAGCTTTAGGCTCCTTTCACACGGCCGCTCCGTGTGAAAGGTCCGCTGCGGGACTTTTTTTTTTTTTTTTTTCCACGGAGCGGATGACATTTCTGTCATCCGCTCCGTGTGCCCGCATATCATCCCATCCGTTTGCGGATGATATGCGGATCTAATGTAAGTATATGGCACTACGGATGTCAGCGGATGACACCGCTGACATCCGATTTTCCTTCCTTTCCGTTTTTTACACAGATGTAAAAATGGGGTTCTGTTCCGTTCCAAAAAACGGAACAGAACTGAAAGGAGGAAAATCGGATGTCAGCGGATGGTATTCCGCTGACATCCGCAGTGCCATTCACTTACATTGATGTCCGCAAATCATCCGCAAAAAAATAGGATGATTTGCGGACACATGGAAAGCAGCGGAGCGGCCGTGTGAAAGGACCCTTAGAGTTCTTTTTTATTTGTGTTTGTTTTCTTTTGTATGTCATTTTCATATTCTAACAAAACCTTGGCTTTGTGTGCTTTCTAAGTGCCGGTTCACACTATTGCGATGCACAGACATCGCATGTGATGTGATTTTAGGAGCAGTGCACTCCGAATCATATGCGATGTCTGTGATCGCAATAGTGTGAACCGGCACTAAGGCTCCATTCACGCCTGACTGACACCAAAGTTGTGCAACTTTAGATGGGTGCGACTTAGATGGACTTGTTTTCCCTCTGCAAAGTCAGACACACTGTTACATGTAAAACATTCAGGTATGACTTTCATGCAACTTGTGAGGGTAAACCTTGAAGTCTATGGCCCTCGAGTTGCATTAAAGTCTGACCAAAGTAGTGCATGAACTACTTTGAAGTCACTGCGTCTTTGCGTTACACATACAGTAAATGAATGGTTATCATTGAAAAACATAGGGTAGGACTTGTCTGGTGACTTTGATGTCCAAAGTCTCATGACAAGTTGCACAAGTGTGAATGGGATGTAAGTCATTAGATTGAATTAATGAGGAATTAAAACTCTTATTCTTTACAGGTAAGGAAGCTGCCCTTTTTAGCCTCTGTTTGATCTGCTCTTGCCATGGTGCTGCACATGTGATCAGTTACGACAACAGCCATTTGATGGCTTGACAGTTCAGTTGAGAGCACAAGCAATTATGACAGCCACCATTCTCCGAAAACCTTGAATGTAACTTTTGGACAAAAGATCAATGGGTTTACGTTTACATCAACTTTTCTAAGTTACCTCTGTGTATTTACATTTTGCTTCATTTTTTGTTTTTCCAGATATCTTCACATTCTTATGATCTTCTGGTCTTTCCTTGCTGGAGTTGTTACGTTATACTGTTCACTGGAACCAGATTCTCTTCTTCCTAACATTCTATTTAATATCAAATACAAACCAAAGGTATGTAACTTTGAGAGTTGAGCTTCTCTGATTGTAAAAACAGTGTTGGCCCAAAAAAAAAAAAAAGATTGCTTAATAATTTAGGGAATTATTTTTATTTAATTTTTTTCTGTTTTCTGAATAAACAGTATACAACTTGCTATAAGAGCCGGTCCACACTACCGCGACTTGTCAGCCTGACAAGTCGCGCTCCCTCGCGGACCATTGACTGCTAAAGGACCCGTTCTAATAGGAGCAACACAAGTCGCTCCGACTTAGAAAAAGGGTCCTGTACTACTTCGGGGCGACCTCGGAGCGACTTGCATAGACTTCCATTATGTGAAGTCCCTGCAAGTCGCTCCGAAGTCGTGGTGCATGGTAATGCACAAGTCGCCCCCGAAGTAGTAAGGAGTCGTGTCGCCTCAGTGTGAACCGACTCTAATAGTTGCTTTACAGAAATAAGTAACTAGTCCTTAAATTAAACAGTGTCACTATTTAGATTGTAAGCTGTCATGAGCAGGGCCCACCTAATCCTCTTGTATTGAACTGTATTATAACAGCGCTATCTGTCTTTATTTTGTAATGGGCTGAACAGTTTGCTTATATTAATCCTGTATAATAACCTTTGGGGGGCTTGGATCACAAAAGTTAGTCAATGCAGTTAAAGTTGCCTTTTGATCAAACTTAAGAAGAAAAAAACTCTCAGTTTCTCATTCGGAACACAACCTAATTGTTGTGTCCCTCTGATTTGCAGTCTGGCATTTCATTTGGGCTGGTCTGCTTACTAAATCTGTAAAGTTGTGTGAAGTATACTTTCTGAATGGGTCTGACTTTAAACCTGTGAAAACTTAGACTAGTGCATTTCCTAATTTCTCCACGTCTTTCTTTTATAGTTATGAAAGGGGTAGATTGCAGATTGTGATATGACTGCTGTCCCATAAAGAAGCTTGCTCAAGGGTATTTTAAAAACAATAAGTAAAAGGTGGAGAGTTCTCAGATTGTCCCAGATACTTTTTAAAGCCTTAATGCTACCATAATAAAAAAAAAATATGTGAAAATCAACACTAGCAGCTGCTTTCATTCAAATCTGTAAGCAGAGAGCAAGAGGCGGGGCTGAGCTGTGTAGTGTGTGCGTGTGTCAATGGACGCACACAGCTTGGCTCAGGAGTGAGTCCGCAGATACGGCTTGTTATGGGGGCACACTCAGAAAAGGAGAAACCTCGAGCACCAGTGAGGGGACCCCAGACGAGCAGGTTCAGGGCCGCTCTGTGCAATATAGTTGCACAGAGCAGGTAAGTATACCATGCTTGTTTAAATTAAAAAAAAAAAAAACAACAAAACTTTACAATCCCTTTAACATAATGCATTATTGTATCTTTAGCAACCTGAACTTCAAGAACTTTTCCCACAAGGACATAGTTGTGCTGTGTGTGGCAAGGTTAAGTGTAAAAGACATAGGTAAGGTTTAAAAAATTAAATTATTAAATAGTATTTTCTATTATTTAACTATTGCATAATCATAACATTTTCTACTACTTTCAGACCTACTTTGCAGTTAGAAAACTATCAGCCATGGCTTGATTTGAAGGTTCCATCAAAGGTTGATACATCTCTGTCAGAGGTAACATTTTATAAACTTGACGTCAGACTGTAATGGTAAAAGCCCCCTGTTCTTATCAATATTCTCAGTGATAACAGGTTAAAAGTGTTCTAACATATGGCAATTAAAATTGTAAAAGAACCTGATCCCCATACCATGCTCCTGAATTTACTAGGACATTTTACCCTATTTCAGACTTTAATCTAAAGATTACCTACATAATATCCTATGCTGGGAATATTATTATTAACCGTTACATATTGCCAACATTTCTTGTTCATCTGGAAGGCAGATGCTGTACCATATCTTGGCATTAACCTCCCTGTGAAACTCTCCAAATTCTATTCTAGAAACTATGTACCAGCTTTACAAACCATACATCCTGATATCAAACAGTGGGACGCACCTCTTTTCTTGTGGTTTACCAGAGCCGCCTTCTTGAAGGATAACATTTTACCCATACTGCCATACATTATGCAAACATTCCCCATTAATTTGCCCCCTGCCTTTTTTCTTCATTCAAAAAACACTGCACTAACTTCCTCTGGTACAACAAGCATCCCCTGATCAGCTATGCTCACCTTGTCTTACCCAAGCCCAAAACATAGGGCTCCCTGATCTTAAAAAATATTATTGGGCATGCTACCTTACTAGGTTAGTTGACTGGAACATCCACACCTCCATGAAAGGTTGAGTCAGAACGGAGCACACTTTAGCCCTTATGCCTCTTGGGTCGGTGCCTTGGCACACTCCCAAGCACCTTTCTTCAACTTTATTGGAACATCCTCTCAAAGGCTCTTCTCTACACTGCTTCAAGGAGGTCTGTAGAAAGCGTCCATTTTCCTCTCCAGGCCTTCTGATACCATTTCTTCCCTGGGATGTTCTGACAGTTTCTCTCCGGAGTTTGGCCTTATCTGCAGGAATTGGCCAAACGCTTTTTTCAAAATGAAAAGCTCTGTTTTGTGTGTGGTCCCTCAGCATCATTATATACTGTGCAGGGCTAATAACTCTACATTGTACATGAGGAAGCGTATGAGTGACTTGTGAGCCTGCATGGAGGCAAGCCTTAGAGAGGACACAGTAGGGAACCTGTCCTATAGATTGTGGAACCCTGTTGGAGCCAGAACTGGGGTAAGTAATACAGCTTATCCCTGTACACCTAGATTAAATTCGCATTTACCCCTTGCATTGCGGGGTGGCCTTCTCATTCCCAGAGTTCATCCTTAATTGAAAAGCTGTATGCAATTAGCATTTATTTATTCTCTTGATAATATGCTTATCAAAATGTGCAATCCACATACATAAATAATAAATAGGTGCAAAATGGGTATACTATTCTTTGTAGTGCACCCCTGCGGCTTCTTTGTCACATTCCCTGCAATATACCAGGTGTCAGCTGATGTCAACTTACAGGGAGTGATGTTGTCACCCATTCCATCATATGACAGTGTTTGTGCCTAGTGGTAGGTCTTGCATGGTAGGCTCCTGCACAGCATCACCAGACAGAGGAGCTCACATGTTCACCCATACTTAGAAGTCTTGGTTGTTTGCTGCAACTGCAAAAGAAAATGGAACTGTGAGTGAGCACTGTCAAGGTGATAACAACTAGGGGTGGGCTGTACCCAGTTGAGGACACTGTTTGCTGCACCCAGAAAATCTCTCTTGATGTATACATAGGCTGTGTAGTATGCCCTGTCCTTCTGTTCTGAAGTCACTCTGCCCCACGCCATCCCATACTCACACTGGGCAGAAATGTCTATCAACATGAGACACAGAAATTGCTGTGTAAATACAGCCTCTGTTCAGGTGTACCATGCAAAGTAACAATGTTAGGCCCCTGTCAGTTTTTTAGGCGGACTCAATTGAACCATCCATTGCCCTCTATGGAGCAGGGGATGTTAACGAACATGTCATTTGGCATCCGCCGACATCCGATCCTATCTGCTCAAAACAGACAGATGGGGGATCCATTCGCCATCCGTCTAGTGGATCAGATCAGAAGACAGGCAATCTGTTTACACTGGACTAGCCAAAGCGGGCTGTGTCTGTGCCCGCTCTGCATAAGCGGAACAAACACGGACCTGTCATCCGCCTGCTCAGCGGGTCCAGCGGACAGATCCCCCCCGCTAAGTAGGCGGATCTGCTGCTGGAGTCTTCCCATGTAAAAGAGCCCTTACTTTGTATCTACTCTGTTTAATTGATCTGCAAGATCAAAGGGATGACCTTGGATCTGCATATGATCTCAGTTAATGCTAGTTATTAAAGGCTGAACTATACTCACCTCCTCACCAGCAACATCCTTGAGCTCCCTTGCTGGTACTGTAATCTTCACCCAGTCTTCTTATGAGTCCATCTTCGACCATCTTGAGTGGCCATATCAGGATTGTGTAACTTTCGGGTGTGTGCTGGAATTTTTTCATCCTGGCACCAGGCAGAAATGTATACTGAGCTGCGCATTCATAGTTTGGGTCTACATTGTCAAAAACATTGCAAACAGGCAGGTAAGAATCCTTTAGTATGTTTCTTCTGCAATATAAAGCCTGCCTGTTTGCACATGTACATTTTTTTTTTTTATTTTTCATGTGAAGTCTATTTTTTTTTTTTATGAATATCAATGTATTTTAAACTTTAAAAATCATCTTTTATCGTTGCTTAGTAATAGCACCTTGTGCTTATACTGTATATATTTCCTGTGCAGGTGTTTGAACTGGTGCTAGAAAATTTTGTTTATCCATGGTATCGGTAAGTACTGTGTTCCTTTTACTCTATTAATAATTTAAAAATAGACACAGAGTACCTTGTCCACAAAAGGGATTTTACAAGGATTAAATACAATATTACATTTTGAATAATTTTCCTGTCATTGAATTCTTAAGTTTTGTTTGTTCTACCATAATCAAATAATATACTAGTAATTAAGTGTGTGTATAAGAGACTGCAGCTAGGGAGCCAAATGCCTGTCCGGTGGACAAAAACCTGAAATGATCAATATAGGCTGCTTTAAATACCAGAAACATATTTTGTATTTTTTTTTTTTTTTTTTTTTTTGGGAGGGGGGATAGTAAAGTTTTCTCAACTGTTTTTTTTTTTTTTTTTTTCTGACAGTGATATTACCCAAGATGAGTCTTTTGTTGATGAATTGAGACTGGCCCTAAGATTTTTTGCATCTGTACTTGTGCGAAGAATACAAAAGGTAATTTTTGTGTGTGCTTTTTTGAATGAAGCTAGGAAATATACCCAATATTAATATTTTCTGTATTCTTCTGTTTTCTTCTAATTCCTTTTCCACATTCGCTGAAACGAGAGGTACTTGAGTTCCTACATTTGTATGCCCCTTGGCAAAACAGAGCAATTTTTGCATTTTGCCTGAGCCTACCTTAAAGGCGAACTTGGGAGATTACTTTGAAGCCAGCAACTTTCGAGACTATGAATACTTTAGTCAGGAGTATATTATGAAGTGGAATAGCCAGGAATGCAGGACTGTATCAGGAGTTTGCACTGTGCAGAGTGGTATGTGGGAAAAGTGCCCTCTTAGGCTCCCTGCATCTGCTCCAGTCCCTTCCACAGCCTGGTGTTCCAGTGAGCGAGTGAAGGGGAAGATGACTAACAGTCACTGCTCTTTGCTCAATGAAAACCAAGAACCTGAATGATCAAAGGTCATGTGATCGTTCGGTTCTCTGTTTTAGGCTCCTTTTACATTAGGGTGTCTCTAAAGTCACACAGTTTACAGTGCAACTTTGGAGCGACTTTTGGTGTGACTTTGATCCGACTTTACATTCTCTGGACCAAATTCGCATCAAAAGTTGTGTCAAAGTAGTGCAGGAACCTTTTCTGAAGTCGAAACTTCAGTTTGGGTTGGGCCTGTGACGTCATTTCCGTTGTTTCCGGTTCCCGGAAGTCGGTGAGGAGGCGTTCTTCTGAGTTTTCTGTAATACTTATGCTATTTACAAGTGGTTTTATTATTACACCCGAAGTGAGTGGAGTTGATCCAGGTCTATCACAAGTGGAATATGCTGATCCAGTTGGATGCCATACTTTTAGAGATTAATAATTTAAAGGCGTTTTTTTTGACCTTTTGGTCATATAAGAAGGTGAGCGGCCAAATTCACTCACAGGTGGCAGGTGGTGGATTTCTGTGCATGGAGGATCACTGCAACACTATTAATGTAGAAGTGGCCTTTGTTGCTCATGGAGGATTCTCTGCCTGCTAATGGCAGGATCTTTATACCTATTTGGACTGATTGTGTTCTCACTAATTAAATCACTATATGGGTTTTTGGGCACGATGTAGAGTGATTTTGGATTCATGTGTTATTTTTGCATTTATGTATTTCATGTGATGCAAGGATCTATATGCAGAATTTTTAGGTCAAAATTTTTTGTTTATAATTTTGAACAAGCGCACCATTCATTTAAAATGTATTTTCTGATTTAGAGTGTCAGTAGGAATGGTGTCCTGTCAGAATACCGCCACCCATCAGAAAATGTAACAGAAGTGACGTTCTGAGGAAAAAATGCTTACAGTGCATGCTCCATGCGTTCCAACATGGCCGCTATGTGTTCCAATAGGTTTCCTAATCTGACAGGACACGAAGGCATCGGCGGACACCTTCCTACACCCAGGAAAGTCTTCCAATGTCAAACTTTTTTTAGCAGTAAACTCTCTTTATATAATTAAATATATCAATACATTTGTATTATGATAGTATTCTAATAAATACAGTGACAAGCCTGTAGGCAGAAGGTGGCGATGGCCATCTTGGTACACCCCGCGCTGCTCAGCGCCAAACTGATTATATAGTGAAATAGACTATTTCCCTCGGTCGTGGTGAAATAGTCTATTTTAGTATATAAGGTGAATTAACTGCTACAAAAAGTGTGAGATTGAAGACTTGGCTGGGTGATAGAAGATGTCCGCTGGCGCTTTTCGTGTTGTGTCAGATTACGAAACCTATTGAAATGCATGGCGGCCATGTTGGAACGCATAGAACATGCGCAATAAGCAATTTTGTTCGCAATATCACTTCCCTTGCATCTTCTGATGGGTAGCAGTATTTTGATAGAACAAGGGCTCTCATAGACAAAAATTTCACAGGTCCCAATTCGCACAAGTGTGAAAGGAGCCTTAGGACCCTTTCACATGGGCTTTCCAATCAGGTCCGCCTGTCAGTTTTTCAGGTGGACCTGATCAGACACTCCATTCACCCCCATAGAACGGCGAATGTCAGGGGTGACATATCCGCTGACACCTGCCGCTATCTGATCTGATCCTGTTTGCCAAATCCAGACAGATGGTGACCCTTTTTTCCATCTGTCTGGCGGTCCGTTTATCCAAACTCCCCATAGAGGAGAGTGGGGCTCTGACAGGTCTGTCTCAGCACAGTGAGCGGAGACGGACCTATCGTCTGTCTGCTCAGGGGGATCAGCGGATCGATCCCCCACTGAGCAAAGCGGAGCTTGCCAAGATGGGGACAGCTGAAGCATCGTACCGAGTATGGATACTTGTTATTTTGTAACCCCACACTTCTCTTTTAGGTATCCATCCATCCATCCAAGACTTTATAGACAATATTTTACATGTACAGGAGGGACAATTCATAAAATGTTTAACTGATCATTTCTAGGTGGATATTCCAACGATAATTACAAGAAAACTGCTGAAAGCTGCTATGAAGCACATTGAAATAATTTCAAAAGCAAAACAAAAAGGTAAATTAAACAATCTGTCCAACATTCTGGTTAAGGGTATGTGTGTGTTGCATTTTGATGGAACCATAATTTGTGCGATTGCATTCTGTTTAGTGAAAAACTCAGAGTCCCTGCAGCAGGTAGCCCTGGAAGAATATGGGCCTGACCTTCATGTTGCATTGAGAAGCCGCAGAGATGAGCTTGGCTACCTCAGAAGTCTTACTGAGCTGCTTTTTCCTTTTATTCTACCTCCTAAAGCAACAGATAGCAGGCAAGTTTTCGATTGTATAAAGATTACATATTCTGCTTTTACTCCTTCATGTTTACTGGGTTTTTTTGCTGCAAGTAAGGGCTAGCAGTGTAGGCATTCCTGTTTTAACACTACAAATAATGCAGTTGATAAATATAGAGGCAGATACACATTTTTCTGACACTATTGCAGAAACTTCTGTAACAATGGACTTTACATCATGGCTTATTCTTGTCTGCATGCAAACACAAGGAACTGGTTAAAGAGCTTGGAGCATTTATTGGGTTATAAATCGAAAGTTATTTTGCCTGGTGCTATGCCAAGAATGAGAGTGCCCATCCCTTTGTTTAGAAGTGGGGTCTTATGTAAAGTCACCTTTTCAGTGAAAGTACAACTGTAAAGTATCCTGTATGAGTCTGAGCAAATCTCAAATCCACTCACTATGTGATGCACAATATTCATAGTACACAAAAAAACATTGTTTACCATCCCTGACTGAGCAGAATCTTCCTTCATTTCTACCTCACACACTTTCCCCTCCGAGGCACTGCAACTCACAGTGGGAGGGTTGAATCGATAACAGTGCTATCACTGCTTCAGCAGAGGAAAGGCATACAGCATGGCATAGTGGTTCTATGGCACTACCAAGGCATTCGATATATACACCCTTGGATCTTTGGAGACTAATCTGTCCAATTTTTCATGTTAAACTGAGATGCTATTAGATCCATATTTAGCATCCCCCAATGCAGACATATGCATTAAAAATCCTCCTGAAGCAGAGACCATCCCCCCCAGATCCAGATTTTGTCATCTGAGGAAATCTGCCTGCCTATTCTCCATCCCAGAGATTAGACTGTACTTCTGTTTTGATGCAGGATATTAAGCTGCTTTGGAAAGCAAGTAATCTTCCCCACCACAGTGTTTTTAATGATCTCCTTCAGCAAAGAGCCAGAACGACTGTCTTTCATGAAGGGTAGTCCTAACAAGTCCTTAAACAGTTGCTTTGTTCAACAACACTTAAGCCAGATTGCTAGAATCTGAATCGAAAAAAAGATACCCGGAAGAAAATTGGCATCCAGTATCACATTGCAAATAAAATGTAATACAATAATCATGTGGTGAGCACAGTCAATAAAGTGAGGGTCATTGTCAGAAGCCACCTGATTCCTACGTGGTGATTTAGACCAAGTAGATCTAGTATGAAAAATAAGAACAGTGGCTAGGAAAGGATGACTGGCAAATCCCATTAAGGATTAGAATAATTGAGAAGTGTTGTTAATTTCTTGTCAGTGTAGTCTTTAAATGACAGAGCATCTTTGACAGAGATGGTCAGAATCTTGTTAAGATGAGCCACAGGAATATCAACCTTGGGATAAGTTGGCCATTTCCTGACAAAATCATCTGGATAGGGATATACAGTGCATGTAATTAATGGAAATTTGTCTGGTAATTTCCAGTTATTGTTTTTAAATCTGTCAAATAGGGGACGAAGAAGAAAAACTTTTGCGGCATGTTCAAGGTTATGGAAACTGCATATTGTCTTGTGGCACAAATGCTCACTGAAATTTGGTGATGGAGTCTTTCTTCTCCAGGAAAGAAATAGGTGGGCTGTCCAATAACAGGTCATCTGGAGGCTCTTCAACAGACCCTGAATTATTAGGCATCTCTGCTTCATATTCTGCTAGGGATTGGGTTCTGCAATTGAGAAGTAAAACTTTCCATAACAGAAGAAAAATGACCTCTAGTGAGATAGAGAAGGAGGAATGCTTGGAAAAAGAAAAAGCAGATTCAGGAAGACTCCCTGACAGACTTTTCAGAGTCAGACGTCAAGTACAAGATACACAATTTTTTACTTCCACTTTTTACCTTAGAGGAGCTCCAGAGTCCTCCCAAAAAATTAAGTATTAGTTGCCGATGACTTATTTTTGGGGGGACCCTGGAGCTCCTATTTTAATATAAGGACACTTGCCTGTCCAGGGATCCAGCGATATCCTCACCCAAACCGTTTATTGAATCCGCTTCGGGTGCAGGCTCCGGCATCTTAAGTAAGGGAAACCGGCAGTAAAGCCCTGCGGCTTCACAGCCAGTCTCCTACTGCTCACGTGAGAATCACGCTGTGCTTTATGAATGGTCCAGTAGTCTTCTGCAACCTGTGATGTGTCCCAGAAGGCTGCGGGGGAAGAAGGGGGGGGCCAAATTTCTGTCTCTGATCGCCGAGGCACAACGGAGCGGAAGTGGTACCTGTCAAGACCAGATGCCTGCTCCCCCCTGCCCCCCAAAATGTGGCAGTGCAGGGGGGGGGGGGGAGGATGCAGACAAGGGGAACTTCCCTTTTTGGGTAAAGTTCCACTTTAAGCAGGTCAAAGATGATTCAATTTTAATTCCTTCCATTACAGTCAGTGTTGATGGGGGAATGACTCCGACAGCGTATTGTGTTCTGCCGGCGGGGGTGGAGCCTTCTTGGCCATCAGAACAAAATGATTACTGCTAGTGGCTATAGCTACTGGCAGTAATTGAATGTAAAACATCCAACAAGATGGTTGTACCCAAGTCAATCAATGGATTAACTTGGGTACAAACAGCGTGCCCACACATGGAATAAATCTTGGCCGGTCCTTGCTGTACTGGTAGAATTTCGATCCATGTATGGCCGGCTTTACACACATTGCAGACAATGTCAGGAGCAGAAGATTTGTCTATAGTCGCAGAACGATTGCCCTTTTTAATTTGGAAACAGACAAAAGGTGTATGTACCTTTACAAAGGAGCTACATATACCCTAGGAATACTCATGGACCCAGAGTGGTGTACCAATAGTTAAAACAGAGAAGGCTTGTCACTTCAGATGGTGGCAGGAAAAGTAGTGAGGAGACCGTGGCAGAGCTTCTGAGAGTCCTGATACACATACGCAGTAGTATGGAACTGTGAGGGAGGACAGCTGTCTGTATCCTCAGCTAGCTCAGACCCTTGCAGAGCTCGGGAAGGAAGTGGCGTGCTGTGTACATGCTGGCAAGCTTGTGCCTCCACTGTGCAATCTCATAGATAGAGCAAAGTGAATCAGGCAAACTGTAATGCAGCTAAATTCATAGACCGTGCATGGCCAGGAAGCTGCTATTGCACACGTGCATGGATGTGTGTGTGCACGGAATTAAAACTGCATCACCAAGTGTCTCGCAAAATACAAACAGCAGGAAACTACAAATAGTCGCATGGGCAAGAAAACACACCTCAGCTTGCCAGCACAGATACATTTCAGCAGCAATTAGAAAAGGTTGGGAAGACCCAGTCCTCTAAAGTCCAAAGGCAATACCAGCTTGTATTGGCAATATTAAAGAGTTTTTTTCTCTATTTTAAATATTAAGTGTTTTTCCCTGCAATAGTGCTGCACAATGAAATAACTGCAAAACATGATTTAATCCTCAGCACAGACTAATATAACTGCACATACTCATACAATGGAGAGGTCAGAAACAGGGTTAGAATGACATCCAGGGCTCTGGTCCTGACACCCAACAAGGAATCCCCAAACACTGGTCTGAGCTTAAATGAAGAGTCCTGTGATAGCTGAAACACAGACAGGGTTGTCCTTTCTAGGAATGCAGGATCGTTGCATAGAGGACACCAAAATGGAAAACTTGGAAAACCAGCTCTTGTTGGTAGACTGGAAAAACTTACAGGATTTAATACACTAGGCATCAATCTACCAGTGCTTGTTGGCTGACTTCCAGGATTTTAAAATATCTGACATGAATTTATCAGCAGCAGTTGACAGTAGAAAATCTTCTAAAACAAGCAAAAAAAAAAATAAATCTAGCAGAGAGGAAGGAGACATCCATTGTCCTGAGTACACTAAGCATAACAAGCAAGTAGATGAAAGCGGGTTATAGTCTTAGCCCTAAACGGCTAATATGTGCGAGGATGTTTCCTGCTTAGAGCAACACAGCAATTGTCATTTATTTATCTTATTATCTAGTTGCAAGTCTTTGGGACTCCCCAAAAGACAATGTAATCGCCACAGGGTTTGCTCTCTAATATCTTTTTTTTTAACTTACTTTGGGTGCAGATTACAGATTCTAACATATAATTAGCTACAAGGAGAGGCTGCAAATGTGTGTATTAAATACTATAATATAAATATTACACTGCTAGCAAGTAGAAATGTGAACATCACAATTACGTATTATTATTATTAAGTTTAACAATGACTCAACATTTGTACCCTATAGTTTTCTTTTAAGAGAACATAATAGATAGTAAAACTGAATTATTTTTATCTGTCATTGTAATAATATAGCTTTAGCATGATAATTTTTGTGTTACAGTAGCAACATTTTACTCCTTTAAACCCAGATTTCATAGCTTATGCATTGTTTTTCAGACCTCTTACATTGCTGGTGAGAGAGATTCTCTCTGGATCTGTGTTCCTGCCCTCAGTGGATTTCCTTGCCGATCCAGTAGGTTTTGGGGATTATTGTCTTCACGGGCATACTGAACAATACCTTAAAGTTATTTTTACAATTCTGCTATATCGATAAATACAAAGTTACGGAATGGTTGAAATACTTACATTCTCAGATGTTGCATGAGGCTCCCCCCGAATACATGATCAAACACTGGCTTTCGGGCACAATATATCACAAGAAAGTATCAACAAAAATGAACATGGGTACTCCTGTTTTGATTGATGTTACCCGACAATCAGCTTATGCTATGCATAAGCTTTTGCTTTTATAAGCAACAAGGAAACAAATTCAATTCTTCTCATCCATGATTATTTTTCCATCATATAAGCCTATTAACACATGTATTTGATTATAGATTCCAGTTTAATTACCTTTTTATTTTAGAATTTCACTATTAGCAAAAATACTACAAATTGAACCCTGAATCTAGGAATGGAGCTATGGTTTGCACTGCAGCATGTTATATTTACTAGTTCAATTATTAATTGTGGTTTAAAAGGAAGTAAAAACCCTGACTCCTACACATATTTGGGCATTTGTTGATTTTTTAAGATGGTGCAGGTGTTTCTATGGCAAATTTCAAATGGAAAGTTTCAAACAACCAAAAGCTCTGAGGGACACTGCAAACAGACATATATTTACAAACGAAAAAAAGAAATTCTGGGACAGCTCCAGGATAACCGTATAGTATCCTAGGAGGATGGATGTCTTTTCTCCAGATCTGCTGAGAACAGTCTAAACCAGTCTTTGCTAGCCTTTTTTCTTCAGTTTTCTTTTTTCTTTAGATACTTACCCCATTGATTTCTTTCTACAATGCTACTTGAGCTGGATACTACGTAGAAAATATGATTTCTTTCTACATCGCTACTTGAGCTGGTTACTACGTAGAAAATATGATTTCTTTCTACATCGCTACTTGAGCTGGGTACTACGTAGAAAATATGATTTCTTTCTACATCGCTACTTGAGCTGGTTACTACGTAGAAAATATGATTTCTTTCTACGCTACTTGAGCTGGTTACTACGTAGAAAATATGATTTCTCTTACGTCCTCCGACAGTCGCCGCCTCTTCATATTCGTCACATATGGGGTATTAGACTTTGCTCCGAAGGAGTAGCTAGGCAACAGAATATGTTAACATTAAAGCTTTTAACATATCCCACCCTCAAGGGGTGGTCCCCTCAGTCAATACCCTCCTACTTCCTGCAACCATATCTCAGTTTCAATGTCTAGCTTGTCAGGAGTGGCTGGCTCTCTCTGTGCTGGGGCTTTGTGCCCCAGACTCTTTCTTCTTTTTTGATTTTTTGTTTGAGTTTTCTCTCTACCTTTACTTAGCTGTTCTTTTTGTCAGCATTAGTTAGTTCTTCGGATGAAGAGGATCATGCGGGCTGGGTCTCGGGCTGATCCCCCTGGTCGCAGGTCGTGGGTCAGTGGCTTCCCAGCCTGCCATCGAGCGTTCAACCAGGTAACGCTCCTGGCACAGTGAACGACCCATCCCTGTTCGGTGCAGGGATGATTGGTGAGGTGGCTACCTCACTGGACGCTGTGCGGTTTCTTAACCCCCATTCTGTGCGTCTTGTATGCGACTCTCCCTGCCTCATGTGCAGCGGCTTGTTCGCCTGTGCGGGTCCCCCACGCCATTGTGAGGTAAGTGTATCTATGTGGGGACCTGTCTGTCTGGGGGGGTGTCAGTCTGGGACTGTGTAACCTGCCTCTGTTCACACTGTTTGTCTCCCTATCACTCGGCTGCTTGCTGTGGGCTGCAAGGGGGGGGGGGGAGCTGTGTGACACTGTGTGTGTCAGCCTTGTCAGTGTGAGAAGCTGTGTGCTGTGGGGCATGTTTTGTGGCATGTTTGGGCACTATACAGCGATCGCTGCGGCGATCTAACATGTTTTTTTATACATGGATGACATGTGTGCATTACTGTACTGTGGAGCGGCAGTTTCGGCGCCAAACGGCGCCATTTTGCCTACACTCGCTCCGGCCGCATGTTCTACATGCATGGCGGCCATTTTCTTGTAGCCTCCCATAGGCTTTCATAGAGCGCCCTGGCCGCATCACTTCCTCTTCTCCAGGAACACCGATCGAGGCAGCAGCAGCGGCGAGAGTCTCCTCAGGTTATATCCTTCTTATCCATTGCCTGTGTCAGTTTTATTGTCCCTGTGGGGGTCTCATTGTGCTTGTGTGTGGTGCGGTGGGCTGCGCTCGCCGCGCTTGTTAAAGGGGCAGTTAACCCTTTATTATCCGGCATTTGTAATAGGGGCAATGGATTCTCAGGAGGGCAAATTTCCTACCGCCTTGGTGGAAAGCCAGGGGACCGCTGTTTCCCCCCCAGGGGGGGATTTAGCCACTATTGTGGCTGGCCTTGCTGCTCAGGTGCGGATGCTGGTGGCTGCTCAATCTACTAAAAGACCCAGAGTTTCTCTTTCCTCTGATTCTGAGGGTGAAGGTGATGGGGCTGTTATGGCGGGGGCCTCCTTATCGGGGTCCCGCTCCTCCCTGGATCTAGTGGGGTCCGAGGTGGAGGCTGAAGTTGAAGGGGTTGATAATTCTCCCCCTGGCTCGCCTGAAGAGCTTGCAATCATGGATGAATTGATTGCTTCCATAAAACAAACGCTGCGTTTGCAGGATGAAGTGTGTCCCCCCGCTGCCTTGGCGGCTTATGGGACGCAGAGGAAACGCAGGACGCCGCAGGTTTTTCCCTGCAATGATGATTTTCAGCGCGCTGTTAAGGAACAATGGCGCAATCTACGCAAACCTTTTGCTGTACCAAGTAGGTTCAAGCTGCGTTATCCTTTGTCGCCTTCCACTGATGAAAGGTGGTGTGTGCCACCCCCAGTGGATCACGCAATTGCGGTTTTAAACAAATCCACTGCGATTCCTGCAGAGGATTCCCCTGTGTTCCGTGATGCCACGGATAGGAGATTGGAGTCTCTTGCCTGTCATACTTATTCTGTTACGGGTTCTATGCTTAAGGCTCTGTTTGCCTCTCTCATGGCGGCCCAGGCGGTCGCAAGTTGGACGCAGATGCTTAGGCGCGTCCTAGTGGCCGATTCGGCCTCGCCGGCGACCCTGGATATGGTGGATCAAATCCACCAGGGTGTCATGTATCTGTGTGATGCGGACTTGGACCTAGTCCCATTGGCTGCACGTGTGCACAGCGTGGCGGTGTTGTCTCGCCGCCTGGTTTGGTTGAAATGTTGGTCGGTGGACCAATCTTCACGTAAGACCTTAGCCAATCTGCCTTATGATGGGTCTCTCCTTTTTGGGGAGTCCTTGGATGTGTTGATTAAGGGGATCACCGGAGGTAAGAGCACTCTCTTGCCCCATTTCCCCAAGGCTAAGGGGGCTTCTGGGAAGAAGCATGCTAATTTTCGGCCCTCCTTTCGTGCCTTTCGGTCGCACTACAAGGGCAAACCGTTCAAAGGTCAAGGCTCTCAGAAGAAGCCCTGGTCTGGAAAACAGAAGTCCGGTCAATCCGGATCCGCAGCCCATAACAGTGCGGCCTGAAGGGGCGCCCTCACCCAGTTTTGGGGTGGGGGGACGCTTGCTCGGTTTTCTTCAGCCCTGGTTGGCCCGCGTGCGGGACAGATGGGTTCAGGAGATTGTTCGATCTGGTTACAAGATTGAGTTTCTCTCTCGGCCGGAGAGCAGATTTTTTCCCTCAAATCTTCAACTGTCTCCAGAACGTTTACGGGACCTGCACCTGGCGGTGCGGGACCTGAGGGCTCAGGGAGTGGTAGTTCCGGTGCCTCATCGGGACAGATTTCGGGGGTTTTATTCCAATCTGTTCACCGTGCCCAGAAAGGAGGGCAAGGTTCGTCCAATTCTGGACTTGAAGGCTCTGAACCGCTCTGTGCGGGTTCGCAAGTTCCGCATGGAATCCCTGCGGTCGGTGGTGGCTGCCCTGGTTCCGGGGGAATTCATGGCCTCCATCGATTTGAAGGATGCGTATCTTCACATCCCCATTTTCGAGGGTCATCAGAGGTACCTTCGATTCGCCATTGCGGAGGATCACTACCAGTTCGTGGCGTTGCCTTTTGGTCTCGCCTCGGCTCCGCGGGTCTTCACCAAGGTGCTTGCACCGGTTCTGGCATTATTAAGGGCCCAGGGCATTTCTGTCCTGGGGTATCTGGACGACATTCTGGTTCGGTCTGCGACCAGCCAGGGTCTGGAGAAGGACCTGTCTGTCACGATGCAAACTCTGCAGGAGTTTGGTTGGACGATAAATTTTCCAAAGTCGACACTGAGTCCGTCGGTTCGTCTTCCCTACCTGGGAATGATTCTGGACTCGGTGCAGGCGAAGGTCTTCCTGCCGGAAGACAAACTCAGAACTCTTCAGGAGGAAGTCAGGTCCCTCAGGGACGTTCCGCACTCGTCTCTGCGGACGTGCATGAGATGTCTGGGATTGATGGTCTCGGCCTTCGAGGCGATTCCCTTCGCCCAGTTTCACACGCGGGGTCTCCAAGCGGAGATCCTGTCCATGTGGGACGGGCGACCTCAATCTCTGGATCTTCAAATCTCGTTGAGTCATCGCACCAGAAGAGACCTTCTGTGGTGGCTCCAGTCCCCGATGGTGTCCGGGGGCAAGTCGTTTCGTCCTATCTCGTGGACGGTAATCACTACGGATGCCAGCCTGTCGGGCTGGGGTGGTGTTCTGGGCGTTCTGTCCGCCCAGGGGACTTGGTCGGAGGGGGAGTCCTCCCTTCCGATCAACATTCTGGAATTGCGTGCGATAAATCTGTCTTCATCGCTGGATGGACCGGCTGCAGGGCTGCCCGGTTCGGGTGCAGACGGACAATGCCACGGCGGTGGCCTACATCAACCACCAAGGGGGACAACAGGACAAGGAGTGCCCGAGCGGCTCGAGAAGTGGCCGACATTCTGTCTTGGGCCGAGACTCATGTCCCGGCGATAACGGCGGTTCACATTCCAGGGGTGGAGAACTGGCAGGCGGACTATCTGAGTCGCCAGACCCTGGATCAGGGGGAATGGTCTCTCCACCCGGCTGTCTTCCAGATGTTGTGCGCGAAGTGGGGTCTTCCAGATGTGGACCTGTTCGCGTCTCGTCTCAACAACAAGGTGAGAAGGTTCGTGGCAAGGACGCGCGACCCTCGGGCAGACGCGTCGGACGCGTTAGTGGCCCCGTGGCATCAGTACAAGCTGATGTACGCGTTTCCACCGATTCAGTTGCTGTCCAGGTTCCTTCGCAGGTTACACTCGGAACGCAGCACGGTGATTCTTGTGGCACCGGACTGGCCTCGCCGGTCCTGGTACGCAGACCTCGTGAATCTGGCGGTCGACGCTCCGTGGCGTCTGCCTCTTCGAGACGATCTCCTGTCTCGAGGGCCGATATACCATCCTGCTTTACAGTCGCTGGCTTTGACGGCCTGGCTGTTGAGACCGAGGTCCTGAAGGAGAAGGGTCTCTCCCCAGAGGTCGTTCATACCTTGATCAACGCGAGGAAGTCTTCCTCGGGGAAGGTTTATTACCGTACTTGGAAGGCCTATTTTGCCTGGTGTGAGTCCAGGGGGTTTTCACCCCGCACGTACTCGGTTTCCCGAGTGCTGCCCTTCCTTCAAACGGGTGTCGATCAGCGTTTGGCGCTGGCTACGATAAAGGGTCAGGTGTCTGCGCTGGCCGTTCTGTTTCAACGTCCCGTGGCTTCCAACTCCTTGGTTGGCACTTTTGTTCAGGGAGTGCGGCATCTGGTTCCTCCTAGGAGGGATCCTCTGCCCCCTTGGGACTTGAATCTCGTTCTATCTGTGTTACAACGTGCTCCTTTTGAACAGATCAGGGAGATCTCGTTGTCTATGTTGTCCAAAAAGGTCGCCTTTTTGGTTGCGATCACTTCGGCTCGCAGAGTGTCGGGGCTGGCGGCTTTGTCCTGCAAGTCTCCGTATCTGGTTGTTCATTTGGATGAGGTGGTTTTGCGACCTAATCCTTCTTTTCTTCCGAAGCGAGTTTCGGAATTCCATCTTAATGTGGATATTGTCTTGCCTTCGCTGTGCGCGAAGCCTAAACATCCAAAGGAGGTGAGACTACATTCTTTGGATGTTGTTCGGGCGATAAGGGTTTACCTTAAATTGACTGAGTCTTTTCGAAAGACGGATTCCTTGTTTGTTCTTCCAGAGGGTCCTCGGAAGGGCATGGCGGCGTCGGCCTCTACCATCGCCAAATGGATCAGGCAGACCATTGAACAGGCCTATGCTTTGCAGGGGAAGGTTCCCCCTGTGCCTGTGAAGGCGCACTCTACAGATCTCTGAGTACGTCTTGGGCCTGTCGTCATGGGGCTTCTGTAGCCCAGGTGTGTAAGGCGGCGACCTGGTCGACCGTGCACACTTTCACAAAATTCTACAAAGTAGATGTTCAGGCATCGGCGGATGCTTCCTTTGGCCGCAAGGTTCTTAGTGCGGCGATTCCCTAGGGTCCCTTGTTGGGGACCTCTGGCTGTTGGGATAAGTTTTTTTATCCCCTGGTTATTTGTCTTTTCCTGGGTTGTTGCTCCTGTTGAGCACCTGTTTTTTCCTGTTGCCCAGCTGGGTTCCTTCCTTTGGTAAGGTTCCTTTCTTTGTTGCGGAGACTGTGTTGCCTTTCGGCGCGGATGCGTTTCCCACCCCTCATGTTTGCACTGCTTTGGGACGTCCCCATATGTGACGAATATGAAGAGGCGGCGACTGTCGGAGGACGTAAGAGAAAACGAAATTTTTGTAAAATCTTACCTGTAAAATTCCTTTCTCTGAGTCCTCCGACAGTCGCCGCCCCCGCCCCTCTTTTGGGGTTTGGTTGTATACTCTACTGCTATTCCACTGAAACTGAGATATGGTTGCAGGAAGTAGGAGGGTATTGACTGAGGGGACCACCCCTTGAGGGTGGGATATGTTAAAAGCTTTAATGTTAACATATTCTGTTGCCTAGCTACTCCTTCGGAGCAAAGTCTAATACCCCATATGTGACGAATATGAAGAGGCGGTGACTGTCGGAGGACTCAGAGAAAGGAATTTTACAGGTAAGATTTTACAAAAATTCCGTTTTCTTTCTACATCGCTACTTGAGCTGGTTACTACGTAGAAAATATGATTTCTTTCTACATCGCTACTTGAGCTGGTTACTACGTAGAGAATATGATTTCTTTTTACATCGCTACTTGAGCTGGTTACTACTATGCTCTTGAGGAAGGTTCTTTGGATTCCTTTCCTTGTCCACTTGGGGATAGGACCTCTTTCCTTGGCAGATCTGCACGCTCTTGAGGAAGGTTCTTTGGATTCCTTTCCTTGTCCACTTGGGGATAGGACCTCTTTCCTTGGCAGATCTGCACGCTCTTGAGGAAGGTTCTTTGGATTCCTTTCCTTGTTCTTTCCTTGACGCTTTTAGCCATAGTGGATTTTTACCACCACAGTTGAGGCTCCGCTGGAGGGTTGTTCTTTAGCAGGATCCCTCTGGAGTGTCCCATTAACAACTTTTGTGAGCCATGTGTATTAGCTTCAACTTCACCTCTGTCTATTGACACCCATCTCTGCAGTCTGGGGCTTGGGCCTTAATTCAATTTCTTTCCAAACCTAATGGGGTGCCTCCCATGCATGACCTCTACAGTCACATTGACCTTGTGGGATATAGAGTTTTTTTTGGTGGAGTCAGGAGTGTTTGCTGATACAGGGTTTTCCTTTTGTAAGTCTCGCCTAATGAGATTGGTTGTCTAGCCAGACCGCTTCTTCCTCAGTCGGATTTTTGTACTCACTGTAAAATGATCTTTACATCAATTAATGGAAACAGGTCTCACTCCTCTGTTTATGTTCATGCTCTTGGTACTGCTTGCTACAAACTGAGCTGTACTGGGTGGTAGAAAAGGGGTTATTCTGAGGCTACCCTACATTTTATTTTCTGCTCTCTGTCCAGTCCTCTCTGTAAGCAGCAGTATACCCCCAGCAGTATCTGAACTTCTGTGTTGCCCAATCTACTTTAAGAAATGGATTTTAAGAGAAGTAAAAAACAAAAAAAAAAATCCTGTTCTACTACATCTTTCCCCAGTGTATCAATTATACTGTATTTATGAATATTATGTTTCATCAATTTAAATTAACAAGAGGATTTACTTCACTTTGTAAGTAGTTCTTTCCCAAATAAAAGACAATTACATGTTAATGTTAATAAATATTTTATATTAAACACAGGTATCTTTCCCTACAGCTTTTGAAAAAAATGCCAATTTGTTGCGTTACTTTACAAAAAAATAAATCCTGCATCCAGCAGCATAGCCAAGTCATTGTATTATCTGTAAACTGTCTTTCCCAAACCACCACTAGAGGGTGATATTTACATACAGAACATCTGCTCTACATTGAGATGAATATAAAGCCTATCTTCCAGGAGCAGATTTTTCAGATCTTCACAAGATGTACTCAGAGCCAAGAATCTGCAGGCATTAGTGATGAAAGCATGACTTATTCAGTAAGGGTAACACATCATTTTGGCATTTTGCAGAGGCATTTTTTTAGGGAAAATATAGTTCTTCTTTTAAATCATGTTTATTATAATATAATATAATCATTTTTTTTGATGAAATGTGTTAGAAGTTTAGCATGTGATGAACAATTTACACTCATAGGCCATAGACTTAGTGCAATATGGGAAGAGCAGTTTACTGTGTGTGCTCATGACTTGTTCACACCTGTGTGAAGATGTGGGTTTTTCTGTTTTCTGTGGGCACTGATCACATTGCAATGCCAGGTGGCAGTTGCAGAGAATCGCTGTGCAGAAAATGCAACAAATCTGTCGGCAGCATTCTGCAGCTCTCTGTCACAGCCCACGTTTCTAAGCACTGCAGAGGAGCTTTGTGACATTTCAGTGAAGGTAAAAAAGAATAAAGTTAAACCATGCCTTGTGTTGTAAATATGCAAGGCACCATCTCCTGAAGTCCACCTAGCACGGACCCTAGCCATTTCTGTAGTGTGATCCAGCTCTTAAAGTGGAAATAACCCACTGATTTAACAGTTTCCCCAAATCATTACTTTCAAGCCATGTCTCTAAACTGCCACAGCTGCCGGTGTGCTTATTTCAGCTCTCAACTGAACTTTCTGGCCCTCAAGTGACTGATGTCATAGCTGATCCTATATGCAGCACCATGGCAGCTGGAGCTCTAAATAGAGGATCAAATGGTTCAGTCTTCGTCTGTAAGGGAAAGAATCGTTTAGTTCTACTTTAATGCCCAAATCCAATTTCAAGTTTTCTTTCATCTTTTTGAACGTCTCCCTCTTTCCTAACCACTTGCCTACTGGGCACTTATACCCCCTTCCTATCGAGGCCAATTTTCAGCTTTCAGCGCTCTCACACTTTGAATGACAATTGCGTGGTCATGCTACACTGTACCCATATTACATTTTTATCATTTTTTTTCACACAAATAGAGCTTTCTTTTGGTGGTATTTAATCACCTCTGGGTTTTTTATTTCTTACAAAAAAAAGAAAAAAGACAGAAAATTTTGAAAAAAAAAAAAAGTTTTTATTTTCTGTGAGTAAATTTTGAAAATACATTTTTCTCCTTCACTGATGTGCGCTGATGAGGCTGCACTGATGTGCTCTTATGAGGCTGCACTGATGGGCGCTAATGAGGCTGCACTGATGGGCGCTAATGAGGCTGCACTGATGGGCGCTAATGAGGCTGCACTGATGGGCACTGATAGGCTGCACTGATGGGCACTGATAGGCTGCGCTGATGAGCACTGATGAGGCGGCACTTATGGCCACTGATGGGCGGCACTGATGGACACTGATGGGCAGCACCATCAGTGCCCACAATCAGTGCCCATAGTCCTGCCAGTCAGTGCCCATCAGTGCCTAGATGAGCAGGCACTGACTGGCAGCACTGTGGGCACTGATGGCGGGCACTGATGCTGGGCAGTAACTGGCACTTTATTTACATCTTGTGTAACCAGGGCACTGATGATCAGTGCCCTGATTACTTGTTTTGTCACCCCTGTGAGGAAGAGCCGCTGATCGGCTCTCCTCGTCTCACACACTGACAGTGTGAGACGAGGAGAGCCGAATAACGGCACTTCCTCATTTACATGTAACCGGCTGTGATTGAACACAGCCGATCACATGGGTAAAGAGTCATGTCATTAAATCTTTACCGAGATCGGAATCGCGCCGTGTTGCCAATATTGCCAACGTGTCTAAGGGGCAACAGTTCCCACCCCCCCCCCTTCATCAGGACTACAACAGAAACCTAAAAAATAAGATCTTATGTCCATATAAACATATAAAAGATGTACCATTTCATAATGCACCATAAAAGACACTGGGGGATTAGCAAAATCTGTAAGATCAAATGAAATTTCATAACATAGACCAGCGGTCTCCAAACTGCAGCCTGTAAATAAAAATATACACTGTCACTGTACTAATGACACTGGCTGGGAGGGGGTAACATCTAGGGCAATCAGAGGAATAAATGTGTGACTAAAGCCCCGTACACACGCACAGATCGTCGTCATACAAACGTCGGCGGACGAAAGATCTGCCGATTGTACGCGTGTTAGTATGGTGCCTCCGACAGCTGTCTGCGCACAATCCGCGGACAAGAGTCTTTCTTGCAAACATGAAAATTTTTGTCTGCGGACACCAGAACGGACGATTGTTCGCCTGTCAGTACAGAAATCAGCCGACAGACCGCAGATTTGCAAGACTGGGCATGCTCAGAAAATAAAAAACACAGGGAAAGTTAACCATTACATGACATCACTTCTGCAGTCAGCTGAAGTCTGCGGACAAAATTCTTGTGCTGTCCTTGTGCTGTCTTTGCACTTTTCAACAGACACCGACATCCCGGGGAGAAAAGACGAACATTTGTATGACGACGATCTGTGCGTGTGTACGGGGCTTAACAGGTGCTTGATACATTCACTGGGTGCTGTTTTTATTATTGGATGTGGCGTTTTTTTTTATGCCTGCTTTGCAGGGAAACAAAAACCGGCACATCTCCACTGACAGGACAGAGCTCTGTGTTTACATTCAGAGGGCTCTGTCCTTTCATCCTCTTCGCTAATCAGTGGGTGCTGGGGGTCAGTCATTGGCCATCACCTGTTAATGGGCTTGTGCTGTGACTAATCACAGCCGGTGCGCCGGCGGCGAGCATGCACCCCCTACCCAGAAGTGCTGGATCGTGTGTACTAGATACATGATCTAGTGCAGGACAGCCACTTTGCCGACGTTCTACTTGAGGTGGTCAAAGTGCAATATCCCAAAGCAATCTCATAGAAAACTGCTTTCAAATGGTGTGGACATAACAGCTTGTGTCATAACGGGTACAGGAGTCCTTCTGCCATGACACACTTGTAGAAGGGGGTGGTCTTAATGAGAAAATATAGGAATGGCATTTCATTTATAGATCCAATTGAATTCTTTTGAATGTTCCTTTTGTTCATTTTCTGAAGGATTTGTAATGTTTATATGGAGTATCTCCTCATATATTGAGAATACGTTTTTTACGTTTTTTTTTTTTTCTTTTTTAATGCATTTTATTTCCTTATTTTCTCAAGGATAATGTGAATCGCTTGCTACTCCTTTTCATGGATAAAAACCCTGTAAGTGTTTTCTGTAGCAATAATTTGGGGAGGTTTTTGCTAAGATTGCAATGTCAGTAACTTGTAATAATGAACATCTCACTTTTATTTTATGCAGCCTGAAAAAGCAACAGAACCAGCCTCTAATTTAGTTGCATTTCTGCAAAAGTTTTCTGAGCCTATGAATAAGAATCCCTCGGTATGTGCCATTCTCCCAATGCTTCTAGTTTTACTAACTATTCTTTGTCATCTTTGTGAGTTTCTTGAGAGCCACATGACCGTCCATATAAGAGGGTTCATGCAAAGGTTAAATAGAGCTTTAATATTATAATTTTTTTTTACTTAAGGTTCTGAAGCTGGAGTTGAAGGAAATCAGGGAAGAGCAGGACCTTCTGTTCCGGTTTATGAACTTTCTAAAACAAGAGGGAGCTGTCCATGTACTACAATTTTGCTTGACAGTGGGTAGGTTCCAATATTCATGCAGTTGTTGCATAACACTTGAATTACAGCGAGGGTGTAGAGAATGATATATTTACTTTAGTGTTTACTTGGGATCCGCAGATGTCCAAAACCGATATGTGTATTCTGTCCTTAGTCATTTGTTGGAAGCTGCAGTTCCCTAAAATGGACCTAAACCCTCAAAAGGAATTTTCAGTTTTTTTTTTTATAACGACCAACTGAAGTCAAAGAAATAGATATTTGGTCCCATAGACATTTGTACTAACCTCTGCTTGCTTCTCACAGTTGTGCATGCAGTCTATGCCTAACCATGGGTATTTTTCTTTTTCTTCATGTTCCGTTACAACTTTCAGTATATTGAGGGGTCCTTTCTTGTCTGTACCTACTTTAACCATTTTAATACTGGACACGTTTACCCCCTAACTGCCCTGGCTAATTTTCAGCTTTCAGTGCTGTCACACTTTGAATGACAATTGCGCGGTCATGCAACACTGTACCCATATGACATTTTTTCATTTCTTCACACAAATAAAGCTTTCTTTTTTAGCGGTATTTAATTACTGCTTTATTTTTTATTTTTGCTAAATAATTTAAAAAAGACAGAAAATGTTAAATGGTTGATAAAGACTATTTTGGCCTTTTTTAAGAGAAAATCGGTTTAATATAACATATAACAGAGAAAAAGTGAGATTTTCATGGATCTTTAAACATGATGATTGGAAAATACACAAAAACATTCATAACTAACCAATTGAGGTCATCCTGCACACACTTAAAAAAATGTTCTTAGAGCATAAGGATGTCCAGTCCTTCTGCCCTGCTGCTGCTAGTACATCTAACACTCTCATTCCCCCAGACTGACAATGCTGCTGCCCAAAGGTGCCCCCTGTGCCCATTTATCCAGAGTGGGGACACTCTAATACAGGAGGTGTGTTACTGGCTAGATCACCAGGTGAAAACAGAGGGGAAAAAAAACTAAAAAAAGAAAATGAATGCGGCCATCACATCTAAGGATTGGAAGGCTACAATAATTTATACATTTTTTGGTTCTGTTTTTGATACCGCTTTAGGTTGCTGTTTCTATTTTAGGTGTTTTTCAGGTTATTTGTCTGTCTCTACTTATGTCATGTTTCAGAAGCTTATTGTCTTTACAGAGGAATTTAATGACAGGATTTTAAGGCCAGAGTTGTCTGATGAGGAAAAGTTCTCTCTTCATGAGGAAGTGAAGAAAATCTATCAAACCTATTGTCTGGAAGAAAGCATTGATAAAATCAGATTTGACCCATTTATCGTGGAAGAAATACAGCGAAGTAAGTGTGTGACATTGGGAGCCATGACTTTTTACTAGAACCCCAAATCGCTCGCTTCTGAACTCTTTGGCCAAGTTGGCATAGGTTTCCATTTGGAAGCACAAGTCTGAAGAGCAGCGTGTACAGAAAACATTCATAGATCTTAATAGTCATGATGGGTTCAACCTTTACAGTCTCTTAATGGGCTTTAGTAGGCTATTTTGCTAAAGGCTTGTGTTAAAGCTTATACTGTATTAATTTTTATTTTAAAATTGTGTAAACTTTGTTGATAATCTAGTTGCAGAAGGTCCTTACACAGAAGTGGTTAAACTCCAAACTATGCGTTGCCTGTTTGAAGCCTATGAACATGTTCTCTCCCTTCTTGAGAATGTTTTCACACCAATGTTTTGCCACAGTGATGAGGTAAGCCCTTCACATGGATCCCATTTGCTCTAACATATTTCATTGGTCTAAAGTTTAAAATATGAGGTTTGGGATTTTAGAGTTAACTTACTTAGTAGCTACTGCTCACTTAGTGAAGTGAATGTAAATGAGACAAAGCTGTGTTCACATTCAATGATGTGCTAGAAATAATCCTTTTTTATTTATTTTTTGTGAATGGTTTCAAACTAAATACAGCTTCACTATATTTACAAAGTGCAGTACATGTTCACTTTGTTAAGCCTTCATGTACACTACAGCTCCTAAACTTAAGTTTAGGAGCTTTTGGCATTTCTTTTGGCACATCTGTGTATATTAAGAAATTGGTCGCACACCACCAGGAGATTCAGTGAAGAAGATGATCTTTATTGTACATGCAAAGGTACAACAGGATGGATATGGTAGACATGTTTCACACAAATTCCACGTGCTTGTTCACTGGAGCGCACGTGGAACTTGTGTCTACCATATCAATCCTGTTGTACCTTATACCTTTGCATGTACAATAAAGATCTTCACTGAATCTCCTGGTGGTGTGCAACCAATTTCTTTATATATGCTGTTTGCGGTGGCGAGCCGAGGTCCAGCATCCTCCTTGGGTTGTAGACACAGACTCACCTGAGTGGTGTTACTCCTCTCTACATAAAAACCTGTGTCCAGCACACATGGGCTTTTATCATCGTTTAGGCGCTGCTGCAGTTTGGGGAAGTGAACGTGGAAGAATCGCGTTTCGGATAGAAACATTTTGGCCATGGGAAACGATTTGTGTTTTCCTGTGGCTGCGGTACATCGCAGTCAAGTGTACATGAAGCCTTAGTCAGCATTCTCCGCTCTACTTGGTCTCAAACCTTATGTCTTCTTCAACAAGCCAGATGTGATTCTTGTTGTTCTGAATGCTACTGTAATCTTCTGTAGGCAATACCTACAAAATTTCCTTCTATAGTTGCTGTAAAACCTCAGTACAGGCGGTCCCCAGGTTACAATCATCCGACTTACAAACGACTCCTACTTACAAACGGAGGGAGATAACAGGAAGTGAGAGGAAATCTACGCCTAGGAAGGGAAATTCACTCCTGTAAGAGTTATCATGGGAAAAATGTGTCTCCACTGAAGCTTTATCACCAAACCTGGTTTCTACTACAACCCAAAATTTTCAAAATCCAATTGCCACAGAGACAGAAAGTGGGGTGAAATCTTCTGAACAGGGGCACAGACAGTAAAACAAATGTTACAGGGGTGTTAACCCTTCCATATGCCATCCAAAAAAACGTAAAAATGATTTTTTTGGCTGGAGCTACATTTAAAAAATGTACCTGTTCCGACTTACAAATTCAACTTCAGAACAAACCTAAAGACCCTATCTTGTTTGTAACCCGGGGACTGCCTGTATATCAAATAGATCATAATAATTTGTCTAGTACGTTTTGTTTAGTTTACCAATTCTGATTTTTTTTTTTTTTTTTTTGGTTTGTATAAATACTTTTATAGCTGCAGTTTTTCATCTGTAATTGTCGCTATAGTATAAAAAACTATACATACAGCATTTGTTCCATTTTTTATCAATTTTTACTAAGATTTGAGAAATACTAAATTAAGCCTGTAACGTGTTTTAATGAATGCATAGTTACATGAGACATACGTTTAGAATTGGAATAGACTTTGTCAGGTGTGAACTATGATACATTTTTTAAGTTTTTGCTTTTTTTAGTATTTTAGGCAGCTTCTTGAAGGTGCAGAGTCTCCAACACGCAGCTCAAAATTTAACAGGTATAGCTATGAAATATTGAAATTTGTGTGTGAGTACATGTATAGCCTCTATTGATGGTATACATTTCATGGGGAAAGCAAAACAAAATGGTTGTTACTGACATTTTAGTGGATTGTGGTAAACCTTTTTTTAAGGTGGTATGACTATTTTTTTTTTTTTTCCTTTTTTTTCCCAGTTTTTTTTTTTTTTCAGTTTAGTGTACATAAAAAGACTTTAATGGCTGAAGCGTATGAATAAAATTAGGCCTGTGTGATATTTCCTATCCTACAGCCCTACAGATAATATTTAAAGCCTTCTTAGAGAGTGTTCCCCCTTTTTAATCATCTGTCCTCTTGGAATAGGAAGATTATAGTGGCTTGGCTATTGTAGTAGAGAGCACCTGTCAAAAAAAAAAAGGGCTGCTGATTTTATTGACTCTAAATTGTGTAAAAAAATTTGAAGTTAAACTTAAGGTGTTACTAAACCCACAACAGTAAAATCAGTCTGTATATGCAGTCAAATATGTTTGTTATGCTCACTGTGGAACCTAAGGGGTTAATCCTGCGCATTGTGTAAAAAGCACTATCCAGACAGAGGGTCAGACGTCCTGCAGCCTCATAGGACAGTTAGAGTAGAATGAAAACTCCTCCTACATACTTTAAAGAGGAAGTATGCATTTAACCGTTTCAAAAAACAGTTATATTTCCGGTACGTGCCAGGAATGTAACATTCCCATTAGTTGTGCTCTCAACCAAACTGTTAAACCATCCAATGACTGGTGTTATAAATGATCACCTGTGCAGCATCATGGCAGTTGAAGATTACACAGAGGCCAAGGTGGCAGCTTCCTTGGCTGAAAACGGTAGGAGGGTTTACTTCCACATTAAGCGGACACTGATATAAGTCACAAGATTGCTATATACTGCTGATGAGAAAAGATATTAGTTTAAATTTACAAAAATAATTGCATTGCCATGTTCTGTGTACTGGGGGAGACCAGATGTAGTGAATGCAGGATACGGGGTGTAGTAACACTTTAACCTGAAAGAATGTTAAATCTTTTTACGGTGGGTTGCACATGACGTGCTTTAGATGAAGAGTGGAAGTCAAGCCAGAAAATGTCGATAAACATTTTAGTGATGTATCTGCTCAGTGCAGCTTGTGCTATAGACTCATTGTCCCTTTAATGCATGCCAGGAGATTCCCTGGTTTCTGCAATATGCTAATTACAGCAATTTGCATTCAACCCAGGGATGAGAATAGCCTCTTCTGGGTGCTGAGACATTTGTGAGGGCCATGTAAATCTTACTAACCAGACTTTATAATTAAAAATAACTATTAATTTACTAGAATATGTTGTAATACTAATGTTTTTACTGTAATGATTTAAGTATAGCTACTTGCTGAGGGCCATGTAAATCATACCAACCAGACTTTATAATTAAAAATAATTAAATTACTAGGATATGTTGTGATACTAATGTTTTACTGTAATGCTTAAAGTATAGCTAAAGTTCTCTTTTTTTTTTTTGTTTTAGTTTTGGATAGAGTGGAGAAGAATTGGAATACTTGTCAGATTCTATTGCTGTCTGTGCCCCTGTTAGGGAGATTCACCCTCTCTATTTGTCCTGTTTACTATTATCACTGAGAGTAAAATTAAAAGAAAATACCAAATTATGGGTTGAAACCAGAACAGGAAAAGGGCAGAAATCTTCCAGTGGGGATATTAGTTCTGTTGACCCTGGTGACATCCCGGGATTTCCTCTCACTTCTTGTTTTGGCTATGGGAAAGGACGTTAAGGTAATTCTCCCCAATGGGGACACAGATGGCAAAGAAAAAAACCTGATGGGTTATAACCCTCCCTTACTGGATTCAAAATAAAAAGGTTTTGCCTTTAGTTCTACTTTAAAGTAAACCCTTTGAAATTATTTAAACAATAAGCATGTCATACTTACCCTGCTCCGTGTAATGGTTTTGCATGGAGCAGCCCCGATTCTGCTCTTCTGAGGTCCTTGCCGGCACTGTTGGCTCCACCCGCCAAGTGTACCTATAGTAGCCCCACTGCTTCCTATGGGGCACTCGTGTGGGCTCGCTCCTGAGCCAGGCTGTTTGCATCTATTCAGACATGGCCTCACCCACCACTCTGCTCACAAGTTTTGACTGGCAGCAGCAAGAACCAAGCCTGTGAGAGCCAGGAGAGGGGAGAAGAGATGCTGCAGATGTGCACAGCACTGGATTGATATCACACTCAGGTGAGTATTTAGGGGGGGGCTGGGTGAAGTTGCATGTAAAAGGCAAAAAGAGAATGCATTAAGGCAGAAAACCTTTTACCTTTACAACCACTTTAAGTTAGGCAGACCTTGGCAAAATATTTTATGACAATAAAAGGTAAATTATTTAATACTGATTTAATAGGGGCTCATTACAATTTTCATTTTTCAAAGAAAGGTGCAGCTGCTTTAAAGCAGCTCTGTTACTAAGGTAAATAGAGTTAAAAAAAAGGAAGAGGTTTTACACTCCCGACTTGTTCCTCTGATTTTTGCCTCTTCACGTCCGACACACTTCCCCCGGATAGGCCCTACGTCACTATAGTAGACAAGGGTCAGTGGATGGAACCACAGCATGAGGTGATAGACACAGGTGTCAGACATTCTAAAGTGTGTTTGATGTGCAGATTAGGGATTGATTTACTAAAACTGCATGGTGCCAAATCTGGTGCATCTCTGCATAGAAAGCAATCCGTTCTTAGTTTTTTGTCAAAGCTTAACTGAAGAAGCCGGAGTTAGAAGGTGATTGGCTACCCTGCACCCTGCGCCAGATTCTGAGTGCTCAAGTTTTAGTAAATCTCCCCCATTGAGTCTGTAGCTCTTAAAAAAAGTCAAGATTGGAGGAACTGTGGTAGGAAAGCAACAATCACTTAAATTGTTAGAGTACAACAACTGTTACATTCTGTGATACCATAAAACATTCGTTCTTTTTGTCTGGTCAAGCAATATGCTTGTATTTTAACATTGACTGTAAATTGTATTTCCGTGTACCCATTGCAGAAATAGCCTAAGTTTGGATGATATACGGTGAGTTTTCTGACAGCATGTTGGAATTGCTTCACTGTGTAGTGTTGTGATTGCACTTTTGTACTTCTTATGTCTACACCTCATTGTCTTAGGGGAAGTGTATGTCCTCTTTTCACTCTTATCTGGTGTATGTAATCATAAATCACTCACATAATTAGAACAATTAGCTATACGCTGATACGTTTGACAGTAAAAAACTTTATGAAAAGTTGCAATGTAACAGATGATTAAGTAAGTTTTAGCTGCCTTATCAAGGTGTTTACCCAAAAATCAGGGCAGTATATGGCCTTGCAGCTGAACTGGATAGCCCTGCTATAGAGCAACATGGAAATCCTATAATTGCAAGATCTGCACTGAAGCAGGCTTCTATACCATGTAGTTGGTTGTGATCAGCAACAGCCATTCACAACTTATTGGCTCATTGTATGCTTTGAAAACTCTGTGTAATAATGTATATGCATACTATCAGGGGTGAAAATAGGATATGACATCTCTTAAACAAAACATATACTGCCTTTACATTTTAAATTTAAATAGTAACTTTATAGCAAGTTGGACATCTGTTTCCTGCATAGAATGAAAATGGAGCCAGAGGCTATAGTAAAGGCTTCTTTGACAGGTTTTTTAAATAAATATTATTGAAGTAACAGGTAAGACTCGTAAAGGCAGTATGCCTGGCTGTTATGTCATTACACTAAAGCATGGAAGCAAATGACTATGCTGGACTTGGAAATGTTGGCAGAAGATCCCTCTAACATGGCTGCCTGAATATTTATATAAACGTGAATGTAATTGAAATGTTGAGAAAGATTGTGTTAGCTCACTTGTATGAATAGATACCTGTTTATGTGCTGTAACACCCTCCATACTAACTGACAGCCTTTACAATTTCTACTGCTTTGCTTTTTAGATGGCAGTATTTTACACAGAGCACATCTGTAGAGACAGGGAAGAATTGATACATTTATTTTACTACTTTTTTTTTTTTTTTTTTTGCTAAAGACAGATGGCCACCCCTGAGCCTTTGCAAAAATCTCAATAGTCAGTGATATATTATTACAGCTGTACAACCTTACCTCTGACAGAATTAAAGTGTATCTAAACCCTAAATCAAAAAAGTAATATATTGCAGCTTAATGATCCTAGGTGTGGTGGCTGCATTAGTGTTTTCTTTTTCCAAGCTTCTTTTGCTTTATTTTCACTGGTAAGTATGCAAATAGCACAATTCCTGTCCCTGGGTAGCTATATCGTCAATCCTCCGTGCATCTATGAAGGGTGCCATGGTTGTCACCCATGGTGGTCAGCCTGCTCTCCTGATATGGACTACAATGTTAATCCATTATTATTTGGGTCAGGGTCGTTTGTAGATTACAGAAGCACATGGTTTGAAACGCGTCTGCTGACCCAGTGTCGTCCTGTATGTCGGGTGTTGGAACTATGTATCTGCAATAAATCTTCGTTTCCCAGAGTGCTGGAAGTACCGCTTCTTTCTTTTATCACATGTCACCCATGGTGGTCAGCCTGCTCTCCTGATATGGACTACAATGTTAATCCATTATCATTTGGGTCAGGGTCGTTTGTAGATTGCAGAAGCAAGATATTTCTGCAGCTCACAGGAAGTGACCAGGACGCTCCATTTCTGGCAAGATCAACTGATATTTTCTTTATTTGCTGGAAATGTTCTTCTCTTGAAAAAGAAAATAAGGCAGTCGGCACATCTAAGGTCTGCAGGATGCAATATATTTTATTTTTGTTCTTGGGTTTAGTTGTCTTTTAACATTCACCCCTATACTTGGCTTTACTAAGTTTTTTTTGACTCCTCAGCTTATAGCGAAAGTATACTTACCTTGAATCCAGGGATGCACCATCTCCGGAACTCACCAGCAGCTGCTGACCCGCTTGGGCAGCCAACTTCTGGGTCTTGATTGCCGGCCGCTGTCGTTGCCCGGGCCTAGATGACGTCAGATTCGGCATTGCTGAATTTGTACAGTGAGCTGTGCTTGTACAGGGGTGGACAGGCAGGTTAGTAGCTTTAATGCAGAAGAGACAAAGTATGTCGCTTTTGTATTAAAATTCCTGCCTGTATGCATATCTTCATTTTGGACCCTAAAGTTCCAATTTAAAGTGTTTCGAAGCTCAAAAACAAAGATGTAATATATTACATACCCTTTTAGACGTTGTAGTTGCTTTTAGGGGCCTTTTTTTTCCCCCCTTTATATTCATGTGATGATCTTATTATAACATACATCCTCTCCTAGGGTGACAATGTTCACTCATAACAAAGGTAAACTGGGCAGATATTGGTATTTCAGTTCAGCAGAGGCGTTAGGTTATCATTTCTCCTCTGGAAGTTGCAAGCTAACTTGATGACAAGCAGAATGTTTTGCACAACAATTCTAACAAACACTTTAGATCCACAAATGTAACGGACCATGTTAATAGTTGCTGCACTATCACCTGCCTTTTACAAACTGTCTCACAGTTTCTTAGCATTCATTACATTTGTTAGGAATGCTAAGAAACCCTTTATTAAAGCTCTCTGTTTTTTGACACTGTTATGTACTCTCAGAAACTGGGAAACTGTATAGGAGGATGGGCAGTTTATAAGGCATCATCTGTCAGATTTCAGGTGACATCTGACTGCTGACTCAAAAAAGTTCAAGGCTAGTGCTACAATGTCCTTAAGGTGGAACTTCACTCTCTCATCAACATGGACTATTTCTAATCCTTATGCTGCTATCATTAGTAAATAGATAGGAAAGTATATCATATTTACTTTTTTTGCATTTCTTCAGTTACTTCCTGGTTTTCTTGCCAAAGCAAATGATATCATACATCCCAGGAGTCGTGAGGAGGGGAGGATTCTCAGCTCAGCCAATGCCTGAGATGAATTCATCTGCCCTTACTCAAGTTGGCCACGGCCAGAAATGCCAGGGGGGCGTTTTTCGAAATGATTTCTCAGCAAAATAAAGCATTGAGACATGGATGAAATGGGGGAGTTTGCTTTAAATACTAAAAATGAATGAAATAGCGTTTTTGGTTTGTGGTGCCCAGATGCATTGCAGTTCTACTTTAGCTCCTTCTTATCCAGAACTAAAAAATAAAATAAAATAATAAACACTGACAATATACTGAACATATAGTAAGACAAACATTGTATTGAGAGGCCACTGGCATTATTTTTTTTTTTTGCATGTTTCTTGCTACATTCTAATATGCACCCTTTGAGCACAAAAATTACTTTTATTTTTAATCACCAGGACTTATTAGCTTGGGTCATGATGCTTTGATACATTTTTGATGTACTTTATCTCAGAACCACACGAAGAGGAGGAGAACCCTCGGGGATTGGAAAAATTGGCAGTAAAATAAAAGGAGTATTCAAGAGCACAGCCATGGAAGGGGCTATGCTGCCCAGTTATGTCTTGACAGAAGGAGATGATTATGCTGTAAGTAAATATTTTTTTCCCATCGTGATTTTTATTGCATCAGGTACATTATATTTCCTATTATAGGTATGCACAACTGCTATTTAGCATATTCTACAATCTATTTTAGTTCATTTACTGTATGTTGTAGTTATATAAAAAAATGTTAAAGCGGAACCCTGCCAAAAGTCCTTAAAACCCTAACAGATATATCCTAATATACAGTATATGTGCTAGAGTGCACTGAGGCATGGGAGTGAACACCATCAGAAGCAGCCTGAAGCACAGAGTGGAATTTATGAAGACTGGAGCAGATAGAAGATAGATATGGAACAGCTATACGTTGTAACCAATTAGCTTCTAGCTAGAAGCTTTCATTTTCATAACTTAATGTGGTTGTAAACCCTTATGTAAACCCACAGAAGTGACTAGCCTCAGGTGATATACAGCGATGAAACAAATCTTCCTTTACAAGTTGTACCTGTTTATGTGCATCCCTCTCTCCTCTACAACAGTTCAAAGTACACAGATCAAAGGCTATTTTTCAGCTCAAGAAGGCAGGAGGTGGGGCTCTCATGTCACACACTGCACAGCACAAAGATGTGTATAGTTTTACACCTTGGTGGTGGGAAAGTTCAACCCCCCTCTACACAATCTCATAGGGAAACATGCACAGCTGAGACTGTCAATTAGATCTGTTGGGATGGGACATCATCCCCTGGGATTCTATGGTGTTGGCATAACCTGTCAGAAGTGACTCCTGCAGAAAGCAGAGGGAAGAGGCAGCAGATAGGAATCACACAAGGTGCTTTGGTTTGAGACTAGTACAGAGTATATATAGAGGGTTTTCTTACAACCACTTTAAAGCGGAGTTCCAGCCTCACACACTCACCTGTCCAACGGTCCAGCGATGCGGCCGCCCGAAGCCTCGCTCTTCTCCCTCTCTGCTCTGCGGCGCCGGCATCACTGGTGTGGGCACCCGGCTGTGACAGTTTGCAGCTTCACAGCCGGGTACGCACTGCGCATGCATGAGTTGCGCTACGCGCCGTGATTGGCCGGCAATCTTCTGGGACCTCTGACATGTCCCAGAAGATTGCAGGGAGGGAGGGGGAGCGGAAGTGGGAGCGGGTACATGTCAAAACTAGGTACCCGCTCCCCCCCCAAAAAAATGACATGCCAAATGTGGCATGTCAGGGGGTTAGAACCACCTAAAGCGGAAGTTCCACTTTTGGGTGGAACTCCGCTTTAACTGAACAAGCTGTGGCTAAACCTGATTGGTTACAGTTCACAGCTGCTCAAGATTCTGTCTGCTCCAGTTTTTGAAAAATTCCCCTCGTAGTCTCTTGATTTCAGCCTCATTTACACATAAACTACTAGAACTTTGCAGCCCCCTTCAAGGTAAGCATGGAAAGAAATTGGGTTTCATAATGCTACATAATACAAATAGTACTGTATAACTGAAAACATTAGGATCTTTCTAGATGTACACTCTTATTTGGAAATACAGTGAATTTTCAGTTCTAATGCAGGGAATATCAACAACACCAAGACTGCTGTCTAACTCTTTACCAGTTGTTAATTACTAGAAAATGTTTGACCCTTAACAAAATAATTCCCTAATACTGGACTTAGGAGTTTACAAGTCTACTCACCAACACCTAATGGATTAACTGCCATTCTCATGGGCTGAACATATTATACCCTACCTAGGTATACTTATAACACCTACTAATTCCGCATTGGCTGGTGCCAATTATAAATCACACAAAGAGGAAATCTGTAAAGAACTTCACCGCTTATCCAGTTTTGAACTCTCTTGGGCAGGCAGAATAGCCACCTATTAAATGGTAATTTGGCCTAAAATTCTGTATGTGTTAAATACTTTTTGCACCGATTCCTCTTCCTCTTAAACCCAGACTTTTGTGTATCCTCTCGGTACAGCTTAAAAAGTTTCTGTCAACGCAAAAGAGCAAGATGTTCCTTCATGCATCTGATTAAGCATAGGAGAACTGGGGGTGTGGGTGGATATTAAGGATTATTATACTGCTTCCATGCTAGCTCAAATAAAACATTGATTCAACCCTCATTCAGAAGCTTTATGGGTTGAGAAAAATATTTAGGGGGAACCTCTGACTTAGCTTAACTACTTTTGGCAGATACATTATGTAGAAATCACTAGATTTAAGTTCCTTCCCTCTAGCCATTCAAGCCATGGCTTGGTGAACGCTACTTCTACAGCCCCCTCAAGCCACACAAAGACACCAAATATGTTTTCCTATTAAAACCTTGGAAAACCTTATCCCTTATGTGAAACTTGGTAAATGGGTAGATGAGCGTTTGCTGTGGGTAGATGCCCTTTTTAATGGTACCACACTAAAGGATATAGCGTTACTTAAACAAATTCAAGGACTCACTAATGCCGATGAATGTACATTTCTCCACAAAGGAAAGTTCTTATCTAAACACCCTCTTCCCACAGTTTTGGTTGACCCATCAGCCTTGTCATTCTTTTCCTTGCTCCATGCAAATACTAGGGGGATTTTGTTGTTTTATAATCTACTCCAACAGAAGCTGATCTTTGTAAAAACAAGTCCAATTCCTAAATGGGAATCAGATCTCAGACAGTCATTCACCTCCTCCCAATGGCTTTCCGCCTTTAAATTAATATACGCATTATCCCATTATGTCAATCATTGGGATTTGTTGCAAAAATGAATCATTCGATGGTTTTTCACCCCTTAACAATTCTCCATATTCTCTCAATGTAATCTTGCTCTTTGCTGGAAAGAATGTGGACAGACAGCTACTCTTTATCATATACTTTGGTCAAGCAAAAACTTTTCCAGTTTTTGGAGAGAGATATTATTTAAATTACTTTCTGGCATCACAAGTACTTTTCTTAAACACATCCCTGCCCATTTTGCCTGCCAATTTTGAACCTACAAATTGATGACTTACCTCTACCCTTCCATACAGTGACTACTCACATACTCATAGCTCCCAGGCCCCTAACAAATCGGAAGTCCTATCCTTAGTTCAATCTAATTACTATTATGAAAAAGCCCCTTTCATCAGAACAGGCAAAAGCCATCTATTTGACCGATTATGGAACCCGTAGACATATTGGTGCAACCATTGATCTTAATATCCCCACCTTTTATCGAATGATCTCTAGGCATAGTGGTGCTCTCCAGAATGTGCTCAATACTTATAGTATGATACTCTGTATAGTTTTAAGAGAATGAGACAAAAAGGTTTTGTATGGCTCTTCTTGACTTGATATTTGTTAATGTCTGATTACTTTTTCTAATCTTTTGTAACCCTGTATACACTCTTGTTACTTCTTATTATTGATGTATATAAAAAAAATAAACAAAAAAATAAAAGATTTTTGTAGATTAAAGCGAGGTTCCACCCAAAAGTGCACTCACCCCCTTACATGCCACATTTGGCATGTCATTTTTTTTTGGGGGGGAGGGTGTGAGCGGGTACCTCGTTTTGACAGATACCCAGCTTCCACTTCAGCACCATGGCACCCCTAGCGGAAGTTGTCCTCTCCCTGCCAGCAATCTTCTGGGACACGTCACAGGTCCCAGAAGATTGAGGAGGCGCAGTGTGCACCCGGCTGTGAAGCCGCAAGCTGTCACAGCCGGGTGCCCACACTTGTGATGCTGGTGCCAGGGAGAGGCAGGGGAGAGAACTGAAGAACTGAGGGTTCAGGCGGCCGCATTGCTGGATTGTGGGACAGGTGAATATGTGTTTATTAAAAGTCTGCAGCTACACATTTTGTAGCTGCTGACTTTTAAAAACACAAAAACTACTGGAACTCTTCTTTAGGCAGATCACATTCTCTGCTTTGGTTGTAGATCTGCTTTAAATGACAAGCTTTCAGGGTGTTTCCCTCAGTCCAATCAGTTCTGATACTTTTTTTTTTGATCATTCTCACCTCTGTAAACCTGGTCATATGTAGATTGAAACTACATATTTTGTTGGCTGGTCCAATCCATATATTGCATGTATGGTTCATGACCTTCATTAACTTCTCTTGAACTGTCTTGCTGGAAGGCTTTCATTCAAACAGCTGCAGCGCTAATCAAGTCTATTCTGACAGCAGCTGACTGCTGGCTGAACGAAAAAACGGACCCATGTACTTAACATTTGTGTATCATTTGTGTAAAACTTTGTGTATCAGTACTGCTTGGACTGAGAATAAGAGAACACCATGGAAGCCTTTGTTAGGGCAATTAAAAAAAAAAGTGTCACGGACGCATTCAGTTGTTTTTGTTGTAAGTGCACTAATATGGCTACAGCCACAAGTAGCTGTTGCACTTCGTTGCAACTGTAGCATCCCATGTACAGAATGCATCCTGAAAGCTCATTTCCTGCTTATCTGTGATTTTCCTATAATTCTTCTGAACATCAAATTATAGACATATCATGTAAAAGAGCTTCTGTTTTGGTGTGATACCAACAAAGACTTAAAGTAAAGCTATAGGCAAAACTTTTTTGTTTCATTTTCGATGGAGTAAGGGTGGGTTATAACCTCTGTCAGATTTTTTTTTCCGCTTTCTGTGTCCCATTGCGGAGATTTCCCTTCACTTCCTGTCCCATAGCCAAACAGGAAGTGGGAGGAAATCCCTGTAAATCAAGGGAATTCCTTGGGGGCCTCCAGGTCTAGTGTACCCATTGGAAGATTTCCCCTCTATTACTTTTCTAGAGACAACCCAAAATTTGGGTAATTTCTTTTATTTTCACATTTAAATGATGATGGTAAACAGGACAGATAGAGTGATAGGTGAATCTCCTTAAGAGGGGTACAGACAGCTATAAATAGTGACAGGTGTTGTAATCCCTCTCCACTCTATTCAAAACTAAAAAAATGTTTTTTGCCTTTAGTTATACTTTAAAAGGAAGCTTCATTTAAAAAAAAAGGAAGTTCTGCTTTTCCTTCTCTCCCCCCCCCCCCCTCTACCACTAATGGATGTCTATTTTTTTTTTCTTGGAGCAGGTACCTGCTTGACTGCACAGGCGGTCTTAGTAGAAGTTTGGCCGGCCCCCCCATAGTCCACAGTACAAAGTCAGGTGCATTTAAAAGTGGTAGTAAACTTAATAAATGCAAAATTCGCTTACAGGCAGGGCTTTTATAGAGACCCTAAGGCCCTTTTCACACAGGCGGACCATTCAGATCGGCCTGTCAGTTTTTCAGGCGGATCTGAACGGATGCCCCATGCATCTCTATGGGGCATCAAATGTCAGCGGAGACATGTCCGCTGACATCCGATCCGGTCCGTCAAATCTGGACGGATGGAAACCCTATTTTCCATCCATCCAGCAGATGGGATCGGATGAGAACGGACAGGCGGTCCGTTCTCATCCCATCTGATTCCCCCATAGAGAACAGCAGAGACCTGACAGCTCTGTCTCCACACACAGCAGGGAGACAGAGCTGCCATCATCCGCCTGCTCAGAGGGGATCGGCAAATCGATCCCCCGCTGAGAAAAACGGAGTTCGCCGATGGACTCCAAGTGTGAAAGGGGACTTAAGGTCTCTTCTGTCAAAAACCTCCCCCTACCTGTCAGCAGGTAATGTGATCTGAGCCTCACATGCTGTGGCGATGTGACTCCCGTGTTTATGCGCAGGAGTGAGGTCACCGCTGCCCGGCCATTCGATCGGCCGAAGATTCTGAACCTGGAAGGAAGACCGGGTAAAGATGAAAGCGCCCAGGAGCTGAAAGGCTCTATTTGTAGGTAAGTCTGTCATAGTGTGTTAGTATGCAGTGCATACTAGTAGATTATGACCTAAACCTGCACGAGGATACCTTTTTTAGGTAACTACCTCTTTAAATCATGGTCAGATTGCAGCTTTTCTTATTGCAGCACAGGGACCATTCTGTTTTTGATAATAAAGGTAGATTCATCAAGGATGTATAAAGTTTGTATGGGGGCATTTCTTTTTGTTAGCATTTCCTAGCTCTTAGCTGGAACTTTTCTTTAATGTTAGCAACATATTCTATAACCTCAGACTGGCTCAAAAGCTGTCCTTGGACATGTTTGAGCAATTCTTTCCTACAACGTGGGCAGTCTAGCAATAAAGAGCAATACACAGAGGTGATTTAGTGAAATCTCTCTGCTGCGGTTTGTTTCTTTTACAGTACTGTTCTCTGAAGGTACCTTTTATGTCCTCTTTCAGATTGAAGAAGGTATTGTGGTATTAGAAGATGATTCACCTGTGGAGGTTCTCTCTGCAACTACTCCCAACACACCTCGTAATCTTTCTGCATGGAAAATCAGCATCCCTTATGTGGACTTCTATGATGATTTTGAAAAGAGAGATCGAAAAGAGAGGATACCTGTTTTTTGTATAGATGTTGAAAGAAATGACAGAAAAGCAGGTACTTTGTTAACTTTAAGTACAACTAAATTCCCTTGTATAAGTCTCAAATAGAATTAAATGTGATGCACAAGCCTCATAAAAGAAACAAAAAACACTTCCTTTATCCTTTCTGAGTGAGCCAAATCCTCCATCATTTGTGTCTCAAGTGCTCCCCGCACAGACACTTACAATGGGAGGTTTCAGTAACAGAGGTAGTGCTGTCAATCCAGAAAGCAGTAGGCAGGATAAGGGGTGGCTAAGTGCTGACTGGCAATATTCAGGTTTGTGATCCAGCAGTGACAATGCTGAGAGCCACACCCTCTTCAATATTTTCTCATCTCACCTTGCTGGTAGACCATGCCTACCTGGAATGTCTCATAGAAATGACAACTCTGCGATGAATTAAGAAGCAGTCCAGCAGCGTTACATTGGTCCAATGTAACTGTGCAATACAAAACCCAAATCTGGAGCTTAGCTTTAAAACTTCGAGGTTCTAGTAAAATATGTAGATTTGTATTCACATAGCACAGCAGTGCTTAAAGAGTTACTAAACCTACAACCATAAAATCATGTATATGCAGTTAAGCATGCTTGTTATACTCACTGTGAAACCTACGCGGTTAACCCCTTTGTGTTGTGTAAAAAGGCTTTTAGATCCTGTCTTCTCTGTTCCTCCCCTTCTTCCACTGTTCCCAATCCATCTGCTAATAGTACAGAGCCTCGGAGTGACTCTGCACATGCTCAGTTTGGTGTGTGTTGCTGGAGAGTCTTTTTTTTCTTGGGAGGGTACATGTAATCGGCACAGGGCCATTCAGCACTGAGATTGAGATCATATTCTATAAAATATTGAAGAAAGGAGGTTAAAAAAATCTGTTCCTTTTTAGAAACGCAACAGTGCAAGAATGTATTGTTGAATAAGTACTAGGAATGTGTGCTTACACTAGAGAATATAAGGCAGGAAAAAATAATGTAGGGTGGAAAAGGTAGTGTAGGAAATACACTGTTGAAAGTGAACATTACAGTGCATTGCGAAAGTATTCGGCCCCCTTGAACTTTTGCCACATTTCAGGCTTCAAACATAAAGATATAAAACTGTAATTGTTTTTGAAGAATCAACAAGTGGGACACAATCATGAAGTGGAACGAAATTTATTGGATATTTCAAACTTTTTTAACAAATAAAAAACTGAAAAATTGGGCGTGCAAAATTATTCAGCCCCCTTAAGTTAATACTTTGTAGCGCCACCTTTTGCTGCGATTACAGCTGTAAGTCACTTGGGGTATGTCTCTATCAGTTTTGCACATCGAGAGACTGAAATTTTTTCCCATTCCTCCTTGCAAAACAACTCGAGCTCAGTGAGGTTGGATGGAGAGCATTTGTGAACAGCAGTTTTCAGTTCTTTCCTCAGATTCTCGATTGGATTTAGGTCTGGACTTTGACTTGGCCATTCTAACACCTGGATATGTTTATTTGTGAACCATTCCATTGTAGATTTTGCTTTATGTTTTGGATCATTGTCTTGTTGGAAGACAAATCTCCATCCCAGTCTCAGGTCTTTTGCAGACTCCATCAGGTTTTCTTCCAGAATGGTCCTGTATTTGGCTCCATCCATCTTCCCATCAATTTTAACCATCTTCCCTGTCCCTGCTGAAGAAAAGCAGGCCCAAACCATGATGCTGCCACCACCATGTTTGACAGTGGGGATGGTGTGTTCAGGGTGATGAGCTGTGTTGCTTTTACGCCAAACATAACGTTTTGCATTGTTGCCAAAAAGTTCAATTTTGGTTTCATCTGACCAGAGCACCTTCTTCCGCATGTTTGGTGTGTCTCCCAGGTGGCTTGTGGCAAACTTTAAACAACACTTTTTATGGATATCTTTAATAAATGGCTTTCTTCTTGCCACTCTTCCATAAAGGCCAGATTTGTGCAGTATACGACTGATTGTTGTCCTATGGACAGAGTCTCCCACCTGAGCTGTAGATCTCTGCAGTTCATCCAGAGTGATCATGACCCTCTTGGCTGCATCTCTGATCAGTCTTCTCCTTGTATGAGCTGAAAGTTTAGAGGGGCGGCCAGGTCTTCGTAGATTTGCAGTGGTCTGATACTCCTTCCATTTCAATATTGTCGCTTGCTCAGTGCTCCTTGGGATGTTTAAAGCTTGGGAAATCTTTTTGTATCCAAATCCGGCTTTAAACTTCTCCACAGTCCACAACAGTATCTTGGACCTGCCTGGTGTGTTGCTTGTTCTTCATGATGCTCTCTGCGCTTTAAACTGACCTCTGAGACTATCACAGGGCAGGTGCATTTATACGGAGAATTGACTACACACAGGTGGATTATTTTTATCATCATTAGTCATTTAGGTCAACATTGGATCATTCAGAGATCCTCACTGAACTTCTGGAGAGAGTTTGCTGCACTGAAAGTAAAAGGGCTGAATAATTTTGCACGCCCAATTTTTCAGTTTTTTATTTGTTAAAAAAGTTTGAAATATCCAATAAATTTCGTTCCACTTAATGATTGTGTCCCACTTGTTGTTGATTCTTCACAAAAAACTACAGTTTTATATCTTTATGTTTGAAGCCTGAATTGTGGCAAAAGGTCGAAAAGTTCAAGGGGGCCGAATACTTTCGCAATGCACTGTACATACACTGAACAAAATTGTAAACTTTTATTTTTGCCCCCATTTTTCATGAGCTGAACTCAAAGATCTAAGACGTTTTCTATGTACACAAAAGGCCTATTTCTCTCAAATATTCACAAATCTGTCTAAATGTGTGTTAGTGAGCACTTCTCCTTTGCCGAGATAATCCATCCCACCTCATAGGTGTGACATATCAAGATGCTGTGGTCAGCCTAAGGCACACCTGTGCAATAATCATGCTAATCAGCATCTTGATTTGCCACACCTGTGAGGTGGGTGCATTATCTCGGCAAAGGAGAAGTGCTCACTAACACAGATTTAGACAGATTTGTGAACAATATTTGAGAGAAATAGGCCTTTTGTGTACATAGAAAAAGTCTTAGATCTTTGAGTTCAGCTCATGAAAAATGGGGGCAAAAACAAAAGTGTTAGGTTTATAATTTTGCTTAGTGTATATGTACAGTGGGTACGGAAAGTATTCAGACCCCCTTAAATTTTTCACTCTTTGTTATATTGCAGCCATTTGCTAAAATCATTTAAGTTCATTCTTCTTCCTCATGAATGTACACATAGCACCCCATACTGACAGAAAAACACAGAATTGTTGACATTGTTGCAGATTTATTAAAAAAGAAAAACTGAAATATCACATGGTCCTAAGTATTCAGACCCTTTGCTGTGACACTCATATATTTAACTCAGGTGCTTTCCATTTCTTCTGATCATCCTTTAGATGGTTCTACACCTTCATTTGAGTCCAGCTGTGTTTGATTATACTGATTGGACTTGATTAGGAAAGCCACACACCTGTCTATATAAGACCTTCCAGATCACAATGCATGTCAGAGCAAATGAGAATCATGAGGTCAAAGGAACTGCCTGAAGAGCTCAGAGACAGAATTGTGGCAAGGCACAGATCTGGCCAAGGTTACAAAAAGATTTCTGCTGCACTTAAGGTTCCTAAGAGCACAGTGGCCTCCATAATCCTCAAATGGAAGACGTTTGGGACAACCAGAACCCTTCCTAGAGCTGGCCGTCCGGCCAAACTGAGCTATCGGGGGAGAAGAGCCTTGGTGAGAGAGGTAAAGAAGAACCCAAAGATCACTGTGGCTGAGCTCCAGAGATGCAGTCAGGAGATGGGAGAAAGTTGTAGAAAGTCAACCATCACTGCAGCTCTCCACCAGACGGGGCTTTATGGCAGAGTGGCCCGACGGAAGCCTCTCCTCAGTGTAAGACACATGAAAGCCCACATGGAGTTTGCTAAAAAAAACACCTGAAGGACTCCAAGATGGTGAGAAATAAGATTCTCTGGTCTGATAAGACCAAAATAGAACTTTTTGGCCTTAATTCTAAGCGGTATGTGTGGAGAAAACCAAGCACTGCTCATCACCTGTCCAATACAGTCCCAACAGTGAAGCATGGTGGTAGCAGAATCATGCTGTGGGGGTGTTTTTCAGCTGCAGGGACAGGACGACTGGCTGCAATCGAGGGAAAGATGAATGCGGCCAAGTACAGGGATATCCTGGACAAAAACCTTCTCCAGAGTGCTCTGGACCTCAGACTGGGCCGAAGGTTTACCTTCCAACAAGACAATGACCCTAAGCACACAGCTAAAATAATGAAGGAGTGGCTTCACAACAACTCCGTGACTGTTCTTGAATGGCCCAGCCAAAGCCCCGACTTAAACCCAATTGAGCATCTCTAGAGAGACCTAAAAATGGCTGTCCACCAACGTTTACCATCCAACCTGACAGAACTGGAGAGGATCTGCAAGGAGGAATGGCAGAGGATCCCCAAATCCAGGTGTGAAAGACTTGTTGCATCTTTCCCAAAAAGACTCCTGGCTGTATTAGATCAAAAGGGGGCTTCTACTAAATACTGAGCAAAGGGTCTGAATACTTAGGACCATGTGATATTTCAGTTTTTCTTTTTTAATAAATCTGCAACAATGTCAACAATTCTGTGTTTTTCTGTCAGTATGGGGTGCTATGTGTACATTCATGAGGAAGAAGAATGAACTTAAATGATTTAGCAAATGGCTGCATTATAACAAAGAGTGAAAAATTTAAGGGGGTCTGAATACTTTCCGTACCCACTGTATGTATATGTATATACTGTGTATGTGTATATGTATGTATATATATATATATATATATATATATATATATATATATATATATATATGTGTGTGTGTGTGTGTGTGTGTGTGTGTGTGTGTGTGTGTTCAAGTTAAGTGCAGACCTAAAACATTTAACTTTATTTAAAAAAATGTAAAAAGTACTAGGTGATGTTTATTACATATGCAGAAAAGGCAAACTGCCATTAGTTTATGAAGATTTTTTTATGGTGACAACTGTAATATTACTCAGCTTTCCATCTTTAGACTGCAAAGACCCTTTTCACTTGCCTTTCAGCTTAGGTACTACAGGTACACTGTAAAAAGCTGTGTTCTTCTCTTTCCTCAACCAGTCAGTAGATGACAGCACTGTACTCACGTAATGATCTGTAACATGACTTGTGCAACAATTCTGCAGTGAATTGCTTACTCCTCCCTTATCTTACTTTGTCTTTTTGATTTGTAAAAATGCAGATTATCTACTGTATCAATAGTTATGTGAGTTGATAGGATGAGTAATGCAGGAAACAATTCTACCACAAATGAGCACAGAAGTTGTGATGTGTGCTCCACAATAACGCATGTGTATATATCTTTGTATGTACAGTATGTATGGGACAAGCTATACAGATATTTACATTTTTAATATTGACATACAGAGGCGTAACTAGAACCTTCAGGGTTCCCGGTGCAAGAAACCATGAAGTGCCCCCTGACCCCCCCTTCCATTTGAGCTCCAGGCTTCCAGTTCTGGGAGGGCGTCCATGGACATCCCCCCCAGAATCCTTCCTCCCACCTGCCCCCTGGGGCCCGCATCCACTATGCTCTGTGACTGCTGTGTTCTTTGGACAATCACAGTGGCCCTTTACCATGTGATCAGCTGATCACATGTAAACAGACTTGTCGGTTATCAGCACTCCTTTCTTCCCACGCTGTGTCTGTGTGAGAAAAGGAGAGCCGTTAACCAGCAAGACTGTCAGCACATGGTTTACTCTGATAATCAGGGCTCTGATCATCGGTGTCCTGATTATCAGTGCAGCCTGTCAGTGCTACCTATCAGTGCTCATGAATGCCGCCTATCAGTGCCCTTTAGTGTTGCCTGTCAGTGTTACCTATCAGTGCTCATGAATGCTGCCTATCAGTGCCCTTTAGTGTTGCCTGTCAGTGCTACCTATCAGTGCTCATGAATGCCGCCTATCAGTGCTCATGAATGCCATCTATCAGTGCAGCCTACCAGTGCCACCAATTAGTGCTCATCAATGACCATCAGTGCTCATCAATGCTGCTTATCAGTGGCCATCAGTGCTGCCTATCAGTGCTCATCAGTGCCGCCTATCAGTGCTCATCAATTCCCATCAGTGCTGCCTATCAGTGCCCCCTATCAGTGCTCATCAATGCCGCCTATCAGTGCTCATCAATGCTACCTATTTATGCTCATCAAAGCTGCCAATCAGTGCTCATTATTGCTGCCTATCAGTGCTTATCAGTATTGCCTATCAGTGCCCATCATTACTGCGTATCAGTGCCACTTATCAGTGCTCCTCAATGCTGCCTATCAGTGCCCATCAGCAGTACTCTGAGCTCCTCTCGCAGTGATCGCCCCCTTCCCTCCCAGTGACAGAACGATGGGCCCCCCACAGTGGAGGAACTCCAGGGCCCACTCGCAAGTTCGACTGCTGTGACCCTGGTAGTTCCGCCACTGCTGACATATGTTCATGCTAGGTACTTCTGAAACTGTAACTATGTTTGTTTGTTTTACTCGTATTATTGCTTATCTTTAAATTGGTTTAATCCAAATGTATTAGTCATTTATAGTTCTCTATTTTCTTACATGGTTCCTTAGACATATAATTCATATTTGGTGGAAGTAAGATGTTTCATTAGACCCTGGAAATGTAGCAAGATGGCAGACTGCTCCTAATTGTTGAATGCATATTTATATTTCAGATTTATTTGCTTTTTAATGAGTATCGGCAATTCTCTTATATATTTCACACTTCATTTAAATTCCCTGTTATTTTGCAGTTGGACATGAAGCTGAACACTGGTCTGTCTACAGAAAGTACATAGAATTTTATGTTCTGGAGTCAAAGCTTACAGAGTTCCATGGTATGTTTTATGCTCTGGACTTACTTTAATGTCATATTCCTTTTAACTATTTGAGTAGCCTGTAATATCCCTTCATTACCAGGCTATTTTTAGTTTTAAGCGCTGTGATAGTTTGACCATCAATTACTCTGTCATCATGCAGTGCTGTACACAAATGAGTTTTATATCATTTTTTTTTAGAAAGATAGAGCTTTCTCTTGGTGTAATTTATTTACCGCTTGTTTTTTTTTTTTTTTTTTTTAATAGTAAAAAAGACCAAATAGTTAAAAAAGAAAGAACAAGTTTCTCTTTTTAAAAAAAATTCCAGAATAGTATGAAAATCCATGAAATGACCCCCCCCCCCCCTTCACAGGCACAGAGAAACAGAGCCGAGGGAATGAGTCATCTGCTGTGTGTGTTGGAGGGGGTGGCTTGCATCTCCTGGGAGACTGATGTGTTGACTTAAAGTAGAACTATAGGCAAAACTTTTTTTTTTTTTGGATAGAGTAAGGGAGGTTTCTAACCCCTGTCAGATTTTTTTGCCATCTGTGTCCCATTGGCAATGGGAAAAGGAAGTGAAGGGAAATCTCTGCAAACAGAAAGTGAGCAGAGATTCCTGCAAATTAAGGAAATTCCTTGAGGAACCCCAGATCACCTTAACTAGTGTCACTATTTAAATATTTCCCCTCTATTACTTTTCTGGGAAAAACCCAAAATGTGGGACTTTCTTTTACTTTCACTTTCAGTGATAATGGTAAACAGGTTAATCAGAGAGGGTGAATCTCCTTAACAGAGACACAGACAGCAATACGTACTGACAAGCCATCTAATCCCTCTCCACTCTATCCAAAACTAAGAACTAAGTTTTGCCTTTAGTTTTACTTTAATCTATTAGGAGTGAGTCATGCAGAGAGAGGAAAGATCAGAGAGGAACCAGACTCTGTGATTTGGATTCATACCCACTAAAGTAGGATTTGCTTTGTTCATGTTTGAGGCTTACAACCACTTTAATGCACAGGTCATACACAGAGGATCGAGGAAGTGAAGAGGTTAAATGTACAGGTCACTTACAGTGGCAGGATGTAGATAAAGAGGTTAATGTTTACATAGGCAGGGTACAGGAGTTAAGGGGTTAATTTACAGGTCATATGGAGACAGCATAAGAGCTAGTATGATGTGTAGAGGAGGTTGGCCTGAAAAAAAAAAAACCCTGTGTAACTCTTGCAGCTGCTGATCCATTCATTCTGTGCCTATTTATATAAGTACTGATCTCTCTCCTTCCCCTGTTTTAATGACGGCAGGGTACACAATGATCACCTAGCAGATTGGCTACCTAATGGCTCTTTATCCGGGTCCGTTCATAAATGGCACTGGGTAAATAAAGGGCCACCGATCTGTCATTGAAATAGAAATATCTCAGTGACATGGAGAGAAAGATGGAGGAGCCTCTCATAGTGGGAATTTCCACGACACGTCACTTCCATTATTTGGAGAGCAGATGGAATGCAAACTGGCATTTTTAGGTTTAGGGATCAGTGGTGCATTTAGCTGCAGCCCTAATACCTGGGCTCTGAAAAGGTGTTTGGTCATCTCATGTTCCTGGATGCTTTAAAACTTATCATTTTAGGATACCAGGGATTTTTTTTAATTAGGCCTAGAGAATTTTGTAGAAACTGATATACAAGATAAATTGTATCTGGCCTTTTCCCTCAGGAAATATTTATGGAAATAGGCACAAGTCAGGAATGTCTACTTTCCTTTCTTCTGATTAATTCATCTCTGGAACCACTGATAACTACTTTACTTTCCTTGTTTCAGGAAGTTAAAGCAGGAAATAGGTTTGACATGTCCTTACTTATGCTGACTATGTGCTGTTGGCATTTAGTGATCTATTCAGTGATTTCTTCATTATTGACATCTTTAAAGCTATTTACGCCCCTAAGAATAACATCACTTTTGATTATCCCTCTAATCTCCAAGAAAATTTGCAAAGTTACTTTACCAAGGGTGATTGAATAAAGTGACTGCCTGAAAACCTCTGTGGTAGCGTTGAAACGCTTAAAACCATTTTATTATTGAAATGTACATATCTCTTTCTTAACCCCTCCATGACTACTTTAATGCATTGGGCTGTAACGTGAATTTTCTTGTATTTGAGAGCCTCCCTTTTAGATTGTTTTTTTTTTTTACACTTAAATTTTTTATTGATTAATAATCAATACATACATAAAGAAGAGAAAAAACTAACAAAACTCTCAATACTCATATACAACGACACACACAAAGAAAAAAAAAAAAAAAACACTCCTAAACTGCCATGTCTATTCCATCCCCTTGTAAGCTCTTGTATGCATCTAACGCATCCTAAAGTGGATCCATGGTTCCCATAACTTTTTAAACCCTCTTGTATTCTCCCTGGCTACCGCGACTAATTCCTCCAAGTCATAAATTGAATCCACCGCTCCCACCCATTCCTTCAAAATAGGTATTCTAGTCGACTTCCAGTATTTAGGAATAATAGATTTCGCAGCATTCAACATATGCCTTACCAACGACTTTTTATTCTCGCTAAGTGACCGACCTGTTATATTCAAAAGGCAACATTCAGGGGTAAGATCGACCGGAATATTAATTATTAATTGGATCTGCCTCGACACTTCTTTCCAAAATTTTTGTATGTCTATACAGCTCCACCATATGTGTACCATTGTGCCCCGATCCTTGCCACATCTCCAACACAACTCTGATATTTCTGGATACCACGCATGTAGCTTAACGGGTGTATAATACCACATTGTCAAAATTTTATATGCCGTCTCTTGTATATTTGAACTTATCGAGCATTGGTGCGCCATGGTACAAGCATTAGACCACTGGGTGTCAGAGAATGAGGTTTGTAATGCTGATTCCCACTCCACCTTATATTTAGAGCCTAGATCCGAAACCTGCATTTGTATCCTATCATACATTTTTGATGTTAATTTCTCAACCGGCTTACCCTCAAAACACATGACCTCAAATTGTGTCATTTGTCTAGAAAAATTTGACCGATTTGATCGGGCTCCCAACATAGCTATGAAGTCTAAGATATTGCCAGTATGTAAACTGGTTTCCAACTACCTGAGTTCGCAGCTGGGTGTAAGGCCTAAGTCTTCCTGCCTCCATACAGTGAAATATCGTCAAGGGCACTGTCGATTCTCCACCACCCGGTTCTATCACCTTCTTATTTTGTGCCCAGTCCATCTTGCCCTCCAAGGGGGTCAATGGACCCGGAACGGAAACCAAATCCCTATGCTTAACCACCTTATGGAATATCTCTAATGTGGGTCCGATGGTTGGATGTATTCTAACTTCCAATGGAAGAGATTTATATGGGATCCATGGTAGAAATCTTAATGGTAATGTAGATTGCAAGCTTTCCATATTCACCCAATCTTTACATTTAGAGTGACAATTCCAATCAACGACCCTTACAAGATGTGTAGCATAATGATAATGCAGAAAATTTGGTAAATTTATACCTCCCGCCTCTTTAGGTCTGGATAATATCTGAAGGCTTATTCTCTGCTTTTTATCCGCCCATATAAATTTCCCTATCAAGGATAGGAAAAAACCCCTGGGTAATCTAATGGGCAGACTCCTTAGGAGATACAGTACTTTTGGGAGGACCGTCATCTTTACGGCCGCTGCGCGCCCAAACCACGAGAGTGGTTTTGCCCTCCAGTTTTTAAGATCCCCCTTCAATTTTTTTAATAGCGGTAGAAAATTGTGTGTGTAAATACCTGCCATATCCCCCGGTAGTATAATTCCCAAGTATTTTAAATGGGACGCCACCCACCTAAATGGACAATTTATTTGGGTCTGCTGTAGTAATGTTTTGTTTAAAGAAATATTAAGCACCTCTGATTTATGAATATTAATTTTGAAATTAGATAGATAGCCAAATATCTCAAACTCTTTCATTAAATTCGGTATTGTAACCAGGGGCTGTGTCAAGGCAAAAAGGCCGCAAGCTTGTAATTTTGCCCTTTTATATTAATGCCATTGATAGAGGGATTCTTATTAATCGTTCGCAAAAAAGGCTCCAAAGTAATGATAAATAAAATAGGAGAAAGTGGACACCCCTGCCTAGTGCCATTATTAATTTTAACAGGATCCGACAATATTCCATTAGCTTTCAGTCTCGCAGTTGGGGATTGATAAAGCGCCTCAATCAATGCCAATATATTGGATTGAAGTCCAATATGTCTACAAACCGAGAACATAAAATCCCATGATATCCTATCGAAGACCTTCTTCACAACCTCTTTTAAGCTCATGGATAAAATTCATTGCTTTTATAATATTATCCCTTGTCTCCCCTCCCAGTGTGAACCCAACCTGTTCTGGACCAATAAGTTTGGGCAAATAATGCCCCAATCTCATGGCCAGAATTTTCGCTAATAACTTAATATCCGAATTCATTAATGATATCGGCCTATAATTTGAACATTCAACAGCGTCCTTTCCGGGTTTATGAAGTACAGTGATATAAGCCAGGTTAAATAAGGGTGGTGCTTTTTGAGAATTTTGAAGGGAATTTAATGCTTTTAACAAATGGGTTACCAAAAGTGAAGCAAATGTTTTATAATTTCCTGAAAAGCCGTCCGGGCCTGGGCTCTTTCCAGGTTTAAGAGACTCAATTGCATTTTTAAATTCCCCAATCTCAATTGGTTGATCCAATGCAGAGATTTCCTGAGCAGACAATTGAGGCATTCCACTGCTTTCCAAATATTGCTGCATTATCTCTCTTCTATCACCCTCTAAATATGGTGGTTTATGTGATGGAGGGATATTATACAGCTTAGAATAGAAGCGGTGGAACTCAGAAGCTATCTGCTCATTCCTAACCACCAACTTATCCTCAGCTGTTTTAATTCTATTAATCTGCGTGGTTAATCTCGCATCTTTTAATACTCTTTCTAGATACTTATTATTTTTATTCCCATGCTCATAAAAAAAATCTCTGTTTAGATAACAAAACCCGTTTAATATTCAAATCCAATTTAGCCTGCAATTCCTTTCTTGCATTTAAAAGGTCTGTGGCTGATTGCACCGCCACAGTCCTTTTTATGTTGTTGTTCCAGTTTATGAATGTTTTCCACCAGTCTTGTAATCTCTCTATCCCTTTCCTTCTTCTTTCTCGCCGCGACACTAATCAATTCCCCCCTTACTACACACTTGTGGGCTTCCCACACCGAGAAGGGAGAAACCTCCTCATTGTCATTCTCCCGAAAATAGTTCTCAATCACCTTTGAAATATAAGCTGTATTACTGACATCTGCCAATAATGTTGGGTTAAGGCGCCAGGAACAAGGCTTAGATTTCTTGGCCCCTATTTGAAGTGTTACTGACACAGGCGCATGATCAGAGACTGATTGAATTCCTATCTGCGCATCCACCAAGATCGCCAAATCTCTCTGAGAGGTAAATATACAGTCGATACGTGAATATTTATTGTGGACTGTCGAGAAATAGGTGTAATCTCTACCTTGTGAATTAGTAATCAGGAATCAACCAGAGTCAAAGAGGCCAACATTGACTTAAGCTTCTTTAGTATACTATACTTGACTGCTGACTTTCCGTTAGATGTATCCTCAAGAGGCTCCAACGGCGTGTTAAAATCCCCTCCTAGGACAACACACCCAGCTGCGAACCAAGTAAGTTCATCTATCATCTGACGACAAAACGAAACATGGGCCTTATTGGGAAAATAAACATTAGCCAAAGTTATCATCATGGATCCAATTTTGCCCTTGATAAACAAATATCGGCTAGTTGTTGGTCAATCACAAAACCTGAATGTTTGCTTATTAAAATAGATACCCCCTTGGTCCTTGCAATCGGATTGGTGGAATGAAAAGCTGCATGAAAATTTTTATCAGTCATCTTGGGTATCTTTGATGATTTAAAATGCGTTTCCTGGAGAAAGACAAACTTCGCTTTAGTCCTTCCCAGGGAACGCATTACTTGTGTCCTTTTTTGAGGAATATTCAAACCCCTTACATTATGGGAGATCACTGTCGGACATTTACCAAATGGGAATACACCATTATGGCGTATAAAAATTACACCTGACCTGGGGGACAGAAACAGATCGAACAAACAAACGGAAGAAGGAAAAAAAAAAAAAAAAGAAAGGACAAGTTTTGAATGCCCTCCTCTCTTAGAGGGCACAAGAATGACTAATAACCCCTGGCTCTGGGTGCCCCGACCCGCGACAGAGGCAAAAATAAATTGGTACTGTGGTTCCTCAAAAGGAGCCCCGAAAAAAAAAAAACCCTTATCGGGGAAAACAAAAAATACGGGAGGGTAGAAAACATAAACCCCCCCCCCCCCCCCCCGCTCCATTTACCTACAGAAAAAGACCCACAGTACCCCTACCAGGGGCAATGGGAGGTTCCGGCAAGTGCAGGACTGGAAAAGCCCGTCAACTCCCCACCTGCCTCAGCCCGAAATCAAACCTATCTCATATATATTACTATAATCCTAGACCCCAACCAAAGCATATCTGTATGTTTATCTTTATATTTTTTTATATATGTATATATATACCCGCCTGAACTCATATCCTATGTTAGAATATCAAAACAGGATTAAAAAAAATGGGCCCCCTCCTTTGTCTTTCCCTTCCCTTTCTTCTTCTTTTCTTTTCCCTTCTCCTCCCTTGATCCATCTTCAATCTTCAAAAGGGATAATGCTCAGAGGAGGGATAAAGGTTACTTCCAAAAAAAAAAAAAAAGAAGGGGAGGATCCCCTTAATTCCAATCCCCCATAACCACCTTCACAAGGGGGACGGAGAGGAGAAAAAAAAAAAAAAAAAGCTTAAATCATTTTTTCTGCTTTTAATATGTCTCCATGGCGCGTGAATGCGATTCACTCCTCACTATGCATTCTTCATCTTTTTCCCCTCCTTTAATTGGGTTTTGCCCCTTTTATCTTGCGCATACTTGCTAACTTGCACCATTTCATTCGAGTTTGGGTTCAGTGTATTCGATACACCCAACGAGCTTGAGGCATCCAATACCCTTGATCCGGCTTGCGTACCCTCCCCTAATGTTTGCACTTTAAATTCTTTATACCAGTCCGGCAAGTCCACTAATGGAATCTTTAAATTGCTGCAAAATGATTGTAAATCATCTGGGGTGCGTAAGAGATTATATCTACCCTGGGAAATCACTTGTAGGGCAAATGGAAATTTCCATTTGTATATCAATTTCCTTTCCCTTAATATTTCCAACAAAGGCCGCAGAGCCCGGCGATTATTTAGGGTGGTTGGTGATAAATCCTGAAAAAGACTAATCCTTTGACCATTGAACATTATTGGATCTTTCATTCTTGCTCTCATCATAATATCCTCCTTAAGTCTAAAGTCCATTAAACAACAGATTATGTCCCTAGAAGAGGATTGATCTTGGGGGCATGCCCTCAGTGCCCTATGAGCCCTTTCAGATTCAATGGTAGAGTCTATTTGCCGAACAGCTTAAAAATGATTTGTAGCGTTGGCTCAATCTGCTCTCGATCAACCGCCTCCGGCACCCCCCTCACTCTAATATTACGCCTCCGGCCTCTATTATCCAGATCCTCTGTAAGTCGGCTTAACTCAATCAAATGTGTGACATGTGCGCTGGTAACATTCTCCAACCGATTAATAGCCTCATCCCGCCTGTCATTCTCTCTCTCTCCACTCCCAGAATTTTATCCGACAAAGCTGTTATATTCCTTTTTAATTCCGCTTTTAACTCAGATATAGTGGTGACTAATGTAACAGAGAAAGCCCTTTTAATATCCTCTGCAATCTTTGTCATGTCCGAAAGCGTTAATAAACGATCAGAAAACTCATGGCCCGACCTCTGATCACCACCGCCAACATCCTTTGCAACAACATGACTTTGCTCCGTTTGTTCAATTTGAGAAAGCCCCGAGGCTTGTGCATCCACGGTGGTCAGTACATCCCTCATCCCTTGTGCATCTACCAATAAAGATTGTGCGGTTTGTGCCATTTGTGCAATTTGAACGCTCTGTGCGGTTTGAGCAGTCTGAGCGTTCTGGGCAATTTGTGCAGCTTGTACATGCTGTACATTTGGCACTTCTACTATTACTTGCTGTGCTTGCTGTGCTTGCTGAGCGTATAAGGCACTCTGAGAAGCTTGTAAAGCTTGTGGGGCTTGAGCATCCCTAGCATTCAGGGCTGACTGCGCAGGTTGTATGGGTTGTGTAAATTGCGAAAATTCTAAATGTCCTACTTGATCCCTTTGTGCTCCTACCACAGTAAATTGAGTAAGTTGAGTCTGAATCGCCAACTCATCTTTTCCTACATCCCCTAAAGCGCTTGTACCTGCATTTGTGCCTACACTTAAGCTTATACCCGCCTGAACAACCGCCTGGACCTTTTTTGTGAGCAATACCGCTTGTGCTGCTTGTGCCTGCTGCAAGCTTTGAACATTTTGTGCATTCTGAACCTTTTGTGCAGTTTGTGACTTTAATACAGCCTGGGCCTGTGCTTTCTTAATTACACGTACCTCCGTCCCAGGCATAGTTCCAGATGGTGTGTTTGGTTCAGTTTGCAAAGCTCCAATACGCCCTTCTTCCTCATCAAGCCCCTGCTCCACACGCCGCTCAGCCATCCTGGCCTCCCGCTCTCTCAACTGGACTCTCGGATGTGCCTTAAAGATGTCCGGGATAGCAACTCCAGGAGCAGAGATTGTCCGGCGTGTCCTTGTGCTTAAGCTAATACTTGGGCTCTGACGAATCTGGCGGGTGAGCCTTCCCATGACACCACAGCACCCCCTCTGGTATGATCTGAGGTATTTCAGATATCCCTGGTATCTCAGGAATGCGATATGCTAGCAATCTGGTATGCCAATGCCGATATGCTGCCGCTGCTCCGGCTCCAGTCACCTCAATCTTTCTCTGTAATTGCTGATATTGCTCCTAGTACCTAGTCGAGGCTGAACAACTGAGGCTGATACTGATATTGAAACAGAAGCCGTTCATAGCTCACAGCCTCGGAATGCTGCCCCTCCGCTGATACACTCCGCTCTGCTCTGCTATCGCTCCGCTCCGCTGCCGCTGCAGTGCTCTCCTCTCCTCCTCCTCCTAACACTGGCATTGAATGGGAGACATTATCGTGCGGACATCAGGCAGGCATCATCTAAAAGCGGAAAAAGGCTGATCTTTATCAGGTCCCAGGTCGGGTCTCGGTCTCAATCTCCTGCGGACATACGCTGAGGCAGCGTGGGTGTATGTCAGGGCGCCTCTCCTAGCCGACTAGCCGACAGCCATCCTCACCTGCCGTTCTCAAGCCACGCCCCCCCCTTTTAGATTGTAAGCTCTAACGAGCAGGGCCCTCTAATTCCTCCTGTATTGAATTGTATTGTAACTGTATTGTCTTCCCTCATATTGTAAAGCGTTTTTCTACATTTTTCTTTATAAGAAGTGTTGTATTTTCTTTCATTCACTCACTATCTCCAGTTAGTCAGGGGGATCCCTGGAGGACTACAAGCGACAGCAGAGCTGGGCCTCGCACTGGGTAATATAGACCCTTATGGTGTCCCAGCCTGCCACCGAGCGTCGCAGGTCTGCGGTGCGCCCAGGCCTCGCCACGACTGTGCCCCTCTGGATGGGGACGAGCCTGCGAAGATTCTTCGCCGGGATGTCTCAACTTTGGTACGCCCTGGGTTGTTAGCGTCCCTTCCTGGCTGACGGCACCCACTTAGGGTGGGAGGTGTTTCCTGTCTTGGAGAGGAGCCAGCGAATCGTGGTATGGGGAGTGATGCTACCCCCTTGTCCTGGAACAGTCTGCGGGGGTGTCATGTGGGCCCACTCCTGGGGGATGGCAGACATTAAGGCCTCTGTAATATCCCCATGCCCGACTGTTTTCTGAGCCGGCCCCGCTGGGGGCGCTGTGCGCGCTGATGAGAGAGTGCGTGGTGGAGTGTGGGGGCTTGCTTCATGAGTAGGGGGGAAGATATTGTAGAAGAACCCTCTGTTAGGTAAGCGGGTTTCTTTCGGGTCCCGCAAGGCCTAGAGGTCGGGTCAGGTTTTTCCCTGTCCCGAGGAGTTTCACGACACAGTGAACGAACAATGGCGTCGCATAAAACATATGCTGCAGTACCTAAGCGCTTCCAGTACCGTTATCCCTTTGCGGATGCAGTGGACAACCGCTGGACAGTGGCGCCTAAGGTGGACCATACGGTATCTAGATTGAACAAGTCCACATTAATGCCCGTGGAGGACTCCCCGGTTTTTAAAGACCTGGCAGACAGGCGCACGGAAATGCTTTCCCGCCATATCTTTTTGTTGACGGGTTCCCTATTCAAACCAGTTTTTGCTTCTGTGATGGTGTCTCAGGTGGTCACCGAATGACTCAAGGAGCTGAAGCGCATCCTGGTGGCGGAATCGCCCCGCCCCCCCCTGCGGCCCGCGATCTGGTGGATCAAATGGACCGATACGCTATATTGTATCTATGTGATGCGGCTTTGGATGAGGCTCCTTTGGTCACAAGGCTGTCTGCGGTGGGGGTCGCTATCCGTCGAATTATGTGGCTAAAGAGTTGGTCGGCTGACCACACCTCCAAGAAAACTGTGTCAGATGTCCCATTTATGGGGATTCCACTTTTTGGGGGATACTTTGGATGAATTGATCAAGGGTCTTACGGGTGGTAAGAGTACCCTACTGCCCCAAAATTCTAGTGGTAAGCAGCCCCACCCTCGGAGGGGTCCTTCCTTCAAGTCTTATCGGGGGGTCCTTTCGTGCCTCAGGGTCACAGGACAAAGGAAAGTCCTTCAAGGTCCCCGAGGGGACCAAGAAATCCTGGTCTGGTAAGTCCAAGATGGGTCAGTCCGGCTCGGCGGCCCAGTCCTCCTCCGCCTGAAGGGACGCCCTTACCCGTTGTAGGGGTGGGGGGACGTCTGCGTTACTTTCAGGTACCATGGTTGTCCGAGATTTGGGACAGATGGGCTCACTAACTGATTTGCTCAGGGTACAAGATAGAGTTTCGCTCTCGTCCCGCAGACTGATTCTTTCCTTCAAACCTCAGTTTGTCCCCCGACCGATTAAAAGATCTCAAGGGGTGGCGGTGCAGGATCTGGTTGCCCAAGGAGTGATTGTGCCGGTTCCTCAGCTGGACAGGTTCCATGGGTATTATTCCAACCTATTCACGGTGCCCGAAAAGAGGGCAAGGTGCGTCCGATTCTGGACCTCAAGTCCCTGTGAACCGCTTTGTGCGGGTGAAGAAGTTCAGGATGGAGTTCGTCTGCTCGATGGTGGCATCCTTGAGTCCAGGAGCCTTCATGGCCTCCGTCGACCTAAAGGATGCATATCTGCACATCCCGATCTTTGAAGGTCATCAGCGGTATCTCCGCTTCACAGTGGCCGAGGAGCACTTTCAGTTTGTGGCCTTACCCTTCAGTCTCGCTTCGACTCCCAGGGTGTTTACCAAGGTCTTGGCTCCGGTGTTGGCTTTGCTGCGCATGAAGGGGATTGCAGTCATCGGCTACCTGGGCGATCTCCTATTGAGGGCGCAATCCAACGCGTCTCTGTCGAGCGATCTGTCGGTTACCGTTCAGACGCTCCAGGAGTTCGGTTGGACCATAAACTTTCAGAAGTCTACACTAACCCCATCAGTTCGTCTTACTTATCTGGGGATGGTCCTGGACTCAGTTCAAGCAAAGGTTTTTCTCCCAGAAGAGAAGCTTCGGACCCTACGGAGCGAGATCAGGTCCCACAGGGAAGCGGATCTCTCCTCGCTGCGGACCTGCATGCGGGCCCTGGGTCTGATGGTCAAAACAATTGAGGAAAGAAAAAAGTGGGTCTTTGCAGGCCGATGGGAGGAGAAGGATCACGACAAAACCAAGATATATAAAAAATACATTTTATTTTACAACTTTAAAACACATGGGCAAAAAAGCACACGTTGAACAAAAAACACTGAGAAAAAAGTATAAAACTAAAGACATGTAAATGAGATCACAAGGTAGAAATATTTTCCAATAAGGGAAAGCTAATAGCCTGTATAGCTGGATGGTATAGAGGTCTCAGATGGAGCAGGTCAATGAAGGTCCCCAGCAAGCCGACGCGTTTTGCTCAAGGCTTCCTCAGGGCCAGAGAGACCATAACAGACCGATATTTCCTTTTGTGACTCAGGGGGTGGCAGACAATAGCAGGAAGCAATAAAGAAAGATAGCAACAGTAGAATTGGTTATCACACTTGGCACCTGTGGCTCATAGCTACTCTTATAGTATATATGAATATATGTCCATCTCCTTACTCCATGCCGGAAAACCACTTAATATATTCAAGTGGATAACATCTAATCACTCCCAAATGAGGGGATAGCTGAAGCCAGTTAACTAGAGAGTCCAAAAGCCAGGTCTCTAGAGGCGGCACTTCATGTACTATTAGTCAGTGACCGATCATACAAGGAGGAGGGAGCAGTCCTTATTCAAAATAGAGGTGCCAAATAATTAAGGCCTATGTACAGTATATAGCTCGCCCCGGGCAGGTGATCCTTCACGACATCACAACATCCTAAATTAGGAAAGAGGGTACACACAGGTACCAGGCCACCAGTAAGCCTTGCGTGTGTTCTGCGTTGTCATTCCTGCCCGGATGCCAGCCTGTCGGGCTGGGGGGGTGTCATGGACATGCTTTGGGCCCAGGGCACTTGGTCGGTGGAGGAATCATCCTTGCCTATAAATGTCTTGGAGCTCAGGGCGATCAAGCTCTGCCTTTTTCATTTGACGACCCGGCTACAGGGTTGTCCGGTCCGGGTTCAGACGGACAGCGCCACGGCGGTGGCATATGTCAATCACCAAGAGTGCCTGGGTGGCCAAGAAAGTGGCCGAGATCCTGTCTTGGGCCGAGATGCACATTCCAGCGATTTCGGCCATCCACATTCCGGGAGTGGAGAACTGGCAGGTGGATTATCTGAGCCGCCAGACCTTGCACCAATGGGAATAGTCCTTACACCAGGAGGTCTTCCGTCTCCTGTGTGCCTGATGGGGAACTCTGAATGTGGATCTGTTTGCCTCCCGTCTCAACAGAAAGGTAGAAAGGTTCGTGGCCAGAACCCGCGATCCTCTGGCGGCTGCCACGGATGCTTTGGTGGTGCCTTGGCACCAGTATCGGCTGCTCTATGCCTTTCCCTCGATCCAACTGTTGTCCAGGTTGCTACGCAGGTTGGCATCGGAGTAGTTACAGGTAATTCTGGTGGCTTGGTACACAGATCTCGTGCAGATGGTTGTCGAGCCTCCCTGGCAGCTTCTGCTGCGAGATGATCTACTGTCTCAAGGGCCAATCTTCCATCTTTCCATTCCAGCTTTACGGTCTCTGGCTTTAACGGCGTGGCTGTTGAAAGCCAAGTGCTTAGGGACAAGGGTCTCTCAGATGCTGTCATTCCTACCGTGTTGAAGGCTCGGAAAGCTACCTCTAGGAAGATTTACCATCGTACCTGGAGGTTGTATATTGCTTTGTGCGAGTCGCAAGGGTTTCATCCCTGCTCCTTTTCGGTGGCAAGGGTTTTGGCTTTCCTGCAGGTGGGTGTGGATCAGCGTTTAGCGTTGGCCACTATAAAGGGTCAATTGTCGGCCTTAGCCATCTTCTTTCAGCGTCCCTTGGCGACTACTTCCTTGATTATAAAGGGCGTTTGTCATCTAGCTCCCCTGCAGACGGCTCCATTGCCACCGTGGGACTTGAATTTGGTTTTGTCCGTTCTACAATGGCCTACGTTTGAGAATATCAGGGAGATAGCTTTGCCTGTGTTGTCCCGGAAAGTTGCCTTTCTGGTAGCTGTTACTTCTGCCAGCAGAGTGTCTGAATTGGCGAAGTTATCTTGACGTTCGCCTTATCTGATTGTTCATAGAGATAAAGTGGTCCTGCGACCAAATCAGTCTTTTCTTCCCAAGGTGGTATCTGCCTTCCATCTTAACGAAGATATTGTTTTGCCTTGCATTCCTTGGATGTGGTCCGGGCGGTCAGAGTTTTTCTGGCTGCCACGGAGTCCTTTCGGAAGTCAGATTCCCTGTTTGTCCTTCCCGAGGGACCTCAGAGGGGTTTGGCTGCGTCCCCTGCAACCATTTCAAAATGGATCAGGCAGACTGTTGTTCAGGCCTATTCGCTCAAGGGTCAGGTGCCTCCTTTCCCTGTGAGGGCTCATTCTACGAGGGCTATCAGTGCCTCTTGGGCTTTTCGCCATCGGGCTTCTGCGGCTCAGGTGTGCAAAGCAGCGACTTGGTCGTCGGTGCACACCTTTCACTAAATCTTATAAACTTGACATGATGGCATCGGAGCCGCCGGTCACACGCGCTGGCTCCCCAGCTAACGGCTCCCCAGCTAACGAACGCTTTCCCAGCTAGGCGGGAAAGCGCCGGCGGCGGCGCACGCTCACCCCCTAGAGTCTCCTGAGCAAGTGATGTAGGGCTACGTCGCTTTGCCCAGCAGCGGCAGAGTGCCGCAGTAAATGTACGGTGAAGTGGTTAATATCAGTATCTGGTAAGCAGAATACTTACTGGTGGTGGATACAGCACTTCTGGTGTATAATTTGGATTCACGCTTTTTTCACTGGAGTTTTGGGATTATTTGGACTATATTAGAGACTGTCATTTCAGCACTTGGTCAATATTAATTCACTATCTACTGACTTTTATATTTGTTTGTTTACACATATTATTGCTGCATTTAAATGTAATTCTATTTGCATTTATTATTCAGTATATGCATTTATTATTATTTTTGACTAATCACATGTCTTCACTCACTTAGGGCAGCTTGTTTATACTTTATCTGTCATTTACTTTGCCTGGTGATTCAAAGAGATAAGGTGGTTCTTCGCCCCTGTCCATCGTTCCTCCCAAAGATTGTCTCTGATTTTCATTTGCATGAAGACATTGTGTTGCCTTCCCTGTGTCCCAGGCCTAAACATCCGAAAGAAAATTGCCTTGCATTCCTTGGATGTGGTTCGGGCAATTAGGGTGTACCTGGCAGCTACGGAGTCTTTCAGGAAGTCAGACTCACTATTTGTGATCATGGATGGGCCTCGGAAAGGGTTGTCGGCTTCCTCTGCGACCATTTCCAGATGGATCAGACAGGCAGTGATTCAGGCCTGTTCCATCAAGAGTCAGGTTTCTCCTTTCCCTGTTAAGGTGCACTCTACTTGAGCACTTAGTGCCTCCCGGGCCTTCCGTCGTCATGTGTCAGTGACGTGGGTTTGCAAGGCGGCCACCTGGTCGTCGGTGCACACTTTTACGTTTTTATAAAGTGGATGTGTTGGCATTTGGGGATGTTTCTTTTGCCTGCAAGGTGTTGCAGGCTGCTGTTTAGAGGACCTGATCCTTTTCGAGGGTGTATTGTTTTTTTCAGGTGAGCTCCAGTTGTTTGAGTTGAGCTCCTGTTGCCTGGTTGGCTACTGTTTATCTTTGGGAATTTTGCTGCTGTTCCCACCCCTCATGTTTAACACTGCTTTGAAAGACCCCAATGGCTATGAAGATCAGGAGCTGTGATCGTCAATGAACAAGAGAAAATTGGATTTTTGACTTATGCAAAATCCATCTCTCTGTTCATTAACGGACACAGCACCCACCTCTCTGTGTAGTTGTAATTCTTCTGACACTGATTGTAACTAAACTGAGTACCTATAGCAGGGGGAGGGAGTATACCCCCTGGGACTGCCCATAGGCGTAGCCAGATTATTTTTTAGCCTAGTGTCCTACTCCTGTAGGGGGCAGTGTGACCCAATGGTTATGAATATCAGGAGCGGTGTCCGTCAATGAACATCAGAGAAATGGATTTTATGGTAGGTCAAAAATCTCTTTTTTTTTTTTTTTTTTTTTTTTATCTACATTGTCACCGTCCTTCTCTGGTACCAGTAAAGTCCACTAGGTTCTTACTCAATTTTTTTGTTGGTATATTAATCTGCTTTAAGAAACAAGGGTTAATGGTAAATTAAATGAGGATTAGGAAACTTTAGTGGTGAGGATTGCAGTGTTAATATTAGTGTCATGAAGTTTTTACATGGTATCTTATCTTGTTTCTTTCCTTGATTTGGTGATATAAAATTACACTATCTTAAAAAAAAAAAAACAAATCTTGCTGCAAGTAAAAAAAAGTATTCCTGGCATTTTTATAGTTTGTCTATCCTCTTGCTTTTACTGGACAACTTGGTCTGCATGTAAATATGGAAGAAAATAGAAATAATGGCTCTCTTAACCCAAGAAAAAGAAAATATAGCAGCTTACCAGTCCGTAGATCTGGTGGCTGCATTCATTTTTATTTTTCAGGCTAGGGACATTTTCAGCAAGTACAGAAATTATTTTCTCATCTTGCCAGAAATGCAGTGCTTTTATTGCTTCCTGTGAGCTAACCTGAAAGCACAAGGCTTTCCAATAATTTTTTTTTCTATTGGACTGTAGTGTGGAAGCAAGTACATTCAAGCAAAATTAAATGGCATGTGACGTTGGATGTAATTAGATGTAATTTTGTATTGTGGCAGCATGTGAAACGGAAGACTTTGTGTGATCACTGAATGATGTTTTTAAATGGATTTTTGTAAGGTTGTAGTCATGAAAATAACACCCTTAAAATTAAGCATCGTATGTGTTTTATTTATAAACTCTATTGGGTAGGTGTAGAATTAGTGGATTCATTTTATATATAAACTTAATGTAATTCACAGGTACATTTCCTGATGCTCAGCTTCCATCAAAAAGGATCATTGGACCCAAAAACTACGAATTTTTAAAATCCAAAAGAGAAGAATTCCAGGAGTATCTACAGGTACACAATTTAAATATTTTTTAATTTTACGAGAACTGTAAGCTGTTAAATACATGTACAAACCTGTATGTAATTTAGTACTTGATCTTGACAGCTATTATGCAGCTATTTCAGGACTCTTTTTGGTTGTTTTAGGATCTGGGAAGAACATTGGTGCAATTTTCTTAAATCTTGCTGAGTTACTGATAAAAAAAAAATATTTTTTAAAAATAAGCAGATGTCTCTGTAACAGGAACAACGAACTTTAATAAAAACCTGCAGACTTGTTGCTCAATCCAAAACTAAAAACAAAGAGCTGTATTTCTACTAAATCAGAATGGTGCACCCTGCCTGTAGGCACTGTGGGTAAAAATGATTTAAAGCTCAGATTCGTTTATTCATTTTAATAGGCTGTTTATTTTCTCTCATTCCAGAAATTATTACAACATCCAGAGCTTAGTAACAGCCAATTGTTAGCAGATTTTCTGTCACCTAACAGCCTGGAAACACAGTTTCATGACAAGATCCTTCCAGATGTCAACCTTGGTAAATTGTATACTTTGCACAAAGGGGACTGTTTATTTCAGAAACAAAAACAAAGTGCAGAAAGCGATGATTTGTACTGAAAAAAAAAAATAAAGACTGCATACATAATTTTTAATCTCAATTTATGTAGTTAAAACTGAGTTGACACTTCCAGTATCTTGCCTAATAATATTATTCCTGTCATTACTCTCGGACTATCTCTTACAGGTAAAATGATCAAGTCTGTACCAGGAAAATTAATCAAAGAGGTAAATTGTTATCTATTACTTATACACCTAAAGTTACATCTATGTTGCTTAAAGTGACATTAAAGGGTAATAAAAAAAAAAAAAAAAAACGAACATGTTATACTTACCTGCTCTGTGCAGTGGTTTTGCACAGAGCAGCCCTTTCCTCCTCTTTTCGGTTGCCCCATTGGCTCTCCTGGCTCTTTCCCTTTAGCCAGTGTCCCCAATAGAAAGTCGATTGCTCTGGGGGCACTGGTGCGTAGGTGCGTGCTCGCTCTTGAGCCTGGATCTATGTATCCATAAGACACACAGACCTGAGGCTTGGCCCCGCCCCCACTCTCCTCATTTTCTCACTGGCTGTGATTGACAGTAGCAGAAGCTAATGACTTCCGCTGTCTCAGCCAATGAGGAATGAGAGACCCGGGAGAAGTGAACTCTCGTGCACATTGCTGGATCAACAGGGAGCTCAGGTGAGTATTTTAGCCTTAAAAACCACTTTAAAGGAAATGTGCACTGTACTGTAATAAATATAGAGGCTGCTATTGTTGGCCTCTCATTCTGAAAATGCTAATTGCGTGGCCTTCATGTTGATCCACTGGTTGCAATAAATATATTGAACTGAAGCAAGTATGCAGATCAGTTCTGACTCTACCTTCTTGTTTTTAACCACTGATGTAGACAGTAATGAAACCTGGAAGATTCAAGCAGCTAGCATTTTTTAGGAAAAGGTTTGCATGAGCACCTCCCGTTTTTTTGTTTTCCCAGTATAAGATTACTTTGTCACTGTGCTAAATGGTGTTCTTGTTTGCAGAAAGGACAACACCTGGAACTCTTCATTATGAACTTCATCAACTCATGTGAATCCCCAAAACCCAAACCAAGCAGACCAGAGCTGACTATACTCAGCCCCACTTCAGAAAACAATAAAAAGGTGTGCAAGACCCCCACAATGTCTCTTTACCACCCTATGTGCTAGTTTTAATGTAATATCATTAGAGTTATCCTCGCTATTACTATACATTGCCAGTGAATTTTTTTTTGGCAAAGGTAGGTAGGTACGGGTAGATAGGCCCATGATATCTATTTTTAGGTTATTGTGTTGTGCTAAAAGATGTGTACACTGTATTTTAATTGCCCCATTCTCCTAGATGTACAGTGGGGATCAAAGGTTTGGGCACCCCAGGTAAAAAATTGTATTAATGTGCATAAAGAAGCCTTATGTTTTACATTTATATGACTGTATTCTCCCTGGCAGCACATTTAAAGCCCAAATTTATCTCTCTGTCCCCTCCTACCTCCTTGGTAGAGAAGAAGGGGGAAAATTTCTAGCTGCTTTCACAGTAGGGATGGTACCCCATTAAGACAAATGTATACAATACAGTGAATGTCCCACCACTACTAGTACTTTATTGTATTACTAATATTCGTCTATTAAAAAAAAAACAAACTCTGCAACACTCACTAAAAATGTAATTTGAATAAGGAAAACAACCTTGGGCAAATACAGTGGGGATCGAAAGTTTGGGCACCCCAGGTAAAAATTTGTATTAATGTGCATAAAGAAGCCAAGGAAAGATGGAAAAATCTCCAAAAGGCATCAAATTACAGATTAGACATTCTTATAATACGTCAACAAAAGTTAGATTTTATTTCCATCGTTTACACTTTCAAAATAACAGAAAACAAAAAAAATGGTGGCCTTCGCCAGTGCCCATACATGCAGCCTTTGCCAGTGCCCATACATGCGGCCTTTGCCAGTGCCCATACATGCGGCCTTTGCCAGTGCCCATACATGCGGCCTTTGCCAGTGCCCATACATGCAGCCTTTGCCAGTGCCCATACATGCAGCCTTTGCCCGTGCCCATACATGCAGCCTTTGCCCGTGCCCATACATGCAGCCTTTGCCAGTGCCCATACATGCAGCTTTCGCCAGTGCCCATACATGCAGCCTAAATCAATTTGGATTTTGTTTTATGCTACATATTTTTGGTAAAAAAAATCGCAAAAATCGTATTTTGAATGGTTTGCGCAAAAGTTATTGCGTTTACTAACTAAGGGAAAGATTTTTGTCATTTTTGTTGTTTTTTTTTTAACGCATAATGGCGGCAATCTGCGATTTTTTTTTTTTTTTTGCGGGACTTCAACATTGCGGCGGACAGATCGGACCCTTGACTGACATTTTTGACACTTTTGGGGTTACCAGTGACATTTCTACAGTAATCAGTGCTATACATATGCACTGTTACTGTAAAATGACAATGGTAGTGAAGGGGTTAACTTTTTTGAGAGGGAGGGGTTATGTGTGTCCCTAGGGGCGTGATTCTAACTCTGATTGGCTGTGGCTTGAGGTGTAGGAACAGTGATCAACGGTCCTACATAGAAGAACCGTATGATCACTGTTCTTACACAGGGGAGAATGACAGGCAGCTTGTTTACATCAGCTGCCTGCCTTTCTCCCGCTCTAACGGACGATCGTGAGTGCCCGGCGGACATCGGGTCTGCCGGGCACACGCGCGCGGGGGGGGGGTCCGTCCCCAGAGCCTCACAGGCTAGTGACGTACCGATACGTCACTTTGCCTGTGAGGGGCTGACCGCCGCAGTATATGTACTTGCGGCGGTCGGCAAGTGGTTAAGTTCATTAGCTGAGAGTGAGTGAAGGTGCCTAAAAAGTGTTTCTAAAATATGCAAACCACAAAATAGATGTGTTATTGCTGCAGTACGTGTTTTTTAGGAGAGTGCTTTTTAAGAGCATTGTATTAAATATGATATTGTCTGTTTCTTAGCTTTTTAATGATTTATACAAAAATAATGCCAACCGATCTGACAATACAGAAAGGAAGCATAACCAGAATTGCTTCATGGAAGTGATGACGGTGGAAGGGGTTTATGATTATCTTATGTACATAGGTAAGTCAAAAGATACAATAAACTGTTTCTTCATTCTGTGCTTGAATGAATTATACTAACTTGTGCTCCAAATGTGTTTCTGTGTATCCAGATTGTCCTTTGAATCAGGTAAAGTGTCAAGGCTTTACTGTGATACATGCACACAGAACAGAAGATATTTCTGTCTTTTCTGTACTGGTAAACCGTTAAAAGCTCCTTCTAGTTTTCCACATCTTATTCAATCGCTAAGCAGTGTTTGCATGTAAACAGAGTGCATAAGACACCAGGGGTTGGTTTAAGTTGTGGAGACTTGTGTTCAATTTGCAAAACAAATGTTGGTAAATAAGGTGAACTTATATTAACTTTGAATACTCAATAAGGTGAACTTATATTCACTTTGAATACTCAGTCTTGTGCAGGGGGAAAGAAAAACAGTAAATTCCTCCACCTAAGACCGCATTCACACTGGTCCGACTTGGACCGCAACTTGTCAGTCTGACAAGTCGCGGTCCTAACGCTCCCATTGTGTAGTACAGGAGCCGTTCTAATAGGAGCGACACAAGTCGCTCCGACTTAGAAAAGGGGTCCTGTACTTCTTCGGGGCGACTTGCATAGACATTAATTTTATGAAGTCCGTGCCAGTCGCGCTGCACGCGACTTCACAGGTCGCCCCCTAAGTCGGAGCGACCTAATGTGAACGGAGCCTAAAAGAGAACTTTTGAGCTAGGGAAAAAGCTTAGGCTGAATGATATTCTGCTCATGTGAAACCGCTCATAGTGTACTGCATATCTGCTTGGTTCCCATTGCAGGAAAAAGAGCCTAGTTGTTCACAGGTTATATAAATGCACAGCACTGTGCAAACGTTTTTTGGCAGGTGTAAAGAAATCAAGGAAAACTTAACAGAATTGCGCCAAGGAATTACCCAAAATTTAAAGTGTAAAAAATGCGCGTGAAATAAATGTGAAAAGGAAAGCTGCTATCCTTTTTTGATACACAATCAATACAACACAAATGGGCAGCTCAATCTGTTATTGTGCTAACACCCTCTACCACTTCTTAATCGGTCTTAACAACTTCTGGACTGGAAGGATGTGCCCCCTTTAATGACCAGGCCATTTTTTTGCAATTTGGCACTGCTTTATGTACTGTCTCTTTATGTAATCCCAGACATCATATCTATCTGGGATTACATAAAGAGACAGAAGATCTGTGGTTAGTTATTTGGAACAACCTACCTGCCAAGTTCCTTCAAAAACTGTGCACAAATGTATCTAGAAGAATTGATGCTGTTTTGAAGGCAAAGGGTGGTCACACCTAATATTGATTTGATTTGGATTTATATTTTGTTAATAGATAAAAATAAACTATTAACACCGCTATTTCTGAAAGCATTCTTAGTGTGCAGCATTTTTTCACACCTGCTTTAAACATTTGAACAGTACTGTATGTACGTATGTATGTGTGTGTGTGTGTGTATATATATATATATATATATATATATATATAAAAACTGTGATTTGTTACTTTCCCCACTTCAGGTGCAGTATAGGGTTATTAACCTCTTCCCAGGGGCTTTCCAAAGAATTAGTTCACCTTACTGACCATTTTCATGTTACACCCATATTTTGGATGTAAAAGGAAACATGGTCATGTTCCCCAACCTCCCTCCCTCAAACTGCCCCCCAACCCCTATTTACCTAATTCGCAGGTTAAATAGCAACAGTGCTCTCCCTCCCTCCCCCCTGATGCATTTGACAGTATGAAATAATTTTCAAAAACATAATAGCCCTGGCTGCTCTAACGAATCCTTATGCCAGTGTGTGGGATTATCACACTAATAATCCTGTCCATTAACATATGTACCTGTATATATTGATATGTTTTTACACTCCATAGGATACAAAGTATTGTAGAAATTCCTAATCTCTAGTCTATGTGGTTTGCTAACAGGCCGGGTTGTTTTCCACATCCCTGACTGGTTTCATCATCTATTAATGGGAGGAAGAATCCTGTTCAAAAACACACTTGAAACCTACACAGACCACTACCTGAAATGTAAACTAGAACAATTTAGTCAAGAGCATCGGCTAGTGTCACTGATTACACTTCTTAGAGGTATGTACCACCCTTCACAGTAGGCACAGCAAATACAGATCAGTTGCAAAATTACCTTCTTTTTTTTTTCATAAAATGTTACATTTTCTCAGTTTAAAATGTGATATGTTTTCTTTTTTTTATTGTGAATAAAATTTGGGCTTCTGAGATTTGAAAAACAATGTATTCTGTGTTTATGTAGATTTGACACAGCACCCCAACATTTTTGGAATTGGGATGGTCATTTTTTATGTAAAAATGCAATATTTATAACTCCGTATTGAAATATACAACACCATTTCAAGATAAATAGATACAAAGTTTTGATAATACCAACCCTCACAAATGCCAACCTGGTCTAGTCGCTTATATCTTTCTCACAAATGGTGTGGTGTCTCTAATGTTTTAACATTTTAAATTACGTCTGCCAACCCTCTACCACCCCCTGAACCTGGAATCATTACGAGCGTTCTGGTAAATTTTATCTATCTAAAAAATCAAAATTACAGTATATGCATATACTCTTGACAGAGATATCATGCAAACATCTTAGTTTTCATTATTCTAATTGCCTTGACATATTCAGAAACCTATTCATTGACTTTGTCTTTCTAGTGTGTGGCCATCATGTTTTCTTATACTTTGTCATGTTGATTCATGTCATGTTACCATACCGTTTGTCTTGGATTTGAGAATAGCAATTAGAGTCCTATGCAGCATGAACATTTTTCAATCTTCCTGCTTATTTTTAGATGCTTTGTTTTGTGAAAGTACAGAGCCACGAACGGCAGCAGCTAAGCAAAAGCGGGCTAAACAAACGTTTGATGAAATGATGAGCTACATTCCAGGTTTGCATTGTTATGTGATACTTATTTAAACAAGGTTGTGTTTCTTTTCTACTTTTATTTTTTTTTTACAGCTTTTACTTCAGAAGTGAAGAAAATATTAATAAATAAAAAGATTAACTATAAAAAAATCTATTTTGAGATTATTCTGTTATTCTCAATAATACTTTTAGTTACTCTATGCTTTTTTAGTAATTATTATCTTGCCCTAATCCCTTAATGCACATCAGTTGAGCCTTTTTTTGTCATGATTTCTTCCAAATCACATATATTACGTTTTTTTTGTATTTGTGTTATGGGACATGTCAACAGATTGTAATGCTGGCACAAATACCTAATTTTTCCAGTTTGGAAAATAATGAAATTGAGCATTATTTCTAGTTCGTTGAGGAGCACAAGGAGTACTATAGTGTTGGGTTATACTGCCTACAGGACACCGGCAAAAAAAAATTGCAGGCATGCCTCCGCTTCTGATAGTGTCTTGAGGAAAGGAGAAATGTTCACCCTTTTCATAAGCTTTTTTTTTTTTTTTTTTTTTTTTTTTTTAACACAATTCCTGCTACACTGCAGCTTGAGCTGTTCTCTGTATAGTTGCTATCCAGATCAGCCTTTCCTCAGCCTGATTTTGGAGTGATGAAGCCAGACCCTGGCAGGGTCAATTTCATGGGACAGATGGTGAATGCACTGACAAGAAACAATGCGGTACTTGACCTACTGATTACCAACAATACAGACCTGCTCACGGATATAGAAATACGGGCCAACTTGGGAAACAGTGACCATAGGTCAAGTAGTTTCAGTATTAATTACAGTAATATGAAACACAAGGGTAATATAAGGACACTGAATTTCAAAAGAGCCAATTTCCCAAAACTGCGTTCTCTGCTAGAAAATATCAAATGGGATAGAACCCTGGGAACAAAGAACACAGAGGAAAAATGGGAATGCTTCAAGAGCATACTTAACAAAGGGATTGACCAGTGCATTCCAAAGGGAAATAAATTTAAAAAAGCAAAACTAAACCCTGGGTGGCTAAACTCCAACATAAAAATGCAAATTAATGCTAAAGAAAAGGCCTTCAAAAAATAGAAGGCTGGGGGGTCATTGGCAGCATTCAAGCATTACAAAGAGTGTAATAAGAAATGTAAAGAGAAATCAAGACAGCTAAAATAGAACATGAGAGACATATAGCGGAAGAGAGTAAAAAGAACCCCCAAAAATTCTTTAACTATATAAACAGTAAGAAAGCGAGGCCAGAACACATTGGCCCCATAAAAGACAACGAGGGAGATTTGGCCACAGAGGACAGGGAAAAGGCGGTAGTGTTAAATAATTTAGTCTCTTCAGTCTTCACAAAAAAATTGGGGGGCTACACTAACCCAGCTTGTAAGGCCAAACTAACCAACACACCTCAGGAAGTACCGCCATGGCTAACAGAAGATAGACTTAAAACTAAACTAGAGAAACTTAACATAATTAAATCACCCGGACCGGATGGCTTGCACCCGGGGGTTCTTAAAGAGCTCAGCCAGGTGATTGCCAGACCATTATTCTTGATCTTTAAGGATAGTTTACAGATGGGTATGGTGCCAGCTGATTGGAAAAAAGCCAACGTGGTACCAATATTTAAAAAAGGGCCGAGATATATCCCGGGTAACTATAGGCCGGTCAGCCTAACATTAGTAGTCTGCAAGATTTTGGAGGGGATGTTAAGGGACCACATACAAGACTTTACTACTAATAATACCATTTTCATTACTAATCAGCATGGATTCATGAAAAATCGTTCTTGCCAGACCAATCTATTAACCTTCTATAATGAAATGAGCTGCCACCTAGATAAAGGTAAGCCTGTGGATGTGGTTTATCTGGACTTTGCAAAGGCCTTCGACACCGTTCCCCACAAACGCTTACTGTTTAAACTAAGGAAGGTAGGTATGGACCATAGGGTGAGTACCTGGATAGAGAACTGGCTCCAGAGGAGAGTGCAAAGGGTAGTGATTAATGGGGAGTACTCGGATTGGGCGGGTGTGGAAAGTGGGGTCCCCCAGGGTTCTGTCCTGGGGCCAATCCTGTTTAATTTATTCATAAATGATCTAGAGGAGGGGATATCTAGTACAATCTCAGTATTTGCGGATGATACTAAACTAAGCATGCCAATATCGTCTATGCATGTGAAACCTTACAAGCGGACCTGAACAAAATAATGGGGTGGGCAACTACATGGCAGATGAGGTTTAATGTTGAAAAATGTAAAGTAATGCACTTGGGTGCCAGAAACCAGAAAGCAAGCTACTCACTAGGGGGGGACACCTCTGGGGGAGTCTAGGATGGAAAAGGACCTGGGGGTACTGGTAGACAACAGGCTTGGCAGTGGCATGCAATGCCAAGCCGCTGCAAGCAAAGCCAACAGAATACTGGGATGTATAAAAAAAAGGGATTCACTCCAGAAATAAAGAGATTATTCTCCCTCTCTACAAGACTGGTCCGGCCACATCTGGAGTATGCGGTCCAGTTCTGGGCACCGGTCCTCAGGAAGGATGTGCTGGAATTGGAAAGAGTCCAGAGAAGGGCAACAAAAATAATTGGGGGAATGGAGGACATCAGCTATGAGGAAAGACTACAAGCACTGAACTTATTCCCTCTGGAGAAGAGACGATTTAGGGGGGATATGATATCAATGTACAAATACTGTACTGGCGACCCTAGCATAAGGAACAAACTATTCAGAGAAAGGCAATACAATAAGACACGTGGCCACTCACTAAAACTAGAGGAAAGGCGATTTAACCTTAAAGTACGTAGGGGGTTCTTCACTGTCAGAGCAGTAAGGATGTGGAATTCTCTTCTGCAAACAGTCGTATCAGCAGGGAGCATTGATAGTTTCAAAAAACTATTAGATGGGCACCTTAAAGACCACAACGTACTGGGATATACAATGTACGGTTAACAGCAAACACAAACACACACATCATAGGTTGAACTGGATGGACTGATGTCTTTTTTCAACCTCACTAACTATGTAACTATGTAACCCTGCTAGACTGGAGATTTTGGGGCTAAACTGGAATGTGACCTTTGGGCACAGGGTTCTGCCTGTGAAGCTTTTTTTCAGACTTCACTAACTGGTACAAATTACAGTGGCTGCGGAGCCCTTTCCAGGCCTATTCATGCTGAGCATCAGGTGCTACCTTCTTAATCAAACTGTTGAGTGCCTTAAAATTTCCCACTTTCGGTTTCCCTATGTAAAGGTTTATTGCTGAGGGATTGATTGCTGACATCATCCTCATGGTGAAGTCTTGTGCGCACGTGCTATTTATAGTCATTCAGTGTTAGGGAAGCATCATCCTGGCTGCTGTTCCTACTTGTAGGAGCCACATCGAACTCTTATCCTTGGTCCATTCCTACTGACCACCCACAGTGGCCTGGTCACCTATGACTGTTTGACCCTGAACCTGCTTCCAAGAAGTTGGGGTTCTGAGTACCTAAAGCTTGAGCTACATAGCCTGTCTGTCTTGTGACTCAACATGTTTAATTCTAGGCATGGGGGGCCAGTCCCACTATACTGGCAGCCTCTAGCTCACAATCAACTTACTGCTCAAGTGCTGTCTACTACATGCCTACTGATGTGACTTATGGTGGCAGCCTTGGTTTTTTTTGTTTTCCCTCTGCTAGAGTTTATGCCATTTTTGTAGCCTTCCCAAGCTCTGTCATTTATGACTGCCTCCTTTGCGGTATCCAGGGAGGGTTTGTGGTCTAGGTAGAACAGACGCTTGTTGGCCATAAGCTTGCTGTTTCCCATGACTTCCCCTAGGGATTTGTTATCCAATCGACCCATTGGCTTAGGCAGCCTCTAAATCATCATCTGCCGAGACTGTCTCACGCCGAGTCTCTCCAGACCTTGAAGAACAAGTCTTCCTTCCTTCCCAGATTGAAAGAGACAATTTCTGCTTTTATTGATGAGGTACACATCTCTGTGAAACTTGAGGATCAACCTGAACCCTCTTTCAGTGCTGTCCCCATTCTAGGCTCCTTTAGGGCTCTTAAGATGACCAAGACCTTCCTGATGCTTGCACTGTTTGCTTTATGGAAACCAGAAACATCCTGATAAGAGATTTGTACTGCCCAATAACCAGTCCTGTACTCATTTCTGTTGGACTTTCCCACTGCAGAAAGTATGATGCCCCCATCTGTGAATCTAGCAGTATCCTATTTTAACAAAGCTTTTATAAGCCTAGTGAAGGATGCAACTGTCTTTAAGGATCCCACCGACAAGCAGCTGGAGGCCCTTTCTTGAGCTTTGTTCTCCCTGGCATATCACTCAACCTGGTTTAGCTGTGCACTTGATGTGTCAAACCCTGATTGACTAGTCTTATTAGAAGGGATCTGATCACTATGGCAGTTGATGATTAAGTGTGTGAAATTCATGCCTACAGCCTTAAAGTGAAATAAATATATATATATATATATATATATATATATATATATATATATATATATATATATATATATATATATATAAATTTTTTTTTTTTTTTTTATATAGTAAGGAAGGGTTTTACCCCCTTTAGGATATTTGCTTGTCATCTATGTCTGGTTAGGTAGATTTCACTTCCTGTCCCATTGCCAAATCAGGAAGTGAGGAAAATCCCTGTTTGTCTCCAGGACACCAGAAAAAAAAAGCTACAACATGTTAGAGGTCCTCTGTCTTATTTCCCATTTGAATCTCCTGTCAATGAACATGAGAAGAAATCTTTGGCTGCAGAGCCTGCATTAAAAAAAGTGCTCTACCTTGTCTTACTCATTTAGAGCAGGTTTACTCCAGATGCAGTCCAATGCATTTTTAATCTGCATTAAAACATGTGCACAGTGTTTTCCATGTATTCCAATGGCCCTTGTTCACACCATTTTAGCCAGGTCCAGTGCAGTCAACAGAAGTAGAACCTGCTGCATTTTTTTTCTGTATGAAACACAGCAAAACTCATGTAAACACTTCAGAATAAATTTTTTTGTGAGATTTTTCAAATGTCAAAATAAAAAAAAGGAAAATGCACTGGAATGTATTGAAAAGGCATCCTAAATGTATGTAAATGCATATGCAATAACACATGTGGAATGCAGAAATTGTGGTGTGAATTAGCCCTTAAAGAAGCCTAAGGCTGCTTGGAAGGACTTGTCTCTTGTTAGAGGCCAAGAAAAGTCTTTTTTGTTACTGCACAAACTCAGACTCCAGATCTATAGCCAAATATGGTCTTTTATAGCGGTAGGCCTCATGCACACTGGTTTAATGTATATCCTGTTTCTCCTGCATTAAAAACACACCTAAGCTGCAGTTTTTCAAAAGCATTTAGACACATTTGGCATTTGGGTGTTTATTTAATTTGCCAGAATTGTAATTTATTCTAGCCACTAAAATGAATAAACACGCCTAGCAAACAAAAAAAAACGGACGGAACGTCGTCCGATTTTTGGATCGTGTGTACTGGGCATTAGGCGTGCTTGGCTTTTTTTTAATGCCTAAAAGGTTCTTTCCCTAAATGTGATTCTTCTGCAATTAGAAGAGGAGGATTGACTGCCTCTAAACGCTTCTGTTTCTCAACTCCTCTGAAAGCCCATGTGTACATGGACACATAGGGGGTTATTTACTAAAACTGGAGTTTGCAAATTCTGGTGCAGCTCTGCATAGAAAACAATCAGCTTCCAGGTTTTATTGCCAAAGCTTAATTGAACAACTTGAAGTTGGAAGCTGATTGGCTACCATACACAGCTGCAGCAGAGTGCACCAGTGTTAGTAAATATCCCCCCGTAGGCTTTTATTGAGGGGAACTCAGGGGCTTAGGCAAAAAACACCCAAAGCCCCAAAAAAACATCAGTTTAGGAACCCTTAGAATGCTTACCTGCATTTCCCCATTTTTCAGAGCACCAGAGCAATTCCTGTGATTTGCTGTGAGTCCTTAGCACTTGCAGATACTGTATATTTCTGTCTTTTTGTTCACCAATGTGCTGGCTGCGGCACTTTGACCACCTCCTGATGGAACCAGTGAACACAGATTCTGGTGGACAACTTAGCCCTGACTGTCCAGATCAGATTTTTGATGGATCCTGAACTGGAACCAACTCATCAATTGGAATCTCTGGGTCTAGTCCTAGACACAGCTCAAGCCAAAGTTTTTCTTCCACAGGTTTGGACCATAAAGTAATAGCAGTAGGGTTAATGACATAAGAACTCATACCAAAGGGTCTACTAATCCAATACAGAGATGTGCATGGCTCTATGGTTATGTTAATGTGTTGTCATGTTGTGTATTTGAGTGTGGTTGATCATCAAAATATTCAATACAGGCAGGAGCTGGAGCATTTGTGTGTCATGACCACATGATGAAAAACTACGGACAAGGCACCAAAGCTTCCTTTGTAGCTGTGCCATGAATAACACTATTTGAAATCTCTCAGCAGAAGTCCACTGTGCACATAATATGACAGCTGTGCTTGATCACTGCAATGTGATTTGAGTGGTATTGTCTAACCATTATATTACTAATAACTTGTATGAGAAGACTATGACTAATGAAGCCACTGACATGAAGTAACGGTCTGTATTATTCATGATTTTCCTGTACATCCTAATCCTCGTTTGTTTATTTTATTTTTTGGATAGATTTAATAGGAAAATGTATGGGTGATGAAGCCAAATATGAAGGCATTAGATTGCTGTTTGATGGTCTGCAGCAACCTGTACTTAACAAACAGGTAATATGATACAAAAGCTACATCTAGCACAGTTTACGTTCACACTGGTTAAATGACAAGAGCCCATGGTGCTTGTACCCCCTGTGACGAGACGATGGTGTCCTAAGGGTGCCAGAGTATCTATTGGTTTGGGACCCCACTGTAAAGCCCAGACACACAAGCTTTTTTTTCCTTCATTTTACAGAAGTCAATGCAAGTCGGTATCAGTGCAACACTAATCCTAGATATAAAAATTTTGGATTCCTGGTTTAGGAGATGAGCTAGTTTTTATATAAGCAATGTCCCAGGTGTCCCCAAGTCCTTTGTCTGGTATGAGACCAGCTATCTCTGTGTAGCTGTTCTAAACACCCTCCCTCTACTCCTCCCACCTTTGCCCACTGGCTGAGAGCTTCCCAATCAGCAGAGAAAGAGAACACTTTGCTGATTTGGGAGCTCTAGGTCTAAGTAATTTAGTGGTACATTTGGGACCTCTGAAAAAACACTGCTGCTCTTAAATCAGGGCTCGATTAGAAATTGCGTTGCCATGATGACTAGAAATTTTGCTTCCTGCCGCCCGGACTTTTGCCGGCCCATTCAATGTTGCAGTGAACCCCCCTCAACCTGTGCACGCCCCCCGCTATGTATCCTGGGCTCGCTTGCCCATCTGAGGGCCCAGCATACCGGGTACCGCAGGGTAGAGGGGAAGGAGGAGAGCAGACACACGTCCGCTCTCCTCATCTTGTTCCTGATTCAGAAGCGACGTGTATGACATCACTTCCGGCTCCCTGTTGACAGTTTCCTCGAAGGAATGTAATGCAGTGCGATCTCCACTGCATTACATTCAGTGGAGCACAGGGGAGACATGCAGAGGCCTGTTGGTCTCATTAAAGGGAACCTGTCACTAAAAAAATCATCACATAGGGGGCTTTTTGTCCCCTATATAATGAAAATAAAAAGTTGGGTAAAAAAAATGTTTTTCATTGTAAAAAATGTAAGTTACACCCATGCACCTAAAATCCCCCCCTGGCTCGTAGATTCAAAGCAAATTTGTCAAGCCCTGTCTTAAATGAAATTTAGGGTTTAAGTTCTGCAGCCCATGGCCTGGAAACAGGATGTTGTTAAGCTGCAGGAAATTATTTTCTGCAAAATTAAAAGCAAGCCATTATAATATGATTTTTTTTGCAGAACTCTAGCTTTAAAGAGGAAGTAAACCCTCCTCTGACACTTCCACCTATAGGTAAGCCTATGATGAGGCTTACCTATAGGTACTGTAAATATCTCCTAAACATCTACCGTTTAGGAGATATTTACCTTTCATGCAGCCAGTGACGTCACTGGCGCATGCGCTCTGAAGGAACGGCCGATCTTGCCGTTCCTTCAGAGCCCCGTACCGTGACCGTCGGCTCCCGTGGCTCCGGCCAATCAGATGGCCGGATGCCGCGATCCCGGAAGACGGGCGACTGGACATGTCGCCCGTCATAGAGGTAAGCGAGCGGCGCGGCGGGGGCTCGTTCTAAGGTAAGTATTTCATAATGAGCTAGTATGCGATGCATACTAGCTCATTATGTCTTTCTCTTTCAGGATGTAAAGAAAAAAAAAATTTTTTCTCGGTTTACAACCTCTTTAACCTTTTTTTTTTTTTCCTGAAGGTACAGTTGAGCTTGAAAATGTACGTAGCAGCTAAACTGTTTATTTTATCAGTCAGGGGCCTCTTGTATCACCAACTGTAGAAATTTGCTTAAATACATTTGAAATCACATTTCACTGAGTTACAAAGTTCTTACAATACTATATTTTATGTAAAATTGTGAAGAGTTATAATATGTGCATGGTCAGCTATAGAAGAACATTTTTTTAACTGTAAATTTCATATTCACATTGTGATAAGAGTAGGGTTTAAACAATATGTATTAATAGCATCTGTATTCTTTTTCAGCTGTCTTATGTTCTACTAGATATTGTAATGCTTGAGATATTCCCAGAACTCAACAAGGTACTGTATAAAGGTTCTTTTGCATGTATTTAAATTTTCCTATGTTTGCGCACTATGTTCAGTAATAAATACTGTTAACCACTTGCTGACTGCCCCAGATCATGTATATATGGGGGGGGTGATGGATTTTCCTTAGGGAAAGAAAAACATCACTTCCCTTAGTAAATGCATCTCACACAGCACACAAAAACACTGGCTAGGCACACATTTAACCCTTTCATCGTCCTAGATGTTAACCTCTTCCCAGCCAGTGTCATTAGTACAGTGACGGTGCATATTTTTTAGTACTGATCTCTGTAATATGAAAAAAATATACAGAGTATATTCCTCGCGCCAAGGGACTAGAGTGGAAAATTAAGTGTACTAATAACCTATGTGCCTAAAATTAAATGTAGATGGATGAATGAGCAGCTGCTGTACAATAAGGGTTATACTGAGAGATGAATGGTCTTATGGGAAGACCAAATACAGCGCTTGCTAATAGATAACTAGTAGATAGCATTATCCATACCAATCTCTATGGTAAGTGTATAGTATCAATCAAAAAATGTGTTATAAATATATCAATTAGAAAAATATATAAATAAATAAGTATACATATAGATCATCAAAACCTCCCAATAAGTAATTAAATAGGTGCCAAATAGTGCATATGTGACTGGTGAGTATTGTATAAAAATAAATATATAAAGACAAATACAATCAGCAGTAATTAAAATATAAATGAATAATAAATAGTTCAGAATAAATGGTGACTTTAGTGCTCAAAAATTTGATAGAGTCCTTAGTGAAAGTGAGTCTTCAAAATCGAAGGTGCAAGTGCTCAGGTGTGATTGGCCGTATCATTGATTTCTTGCCAGTGTGAGTAAGTAGATTGGATCACTTACCGGATCTAGTGGGTCCTATATGCCATATGGCATTAGAACCATTCGCGCTTAAATGCCCAATAGGTTTCCCCTTTGTGGTCCTATGAGCTGCTGATGGCTCCTTTAGGCTCTGGGGTAAACGACCAATATGTGGTATGAAAGGAGAAAGAAGGCTCCAAATAGTGTAGTAGTATTAGGTATAGAATAGTTTATTTCCCATAAATCGGGTATATTGCATGAGAAAATGGATTAAAACATCACTGGTGGTTTAGCGGTGCGGGCTGCGCGTCCTCCTCGCATAGTGGCGGGCTGGCTTCCTGCTTGCGTTCCACCTAGACTTGATGACGCTATGCAGTCCAAACTGATGCGTTTCGTCACTTCTGGTGACGTCCTCAGAGTTTTGGGGATGAATGCACAATTTCTCCATTCTCGCTTTTAATTTTTGGAATATGGGATGCATTTTTTTTCTCCCTCACTACTTATGCTAGCCATTTCCCAGGTTTATTTCCCCATTGATATTTTTCCTTCATGACTATATGAAATGCGCTTTTTGTCTCCTGTTCCATAAGTGCCGCCAATTTCCCTCTCTTCTCAATCAGCTCTCACTTCTCTGGGATGCCTTTGGGTCAATTCCATTGTTCCTATGTACAGTGCCTTGCGAAAGTATTCGGCCCCCTTGAACTTTTTGACCTTTTGCCACATTTCAGGTTTCAAACATAAAGATATAAAACTGTAATTTTTTGTGAAGAATCAACAACAAGTGGGACACAATCATGAAGTGGAACGAAATTTATTGGATATTTCAAACTTTGTTAACAAATAAAAAATTGAAAAATTGGGCGTGCAAAATTATTCAGCCCCCTTAAGTTAATACTTTATAGCGCCACCTTTTGGTGCGATTACAGCTGTAAGTCGCTTGGGGTATGTCTCTATCAGTTTTGCACATCGAGAGACTGAAATTTTTGCCCATTCCTCCTTGCAAAACAGCTCGAGCTCAGTGAGGTTGGATGGAGAGCGTTTGTGAACAGCAGTTTTCAGTTCTTTCCACAGATTCTCAATTGGATTCAGGTCTGGACTTTGACTTGGCCATTCTAACACCTGGATATGTTTATTTGTGAACCATTCCATTGTAGATTTTGCTTTATGTTTTGGATCAATGTCTTGTTGGAAGACAAATCTCCGTCCCAGTCTCAGGTCTTTTGCAGACTCCATCAGGTTTTCTTCCAGAATGGTCCTTAATTTGGCTCCATCCATCTTCCCATCAGTTTTATATCTTTATGTTTGAAGCCTGAAATGTGGCAAAAGGTCACAAAGTTCAAGGGGGCCGAATACTTTCGCAAGGCAATGTATGTATCTCCTTAAGTAGCTTGTTCATCCTTTCCTTCTTTTGCTTTTTTCTTTGTATCCCAATGCCTATTAATATCCCCCTTATATAAGCCTTATGCGATTCCCACAGTGTAGTTTGTGAAGTTTCTGGTGTATCATTGATAAGGAAGAAGCTCTCCATCTCCTTCTCTACTCTCGACTATCTTGGGATCCTGAATGAGGGAGTCGCTTAGTTTCCAGTCCCTTCCTCTAGGTGCTGCTGAAACTAAATCTAACTGCACTATCACCAGGGCATGATCAGAGAGTGTTAATGGGCTTAATTATCGCATCCTTAAGGGATACTAGAAGTTGATGCTCTATTAAAGTGTAATCGATCCTTGAATAAGACCCATGTACTGAAGAATAGCAAGTGTAATCTCTAAGTTCTGAGTGTCTCACCCTCCAGGCATTGCTAGCTGATACTCCCCCAATAGTCTCCTAGTTTCGTTCTGCCTTTGTAATGGGAGACGGGAAGTCCCCGTCAATGAATCCAAACACAGATTTAACCCCATATTTAAGTCTCCCGCTACAATAATCCTCACCTCTTTGAATGTCATCAATCTTTTCAGGGTTTTCCTCAAGAACTTATTTGGATCTCTTTTAAGGGAAGTAAATATTTGCAAAGGTACACTCCATGTCAAATAATCTTCCCTTGATGAACAAAAACCTGCCCTCGGGATCTGCTAGCTGCTCCTTTAATGTAAACACAGTGCTCCTATCACATCCGATCGCCACTCCCTGTGAATGGCTCGAAACCGAGTCGCCGTAAAACCACACAGGAAAAAGCCAGGAAGACAATTTAATCCCTGAGGTGTGTGTAATATGCGTTTCTTATAGTCAAGACTGCTCCAGCCCCGTAATGATGCAATTCTTTAGTTACCTTATGTCTTTTGCTTAGGCAAATAATTTCATACATCCCAGGAGGGGAGGAAGGGTTTTCTCAGCCAAGCACACCTTCCTGCATGCATGCCTGAACTAAGGGCGGATGGATTCTAAGAAGTAAATGCCATATGAATCCTCTGCCCTTACTCAAGGTGGTCACACCCAGTATCGCTAGGGATTGTAATTCAAATTGATTTCTTAGCCAACTAAAAGAAAGCATGAAGACATGGATGGATGAGAGAGTTTGCTTTTATTATTAACCACTTCCAGGCCGCCCACCGTGTATTTACATCGGTTCTTTGACGTTAAATACCGGGGTTATGACAGCAGATAGCTGCCATAACCCCGGTATTTTTCTACACAGCCGGCAGTCCTCTTTCACATAAAAGTGGTCCAAGCTGCGGATTCGTCCCATCCGGTCATTTTCCCCGCTTACCGGTGTCGTCGGTAGCAGGAAAACTGATCCAGTCCTCTCAGGTCCTTGGCAGGAAGTCGAGTGAGGGCAAGATGTCCCTTTCTCGATGCTCTGGCCTTGGAGAACCGGAGCGACGTCATACGTCACTTCCTCCCAACGGCCTTAAAGGCCCATTTATTTTTTTTTTTAAATCTTTTTGACCCCAGATCTTACAATAAAGAGGACCTGTCCTGCTTATTTCTATTACAAGGGATGTTTACATTCCTTGTAATAGCAATAAAAGTGATCAAAAATGTTTTTTTTTTAAAGGGGTAGTGTAAAAATATAAAATAAAGCAATAGGGAAAAGTTTGGGACTTTAAATGAGGTGAGTAATCACCTCCATCCCGGTTCAATAGACAAAACGGAAAGAGTTGAGACTTTACATGAGACGTGTGACAAGACCACTGGAGTAAAGCCGTAATAATCATTTTATTGTCTGAATGCATATACATTTGGCTTGGAAGTGGGATATATGATAAAACAGTATGAACATGATAAACACCAAAATTGTGTAATCAAACACACAGTATTGAACAGGTATGATGCACAGCAGTAACCCATAGTAACAATGATGATCGACATCAAAAAGCTTGACGCGTTTCTGTGGACTCTGTTCCACTTCATCAGGAGAAAAAATACACTGTGAATCTGCAAAAAATGTATATAAGGATATGTTCCAAACAAATGAGAGAGAAAAAAAATAAGAAATAACCAGCTAAGGTTTACTCACAATGTAACCAAGATCATTGCAAATAACGTTGGTATGAACTGCTGGGACCGGCCAAAGGACCTAAGTACTAAGTCATTTTTTGCGAAGGGGTCAAATACTTATTTATTTCACTCTTTAAAATGAAAATCAATTTATAACTTTTTTAAAATGCGCTTTTCTCGATTTTTTTTTTTTGTTATTCTGTCCCTTATTGTTAAAATAAACATACCATTAAAATTTTAGACTGATCATTTCTTTGTCAGTGGACAAACGTACAAAATTAGCAGGGGATAAAATACTTTTTCCCCTCACTGTATCTGTAGTGTTTACTTATCTCCAGAGCTCTAAGTGTTGTTTACCCCTGGTGCTTCGTTCCTCTGTTATCTGCATATGTCACTTATGACAAGTTCTCTGACATATTAGATAACAGTAGCTAAAAATATTTGTTAGGGAGAGAGTTTAGAGGGAGATTAGCAGGGAGCTTGTCTATTCATAATACAGTACTGCACTTTCCTTTATTCCTCTGCCTATGTGGAGGGGAGCTGTGTCCCTTTCCTCCAATCTGCTCTCACAAAGTGTAAGTCCAGTCTCTCCACCCACCCCTATGTGCTGCTGAAAGAGGAAGAAAGATTTCTGACAGGATCTGCACCTTTCAAAGAGTGTAGAAAGGGAAAGTCAGCTGATATACAAGTAAAACTTATGTAGGAGGATTTGTTTAATCTCTGGGTATCACCTGAGGCTAGTCACTTCACTGGGTATAGGAGAGGGTTTACAACCATTTTAGCTGAGGTTTTTACTACAGTCATGCAGGACTTCATGTACCAAATTACTCATTTGTTTTCTGACTCTGACTGTAGAGGCTGCAAGTGCACTATAGCGCCCTCTGCAGCAGATTTTATAACAGATTTGCATGCTGTCTTAGCGGCTTCTAAATAATCAGGCTTAGATACTTTGATTCTATGTTTTCAAGTTTTTGACTGATGAGCTTACCCCCAAAGAGTTGCAGTCCTCTGCTATCACTCCCAAGTTTAAAGCAAACCATTTTGGTTCTTGTTGATGTGGTGCACTGCACACCACTCCTGAATCTAGAGGATCAGCCTGTAGCTTCTTTCAGTGCAGCCTTGGGTCTTAGAGGACTCCCAAGGCCCCCAAAATGCTTTACACCTGCTCTTCCTATTATTTATGTAGGAAAATTGGAAAAGGCCAGATTAACTGTTTTCTTCCTTTTAAAAGCTTGCTGCTGTCTCTGTTTCTGCTTAGTGAGGAATTTGTTCAGAAGTGAATAGTTCCTAATGTGGATCCAGCCTGGTCTTACTTTACCAAGGTGACTACCATACTCGTGGAGGATACTTTTGAGGATCCAACCAATAACCGACTGGAGGCCCTTTCCAGAACTATGTTCTTTTTGGCAAAATCCTGTCTTACACCTAAATTTGGCTGTAGTTTTTTTTTTTTAGACTATTTCTAATTGGTCAAAATCCATTGAAAGGGATCTAACCACTGCTGCCATTGACCTTCTGATCATTGATCAAGTTGAACAGTTATCTGTGGCTTTGAGCCTAAAAAGGAACTCAAGTCTCACCCCTTACCCTCTGCTTTTTTTTTTCTCCCCGCATACCTGTTCAGTTTCCCAGCTCAGTTCAGGAACTCACCTGCCCAACAAATCCAGCATTGTCTGTTGCGATAGGCTGCTCAAGACATATGCTGACATCTTTTGTTCTGACATTATTGGGAGCCTGTCTGCCTCTTCCAGGTTTTGGCAGCTGAGCCCCAATGGCAAGCTTTATGCTTGCCCACCATCCTTATTCAGCCTCCTGGGATATGTGACATACACATTGTTCTTGCCTAGACGGGAATGGCTGAAGAGATGTGCCTCAGTAATTAAAAAAAAAAAAGAAGGTAATTTCAGATTGTGGAGGGTGGGGGATTTGCAGGGAAGAAAACAAATTATTTTTGTGACTGAAAGTCAACTTTAAGCTGTGATAGCCTACCAGGTTAAATCTCCTATTATTATCTTGTTCGTACATATGCGCAGGGTCCTTTGATTAAAGTGCTCATCTACTAAACTCTCTTACGAGAAGCAGTTGAAGAACATCAAAGATGCTGCTGGGGGCAAAATTTAAAATTTTCTGGTCATTCTTCAGCAGAGGAAGCCTAAGGAGCAGACTGTGAAGTCTCTATACCTGCTAAGAAGTGTCCCTTCCATTTCTGCTTGCCCTGAGCTTCCACAGCATGACCACTGCCCCAAGATGGTTCCCCATATAGCCACATGGTCCGGCACTCCAAGGCTACAAACCACCAACAAGCTCCCCTCCACGTAAAGATGTGCCCTGACTTTCTAGAGTGGGGGACGTCTGTTGACCTTAACTGTTACCTGGATGTCTTGCATCCATGATGCTTAGGTGCATTGGGGGGTGTCTCAGGGCTACAAACTGGAGTTTCATTTCCCTCCCTCTTTCTCAATTTTCTGGCATCAAGCCTCTCTGTCTCTCCCCACTAGCTTGTCCATCCTCATGGGGCCCCCTCTGAAATTATGGAGCAACAGGTCATAGCCTCAGTCCATGTTGCAGAAAGGTTTTAGAGATTTTTTTTCAGAGGCTTCTCTCCAGCATATTCTGTGTTTTTGCTGTAGGACCCTTGCATTACCAGTTTGTGGACCTTCCATTCAGCATGTCTTCTGCACCTTGGGTATTCACCAGTGTGCTTGCTCCAGAGTTAGAACTGTTGAACTCCTGAAGTATTCCGTGTGATACTTGGCGAGCTCCTCCTTGTGGGAAGAGTTGGCAAGGGCTCTGGAGGACAAATGTGTCTTTGATCAAAATTTGCAGAGATTCGGACAAAGCTGGAACGTTCTGAAAGCAATGTTGACTGTGACTCAGCGCCTGAAGTATCCAGGGCCGGTTTTGGACACTTTCAGGCTAAAGTGTTACTTCTCTAGGATAAATTTCATACTCTGTCTTAAATCCATGTTCCCCATCCAGAAGTTGTTTAACCCTCTGCTAATGCATGAGGGTCTTGGAGTTCCATATAGCCTCCTTCAAGGTAGTTCACTTTGTCCAATTCCACTCTAGATATTTGAAGCAGAATATTCTGTCAATGTTAGTGTTGTCTCTGGACAAACCAAACCGGTTGATGTGCGGAATCAGTTTGCCCCTGGTTGGTGGCTCCAGCATCTAGTGTTGGAATCAGGCAAGTTGTTCTAGTGTCGAATTCTTTCTTCGGTAGCAGTGCAACTTTGAGGTTTTAGGTTTCCCGTGTCTGTCACTCCAAGAAAAGGATTTTACAGTGAGTACAAAAATCAATTTTGCGTAAGAAAACTGTATAAAGTGAGAGATGATGCTACACATACTGAAAAATAGATTATAGATTTGCAAAGACTATGTTTTTATTTTATTTTTTTAATACCCTACCATTTCACACCAAACCTAACCCCGAAAAATCCCTACTGCAGCATTATATACAGGAACAATATGCATTCCTTTAAGAACTTATTTATGTGACTTACATTCTTCAGTATGTTATTGTAATAACAATATCGTAGAAAAGTGTAGCCTAACCACTTTGTATTTGCCTGCAGTTTTCTTCTTCTCCCGCCTTAGCAATTTATAAATGAAGAAGCCTGCCTCAAAGGCAGTTCATTGTCTTAAGTAGATTGACTGACCGATCCCTATATTCATGTTGTGAAAATGATGAATAAAAGTTCTATCCCCGTGGAGCCCTACCAAGCAAGAAGCACAATCTGCATATGTAGTGATGAAAGGTGTCTCAGTTTATGTATATAAATACAAACTATATGTTTTTAAAATTTGTAAGATTGAAAGTTAACATACAACAGGTAGAAAATCGCAGTGGTTGTTGACAAAGGCAAAGCACAGACCTCACATTACTAAAGGAGGGCAAACTAGAAAAGAAGGAATTTGAAGGATTACAGCTGGCAAACAGTGGTTAATATTGATTAAAAATTGTTTTGTGCATGGTCAGTATTAATATTACCTTAGCCACCTAGTCCCTAAACTAATCCTGAGCACTAAATTAACTCCTGCTGCAACAAACTTGCCTTATTATATTATGCTTGTGATATAATGGATTGAGCAAGAGAAATCTACATGTGTGAGATGGGGTCTGTAGAAAGGTTAGGGTATGGTTATTCTGTGAACATGTTTGTGTCTGCACACTTTTTAGTTTTGCACTTTTCTAATTTGATTTAAATCAAAATGGTTTCATGCATAAGAAAGCTTTATTTAATGATGTGGATTAAGGGAGAAGCTGAGAGAAGAGAAAGAGAAAAGGAATTGAGATACAACGAATTAGCTAAGCAATTACTTTTAGCTGATATACTGAAGGCGCCTTAATTTGGTGCATGCATTGGCTTGACAACATAGTACAATCCTTTAATACTTCACTCCTATTTATGAATCATGCCTATGACATGCTTAACAATGCTGCATTGCTGTAATCCACCAGTCGTCATGGCACTTCTTAATTACTACTGCCACTCCTAGATAGCTTCTATCTAGCATATTTCATCATCGTGTATTATATTATTTTATTCAGGAATATTTCATCATCATGTATTCTGTTGCTTTATTCAGAGCTACATTTTATTTAAATTATTTACCCCTTAACCACTTGCCTACTGGGCACCTTTACCCTCTTCCTGTCCATGCCAATTTTCAGCTTTCAGTTCTGTCACATTTTGAATGACAATTGCGTGGTCATGCAACACTGTACCCATATGAACTTTTTATCATATTTTTTTGCACACAAATAGAGCTTTCTTTTGGTGGTATTTAATCATCACTGGGTTTTTTATTTTTTGCCAAACCAACAAAAAAAATAAATTTTTCTTTCGTTCATTGATTGACACAGCTCCTGATTCTTCTCAACCATTGGGTTATACTGCCCCTACAGGAGTAGGACACTAGGCACTAGGAAAAAGCTTGACTACGCTTATGGGCAGTCCCAGGGGTTATACACCCATTCTCAGCTATGGCCCTCAGTTTTTTTTCTGCCTAGTCAGGAGTAAGGACCTAGTTCCTTGCTAGGATCTCTGGTCCTGGTGATTTATTTCTTTTTATATGGAATTTTTTCCTATCTTTATTTTGTTCCTTGGAGAATCAACAATCAATTTCTGGGTGACGGACTGGATAATCTAGATTCAGAGAGTCCCCCCAGTCTGCCCAGCGAGCACGTGTAGATTGAAGCTCCGCGCTAGGTCGGCTGCGACAATGCCCCACTGAACAGGGACTGGAGGGGGGCTGGCCTGTGAGTTAAACATCTCACGAGGATGCATACGACCTGGCCTTGGCCCGAGTCGCAGAATCACCCACATTACGATGGAGCGGTGCCCACCCTGTTCTTGGTATGGGAAGTAGCTTCCCCCCTCTACTCCTGAAGGGATTTGGGATGGACGTGGGCCCTTCCATTGGACCCCTGGGTTCCCCTCCTTCCCCCCAAGCCCCTCTAAAATTTTGGTGGTCACTGTGGATCTTTCGGCCCCCTCCCCCCACCCTGGGTGAGATTATGAGCTGGCTGTTGCCACATGCTCTTAAGGGGGGCTGGTTGGAGTTGCTGCTGACCGGGTTTTTCCTGGTGCGCAACTGAGGGTTGAGCGGGGTTACCTGTTACCCTGGGGGTTGGTGACTGGGGCAGGGATGTCCTCTGGGCTCTCTATGGCGGTTGTTGGGCTGGGGGAGCATATAGTTTTGCATCCGAGGGTATACGCCTCATGCGGCCGAATCTGGCCAAAAAGTTAGGTCGCAGCTTGCGGCCTACTAGGCCATGCGGCCAAGTCTGGCGCCTCTGTTGGAGGGCTTCCCCAGTGTGTTTAGCTGAAGCCCCCACTCCTCCTTTGAGCATCTGCCGGGCTGGGATTCGTGCACTTGCGGCTGGGTCTCCCCAAAAATTTAGGCCGCGGCCTGCTAGGCCTTGTGGTCAGCCTGGCGCCTCCCTTGGAAGGGGTGGGGCACTTCATTTTTTATGACAGCCTTACCACTATTATTGTGTGGTGCACCTGCCCCTTTTAAGGGGGCTATTTCCTATTATGCCCTCTATGGAGGACTCGGAGGGTAACCCCCCCCCCTTGTTTTTTGCGGGGTCCAGTATGTGGTCTATTCATGGGCCCTTGGTCAGCATCCCCTTTGCGGGATCACAGTTGGTGGCCTCCCCTGATTGTTATGTTTTCCGGGTGAGCTTAGTATATAGCAACCCTACTGGGTCTGCGTCCATGCACTCTGAGTGCTCAGATAGTGAGAATTATTCCTCTGCTCCTATAGCCGCGCATGTAAAGGCGCTGGTGGATGCACTGTTTGTGTCAGTGTGTGACACTTTAAAAATGGAGCTGATGCTCCATTGATGCTGCGCCAGAGACGCCAGTCCTTTTGGCACCCACAGGCCCTCCAAAGCGGCGAGGGTGTTGCCTTTCTTTGACAACATTGTCACAAAACAGTGGGGTTGTCCAAAACGCAGTGGTTCCTAAGCGCTTTTTGCTTGCTGTGTCCTTATAAAGATTAACAGCATTAAAGGTTTCCAGATTAAATAAAGCGTCCTTCATTCTGGTTGAGGAGTCCCCGGCCTTTAACCACTTAAGCCCCGGAAGATTTTACCCCCTTCCTGACCAGGGCCTATTTTGCGATTCGGCATTGCGTGACTTTAACGGACAATTGCGCGGTCGTGCGACGCTGTACTTAAACAAATTTTACGTCTTTTTTTCCCACAAACAGAGCTTTCTTTGGTGGTATTTGATCACCTGTGTGATTTTTTTTTTTTTTTTGATCATGCGCTATAAACAAAAAAAGAGCGCAAATTTTGCAAAAATAACAATATTTTTCACATTTTTTTTATATAAAATTTTTTAACATTTTAGGCCAATTTGTTTTATGCTACCTATGTTTGGTAAAAAAAAAAACGCAAAAAGCGTATTTTGATTGGTTTGCGCAAAAGTTATTGCGTTTACTAACTAAGGGAAAGATTTTTGTCATTTTTGTTGTTTTTTTTTTAACGAGTAATGGCAGCGATCTGCGATTTTTTTTTTTTTTTGCGGGACTGCGACATTGCGGCGGACAGATCGGACCCTTGACTGAAATTTTTGACACTTTTGGGGTTACCAGTGACATTACTACAGCTATACATATGCACTGTTACTGTAAAAATGACACTGGCAGTGAAGGAGTTAACTTTATTGGAGAGGGAGGGGTTAAGTGTGTCCCTAGGGGCGTGTTTCTAACTGTGATTGGCTGTGGCTACTAGTGTAAGAACAGAGATCAACGGTCCGACATAGTAGAACCGAGTTCACCGGGCACACACGCGCGCGGGGGGGGGGGGGGTCCGTGACCACGCGGGAGCGCGCTTCCGGCGGCGTACGCTCACTCCCTAGAGCCTCACAGGCTAGCGACATAGTCCTACGTCACTTTGCCTGTGAGGGGCTGAACGCCACAGTAAAAAGTGTGGTGGTCGGCAAGCGGTTAAATATCCAGCTAATAGGAGGGTGGAGGCTCTGGCACACCATATGTGCACTGTGGCTGGTTCGGCACTTGGGCTGGTATTTACTATAGCCCTGATGTCGCAAGCTCTAACTGGGCTAAACTTTTACGTCGGGACCTGGGGGGGGGGGGGGGACTGCTTCCCCCTGTCTCGCAGAGCTGCCGCATCAGTTGGTCCAGGGGCTACAGTTTATCTGTAAAACTGAATCTGATTTGGCTGCCGCGGATGTGGGTCACCCTGCTGGGTCTGCGACCACGCACCCTGAATTCTCAGATAGTGAGGAGGATTCCTCCACTTCTGCAACTGCGTAGGAAAAGGCGCTGGTGGACTCACTGATTTTAGTGCGAGACCTTAAAGATGGAGGATGCAGCTGAAGCTGCAGTGGAGGCGCAGGTTCCCTTTGGCATTCCCAAGCCATCCAGGAGGGAAAAGGTGTTCCCTTTTCCTCCTAATTTTGACAGAATTGTCACTAAATGGCGGAAGATGACAAAAGCGTCCCCTTGGGGTCCCTAAGCGATTTTGAGGAGTCCCTTCTTAAGAAGTGGACCCTCCATTTTCAAGATTAAACAAGGCAACTATGATTCCGTTTGAAAAGTGCCCAGCCTTTAAGTACCCGGCTGACAGGAAGGCGGAGGCTGTAGCCCGCAATATGTACACCCTTGCTGGTTCGGCACCGCGGCCGTTATTCACCATTGCCCTGGTGTCGCAGACTCTGACCGAATGGGCTAGGCTTTTGCACTGTGACCTGGAGGGGGAGTAGCTCCCCCTTGCCTTTGCTAAGCTGGCGGACCAGCTGGTCCAGGGACTGCAGTTAATCTGTGATGTCTCTTTGGATGTGGCTCCCCTAGTGGCTTGTCTGTTTCGGCAGTGGTCTGTCAGCATGTCTTTTGGCTCAAATGCTGGTCTGCAGACCAGACTTCTAAAAAGGCTTGACTGATCTTCCCTTTCAAGGAGATCGCCTCTTTGGTGCTACCCTGGATGACATCAATAAAGGTCTCACAGGGGGGAAGAGTACCTTTCTTCCGCAGGCTACTAAGGGCAAGGACCCTCGTCGTAGACGTGGGCCCTCCTTCCAGGCTCAAAAGAAGTTTCTCTTACGTCCTCCGACAGTCGCCGCCCACTCACAAGTCTTCACCAATGGGTATTGACCTTTGCTCCGTAGGAGTAGCTAGGCAACAAGAATTGTTAATACAAAATCTTTTAGCATAGACACACCCCTAGGGGCTGTCCCCTCAGTCAATACCTCCCTGCACCAGCATTCCCAACTCAGTTTGATCTTGCCTAGCTTAGGAGTAGCTGGCTATCCTGTGCTGGGGCTCAGTCTCAGCCTTCTACCCTTTCTTTGATTTTATTTCAAGTATTTTTCTCTTTTCCTTGCTAGCTGTTATTTTGTCAGCCTTAGTTTAGGGATCTTCTGATGAAGAATCATCATGCAGAGCTGGGTCTCGGACTGGTCGCCCTGGCTCCCAGGGCTGAGAGCCAGATGAATACCCCAGCCTGCCATCGAGTGTTCAGCTTAGGTTTTACCCTGGCACATTGAACGACCCATCCCTGTTTGCTGCAGGGATGCTGCCTGTGAGGTGGCTACCTCACTGGACGCCATGACTGCGGTCCACAAGCGTCCTGGCTGGGGCACTCCCTGTCTGCCCTGATAGCGGTTTGTCGCTGGAGACGGCTCCCCACGCCATCTGGTACGGTAAGCACCTTCTGTATGGGTGTCAGTCTGTGGCTGTGTATTACCCTCCATGTCTGTGTAACTGCGGGCTCCCTGTCCGATCCCTGTGTGGCTGCACTGCCTGTGGGCTGCGAGGGGGGGCCATCCTGCTCTGCTGTTTATTATGCTCTGGGTGCAGTTTGTGTGCAGACGTGTGTGTGCGGCGGTCGCTGCGGCGATCCGCCATTTTATTTGCCTGTATACTGTGACCGGCCCTGTCCCTATGCAGCGCCGTGTTTTGGCGCCATTCGCCGCCATTTTGGCGGGCGGTACTCATCATGCACATGGCGGCGCCATTTTATTGTAGCCTTCTCCCTCGGCCGAGCGGCCATTTTGCTGGAGCCTTCCATAGGCTATATCAGTCAGTCAGCATTGCATCACTTCCTCTTTCTCTGGGAACAGCGATCGGTGGCAGCAGTCTGGTGTGCTCTCTCCAGGTTTTTACCTTCTTGTCCTGTCATTCCTTGCTCAGTATTGTCTATCCCTGCGGGGTCAGTGCATACAGCAGTGTGCGGTGGGCTGCGCTCGCCGTGGTATTAAAGGGCCAGTACCTTTATACTTTTCTGTACTGGGGCATGGATTCTCAGGATAGCAAGTTTCCCCCCGCCCTGGTGGGGGACCAGGGGGCTGCTGCACCCCCCGAGGGGACCGATCTGACCACTGTAGTGGCTTCCTTAGTGTCTCAGGTGCAGATGCTGCTGGCTGAATGATCCGCAAAAAGGGCCAGGTTATCCATTTCCTCTGATTCAGAGGGCGATGCTGCTGCTGTGGCTGGCGTGCCCTTCTCAGGGTCCCGCTCATCTTTGGACCTTGTGGGGTCTGAGGGGGAGCCTGAGGTGGAGGGGGTTGATGTTTCTCCCCCTGGCTTGCCTGAAGAGCTTGCACTCATGAATGAGCTGATTGCTTCCATAAAGGACACCTTGCACCTTGAGGATTAGCCTACTCCTCCTGCTAGGATGTCTTCCTTTGGGACACAGAGGACTCGCAAATCAGCGCAGGTTTTTCCCTTCCCTGCTGAATTTCACCATACGGTTAATGAACAGTGGCGCAATTTAAAGAAGCCCTTTACTGTGCCAAATAAGTTTAAATTGCTTTATCCGTTTGCTCCTGCCACCGACGAGCGTTGGTGGTTGGCGCCTCCGGTGGATCACGCGGTAGCCGTTTTGAACAAAGCTACTGCGGTGCCTTCTGAGGATACCCCGGTTTTCCGGGACCCTACGGACAGGAGAATAGAGTCTCTTGCCCATCATGCCTATATGGTGGCTGGTTCTATGCTGAAGCCTATTTTTGCTTCCATTATGGCGGCACAGGCTGTTGCTGATTGGACCAAGATGCTCAGGCGCACCTTGGCGGCTGATTCCGCTTCACCTACCACGTTGGCTATGGTGGACCAGATCCATCAGGGTGTCATGTACTTGTGCGATGCGGACTTGAATTTAGCTCCCTTGGCTGCGCGCCTGTCCAGCGTGGCGATACTGAATCGTCGTCTGATCTGGCTGAAGAATTGGTCGGTCGACCAATCTTCTCGCAAGACGCTGGCGGATTTTCCCTACGCGGGATCTCGCCTTTTTGGCGAGGCTTTGGATACCCTGATAAAAGGGGTTACGGGGGCAAGAGTACTCTCCTGCCTCAGTCTTACAAGCATAAGTCTTTCCGTGGAAAACGGAATTCCTTGTCTAGGCCCTCTCAGGGGTCCTTTCGTGCCTTTCGGTCACAGTCCAAGGGCAAGCCCTTCAAAGGCCAAGGCTCCCAGAAGAAGCCGTGGGCGGGGAAGCAGAAGTCCGGCCAGTCCGGTTCAGCTTCCCATACCACTTCCGCCTGAAGGGGCGCCCTCACCCGTTTCTGGGGTGGGGGGACGTCTGCGCGGTTTCCTACAACCTTGGCTGGCCCGCATTCGGGACAGATGGGTTCAGGAAATCGTTCGATCTGGTTACAAGATCGAATTTCTCTCTCGGCCGGCGGGCAGATTTTTTCCCTCAAATCTTCAGCTGTCTCCGGAGCGCTTGCAGGATTTGCACCTAGCGGTCCCGGTGCCTCATCGGGACAGATTTCGGAGGTTTTACTCCAATCTGTTCACTGTGCCCAGAAAGGAGGGCAAAGTGCGTCCGATTCTGGACTTGAAAGCTCTGAACCGCTTTGTGCGGGTTCGCAAGTTTCCCATGGAATCCCTGCGCTCAGTGGTGGCTGCCCTGAGTCCGGGGAATGCATGGCTTCCATCGATCTGAAGGATGCGTACCTACACATCCCCATTTTCGAGGGTCACCAGAGGTACCTTCGATTCGCCATTGCGGAGGATCACTACCAATTCGTGGCTTTACCCTTCGGTCTCGCTTCGTTTTTTACCAAAGTGCTGGCGCCGGTTCTGGCCCTGTTGCATGCACAGGGCATTGCTGTCTTGGGGTATCTGGACGATATCCTGATAAGGTCAAACGCCAGTCAGAGCCTGGTGACCGACCTGTCCACCACGATGCGGACTCTGCAGGAGTTCGGTTGGACCATAAACATTCCGAAGTCGACTCTGTGTCCTTCGGTTCGCCTTCCCTACCTGGGAATGATTCTGGACTCTGTCCAAGCGAAGGTCTTCCTGCCGGAGGACAAGCTTCGGACTCTTCAGGACGAGGTCAGGTCCCTCAGGGACAACCGGCACTCGTCTCTCCGGACATGCATGAGATGTCTAGGTTTAATGGTCTCGTCTTTCGAGGCGATCCCTTTTGCCCAGTTTCACACGCGGGGTCTCCAAGCGGAGATTCTGGCCGAGTGGGACGGGCGGCCGCAATCCCTGGATCTGTGGATCTCGTTGAGCCACGACACCAGAAGGGATCTTCTGTGGTGGCTCCAGTCCCCGGCGGTGTCAGGGGGCAAGTCTTTTCGTCCATTATTATGGATGGTACTCACCACGGATGCCAGCCTGTCGGGCTGGGGTGGTGTTCTGGGCGTTCTGTCCGCCCAGCGAACTTGGTCGGAGGAGGAGTCCTCCCTTCCGATCAACATTCTGGAATTGAGAGCGATAAAGCTTTGCCTTCTGAGATGGACGGACCGGCTTCGGGGCCGTCCAGTTCGGGTTCAGACGGACAATGCCACCGCGGTGGCCTACGTCAACCACCAAGGGGGCACCAGGAGTGCCCGAGCGGCTCGGGAAGTAGCCGACATTCTGTCTTGGGCCGAGACGCACGTCCCGACGATAACGGCAGTTCACATTCAGGGGGTGGAGAACTGGCAGGCGGATTATCTGAGTCGCCAGACCCTGGACCAGGGAGAATGGTCCCTTCACCCGGATGTCTTCCAGATGTTGTGCGCGAAGTGGGGTTCCCCGGATGTGGACCTGTTCGCGTCTCGTCTGAACAACAAGGTGAAAAGGTTCGTGGCACGGACGCGCGATCCTCGGGCAGACGCCTCAGATGCATTAGTGGCGCCCTGGCATCAGTATCGTCTGATGTATGCCTTTCCACCGATTCAGCTGCTGTCCAGGCTTCTTCACAGGTTAGCCTCGGAACCGCACAAGGTGATTCTGGTGGCGCCGGACTGGCCTCGCCGGTCTTGGTACGCAGACCTCGTAAATCTGGCGGTCGACGCTCCGTGGCGTCTGCTACTTCGAGAAGATCTTCTGTCTCAAGGACCGATATTCCATCCTGCTTTACAGTCGCTGGCTTTAACGGCCTGGCTGTTGAAAGCCAGGTCCTGAAGGATAGGGGTCTCTCTCCTGAGGTCATTCCCACTTTGATCAAGGCTAGAAAAGCATCTTCGGGGAAGATTTACTACCGTACTTGGAAGGCATATTTTGCCTGGTGTGAGTCCAGGGGGTATTCCCCTCGCTCATACTCGGTGTCGAGAGTGTTGGCTTTCCTTCAAACGGGCGTGGACCAGCGTTTGGCGTTGGCCACGATCAAGGGTCAGATTTCTGCACTGGCCGTTCTCTTTCAACGCCCTGTGGCGTCTAATTCATTGGTTAGCACCTTTGTTCAGGGGGTGCGACATTTGGCCCCTCCTAGGAGGGACCCTTTACCTCCATGGGACTTGAACTTGGTTCTGTCCGTGTTGCAACAGGCTCCCTTTGAAAAGATCAGGGAGATCTCGTTGTCTATGTTATCCAAGAAGGTTGCCTTTTTGGTGGCGATCACTTCGGCTCGCAGGGTGTCGGAGCTGGCGGCTTTGTCCTGCAATTCTCCCTACCTGGTGGTCCACAAGGATAAGGTGGTCCTGCGGCCTAACCCATCTTTTCTTCCGAAAAGGATCACGGAATTTCACCTGAATGATGACATTGTTTTGCCTTCACTCTGCGCGAAGCCTAAGCATCCGAAGGAGGTTGCCTTACATTTCTTGGATGTTGTCCTGGCGATCAGGGTTTACCCGTCGTCCACTAAATCTTTTCGCAAGTCAGATTCCCTCTTTGTCCTTCCTGAGGGACCTCGGAAGGGCATGGCGGCGTCGGCTGCGACCATCGCCAAATGGATCAGACAGATCATTGAACAAGCCTATGCCTTGAAGGGGAAGGTTCCTCCCTTCCCTGTGAAGGCTCACTCTACCAGGTCTTTGAGTACGTCTTGGGCTTACCGTCATCAGGCTTCTGTGGCCCAGGTGTGTAAGGCGGCGATTTGGTTGTCCGTTCACACCTTCTCAAAGTTTTATAAGGTGGATGTTCAGGCATCGGATGATGCCTCCTTTGGCCGTAAAGTTCTCAGTGCGTCAGTTTCCTAGGGACCCTTGTTTTTGTGGGCCTTTGGATATTGGGGTGTTTTACCCCTGGGTTACTTGTTTTCCTGGGTTGTTACTCCTGTTGAGCACGTTTTCCTGTTGCCCAGTTGGCTCTCTTACTGTGGTAAGGTTTCTTTCTCTGATGTGGGTACTGCGTTGCCTTTCTACGGTTGCGTCTCCCACCCCTCATGTCTACACTGCTTTGGGACATCCCATTGGTGAAGACTTGTGAGTGGGCGGCGACTGTCGGAGGACGTAAGAGAAAACGGAATTTTTGTAAAATCTTACCGTAAAATTCCTTTCTCTGAGTCCTCCGACAGTCGCCGCCCCCCCGCCCCTCTATTGGGGTTTTTGTGTACTCTTACTGCTATGCTACCAAACTGAGTTGGGAATGCTGGTGCAGGGAGGTATTGACTGAGGGGACAGCCCCTAGGGGTGTGTCTATGCTAAAAGCTTTTGTATTAACAATTCTTGTTGCCTAGCTACTCCTACGGAGCAAAGGTCAATACCCATTGGTGAAGACTTGTGAGTGGGCGGCGACTGTTGGAGGACTCAGAGAAAGGAATTTTACGGTAAGATTTTACAAAAATTCATTTTTTTTCGTCCCTCAGGGTCGACTGACATAGGATCTGAGCCCTTCGGTGCCTCCTCTGGAGGATCAAAGTGAACTCGGTCTGGCAAATCAAGAGCGGGCTTCTCAAGACTCGCGGACAAGGCCCCTTAAGCATTAAGGTGCGTGCTCACCAATATCTGGGGTGGGGGGACGTCTTTGCTGGTTCCAGAACCCATGGACTCCCCTGGCACAAGTTAGGTGGGTCCACAAGGTCATTCGGTCCGGCTACAAGATCGAGTTTCGTTCTTACCCTCCGTTAAGGTTTTTCCTTCCAACCTGCAACTGTTCCCACTCCGCTTACAAGCTCTTTTTGGGGCAGTGAAAGACCTTTTACTTTAAAGGGTGATGGTCCCGGTTCCGACTTCGGAACGTTTTCAGCGGTTTTCCTCAAACCTGTTTCCAGTCCCCGGGAAGGAAGGCAAGATGCGTCCAATTCTGGACATCAAAGCGCTGAACTGCTTTGTGCGGCTGCAGAAGTTCAGAATGGAGTCCATTGGCACGATGCTGGCTTCCCTGCATCAGGGGGGTTTTTCTTGCCGCCATCGACATCAAGGACGCTTACCTTCACATTCCAACATGTGTCGGTCTCCAGAGCTTCCTCTGCTTTGGGAGAGGAGCAATATCAGTTTGTGGCATTACCCTTTGGTCTCGCTTCTGCTCCTCGGGTCTTCCCAAAAGTGTTAGCACCGGTGCTAGCAATAGGGGATCGCGGTACTGGGCTACTTGGATGACCTCCTTCTGCGAGCGGAGTCTCCTACTGCTCTGGTTGAAAACCTGAAAATCACCATATGAGCTTGAGGGTGTTTGGCTGGATTCTGAATTTTCAGAAGTCTCCTCTGGTTCCGTCCACAAAGCTGGAATATCTGGGTCTGACTCTGGACTCGGCCTTAGCCAGAGTGGACACTGGAAGAGTCCAGATTACCTATCAATGTCTTGGTACTTCCTAGCATTTAGACTGTGCCTGAAACATTGGACGGATCATCTTCAGGGATGTCTAGTGCGCATTCAATTGTACAATTACACGGCCGTAGCTTATATCAATCACGGGGGGTGCACAAGAAGTGTCCTGGCGGCTCTGGAGGTAGCCGGCATTCTAAGGTGGGCAGAACGGTTCATTCCAACCCTTTCCGCCATACACATTCCCGAGTTGGAAAACTGGCAGGCGGATAACCTCAGTCGGCAGGCGTTGGACCAAGGGGAGTGGTCCATTCATCTGGAGGTGTTTCATCAGTTGTGTCTCTCGTGGGGCATCCAAGACTTCTGGCAAGACTTCTACGCAGGGCCGACGCAAAAGGGATTCCGGTCATCTTAGTAGCCGCAGACTGGCCTTGCCGTGCTTGGTACGCCAATCTTGTGCTGCTGGTCGCCGACGTTCCTTGGAAGCTTCCATTTTGGGAGGATCTGCTGTCCCAAGGACCAATCTTCCATCCTGATTTACAGTCGCTGGCTTTGACAGCTTGACTGTTAAATGCCAGGTGCTGATGAATAGAGGTTTGAGTTGGTGATTCCAACGCTGTTAAAAGCTAGGAAATTTACTTCTAGGAAGATCTACCGTTGTAAGTTTTTTGGTGGCTCGCATCTTGACCTTCCTTCAATGGGGGGTTGAGCAAAAACTGGGCTTGAGTACTATCAATGGTCTGGTGTCGGCCTTAGGGGTCTTTCAAAGATGCTTTACCGCATACCCCTTGGTGCGTAATTTTCTTCAGGGAGTAAGGCACTTGACCCCTCCAGTGCGGTCTCTGTTGCTGCCTTGAGACCTCAATTTGGTGCTCTCAGTCCTCCAGAAGCGTCCTTTCTAGAATCTTCAGGAGATTTCCCTGCTTACGCTGTCCCAGAAGGCAGCCTTTTTGGGGGCTTTCACCTCTGGGCACAGTGTGTCAGAATTGGCGGCATTACCCTCTCATTCACTTTACTGGTGGTTCACAGTGATAAGGTGGTTCTTCGCCACTGTCTGTCGTTCCTTCCTCAGGTTTCTCTGATTTTCATTTGAATGAAGACATTTTGTTGACTTCCCTGTGTCCCAGGCCAAAACATCCGAACAAAATTGCTTTGCATGCCTTGGATGTTGTTCGGGCAATTAGGGTGTACCTGGCAGCTGTGACCATTTCCAGATGGATCAGACAGGCCGTGATTCAGGCCCATTTCTTTAGGGGTCAGGTTCCTCCTTCCCCTGTCAAGGCGCACTCTACTCGGGCACTCAGTGCCTCCTGGGCCTTCTGTCATCAGGCGTCAGTGACGCAGGTTTGCAAGGCGGCCACCTGGTCGTCAGTGCACACTTTCACGTAGTTCTATAGAGTAGATGTGTTGGCATCTGCGGACGCTTCCCTTGACCTGGACCTCTTTGAGGGTGTATTGTTTTTTTCAGCTTTTCAGCTGAGCTCTCTGTTTACCTTGTTGGCTATAGTTAGCCTTGGGAATTTCTTTTCACTTTTCCGACTCCTCATGTTTATCAATGCTTTGGGACATCCCAATGGTTAAGAAGATCAGAAGCTATGTCAGTCAGTGAACGAAAAAGAAAATGGGATTTTTGACACCGTAAAATCCATTTCTCTGATGTTCATTAATAGACACAGCACCCACCCCTCTGTGGAGTTGTAATTCTGCTGAAAGTGCTCGTAACAAAATTGAGTACCTATAGCAGAGAAAGGGAGTATACCCCCTGGGACTGCCCATAGGCGTAGCTAGACTTTTTCTGCCTAGTGTCCTACTCCTGTAGGGGGCAGTAAAAACCCAATGGTTAAGAAAATCAGGAGCTGTGTCCGTCCATGAACCAGAGAAATTGATTTTATGGTAAGTCAAAAATCCAATTTTTTCTCCTTCACTGATGTATGCTGATGAGGCCACACTGAGGCTGCACTGATAGGATACACTCGTGGGCACTAATCCGGTGGCACTGGTAGGCACTGATAGGTTGCACTGATAGGCTTCACTGATGGGCACTGATAGGCTTCACTGATGGGCACTGATAGGCTTCACTGATGGGCACTGATAGGCAGCACTGATAGGTGTATACAAAGATAAATAACCTCACGCTTATGGTATATACTGTGCATGAAATTGATAAATTAAAGAAATAAATTAAATATGTAGCTGCGGCTGAAGAGTTAAAGTGCTAGTGCCTTTAAAGTGATGAGAGAAAAGATTATTCAGCGCTGCTACTACTATTAATCAAAATAGGAATGTGCAAATGAGCAGATGTGCAAACAAACTGCAATAAATTATATCAATACTTTGTGCAATCAATCAAAAGTTCAATAAACCCATCAATATAAATTTCCGTATGTAAAAATGTCCATACAGTGCAAATTTAAAAAATAAAGTGTCCATTCAGTGCAAAAATAATAAAGGTGCTTCTGTGCTCCACTTGATATAAAGTGCCAGGTGCTCCCCCTGTGGTTCCCTACTTACCACACGACGTTATAAGACTGGCAGTGTGCATATATCCTTGTGTATGATCACAGCTCCTTAGGAAAACACAGCCTTGGATATTCACTCTTTCAGTGGGAGAGATCCTTAGAGATAGCCATTCTTATATTCTTATATCCAGGATGCCATCCATAGTGAAGTATGTATATATAAACAATTTATTAGTGAAGAAAACCTACTTACAAAACATATAAGATAAGCAGACAGAGCACGGCACGGTGGTTCGCTGCTCCCGCAACGTGCGTTCCACCGGCCGGAAGTGACGTCAAGGTACGCTCAGCCAATCGCTAGACGCGTTTCGCCATCCAATCAAGGCGTCTTCCGTAGTTGACAGCTGTTCACATGGTGATGGGTTGCTGTGATTTGCCCTTTACCCCGATCTGTGATCAGCCAAGTCCTTAGGACTCGACGATCACAGAGCACAGCGCCTGCATGCCACAGGGGGCGCACAAGCAGCAGAAGCGCGATAGAACCCCCATGGATGCCCTCCCAGCATTGTAAGTCAGTGCTGTAGCCATCTTTTGGCTATAGCATGGGCAGGAACTGGTTAAAGTAAATATATATATATATATATATATATATATTTTTTTTTGGCAAATCTAATAGTAAAGTGGAATTACATTTCATTTAAGCACCACAAACCAAAAATGCTATTTAATTCATTTTTAATATTCAAAGCCAACTCTCCCAGCCATCCAGGTCTCCATGCTTTATTTTATTGAAAAACAGAAAAACATTTCTAGCCATGGTCATATTGAGTAAGGACAGATTCAAGTAGCATTAACTATCTGGAATCCACCTGCCCTTAGCTCAGGCATTCAAGCAGGAGAGGGTGTGCATAGGTGAAAAAAGCCCCTCCTCTCCTACTGAAGACTACTGGGAAGTATGCCAGCATTTGCCTAGGCATGGAAACCAGGAAGTAACTGAAGAAAGTTTAAAACCTATATTATTTACATTCCTATCCATTTACTAATGCTAACAGCATAAGGTAATAATGACTGAGAGAGTGAAGTTCCACTTTAGGTAGATTGATCTACCTTGGTGCTAAAGCATGGTATGTGAATTAGAAAATGGCCCTTTTGCCCCTTTTTCTTGAATATCTATGTGCAGTTGTAAATATACATAACTAGCTATATGGTTAGAGAACAAACTATCTAATCCACTCTGAGAATAACCGACAGAAGAGATGTATATACTATTAGAGGTTGAATCTGGTACATCATCATCAGACTCAGAGAGCAACATTTTTATTTAAAGGGAAAAAATGTTTTAAAGACCTAAAACGCTGTTTTGCAGATTTATTTAGTCAGGATTGTTATATAATATTATGACAAGACCCCCTTGTCACAAGCTACCTGAGCCTGCTGTCACTCTTGTTGGTCATACATTTAGTTTAAAGAACACATTGTTCAATTTTCTAATCGTTAGTGGAGTCAAATTTACGTTTAATTTCGCCGACCTTGATGGGAGAATTCGAAGGAGCAGAAAAGAAAACTTTTCTCGATAGAACAAATTTTCATGCCGTGTATGTGGTTTTTGTTCAGAAATTACATTCATTTAAAATTGCTGGCCATACACATCGATTTATGTATGAGAATATTCATACAAAAAAATGTTGTACATTCGATAGATGAACGAATGTCGTTTGAAAATTTCGCTTCCCCTCTGCATTAAGGGGGGCACTGATCACTCTGCATTAAGGGAGGCACTAATCGCTCTGCATTAAGGGGGGCACTAATCACTCTGCATTAAGGGGGGCACTAATCACTCTGCATTAAGGGGGGCACTAATCACTCTGCATTAAGGGGGGCACTAATCACTCTGCATTAAGGGGGGCACTAATCACTCTGCATTAAGGGGGGCACTAATCGCTCTGCATTGATGGGGGCACTAATCGCTCTGCATTGATGGGGGCACTAATCGCTCTGCATTGATGGGGGCATTAATCACACTGCATTGATGGGGGCACTAATCACACTGCATTGATGGGGGCACTAATCACACTGCATTGATGGGGGCACTAATCACACTGCATTGATGGGGGCACTAATCACTCTACATTAAGGGGGCACTAATCACTCTGTATTGATGGGGGCACTAATCACTCTGTATTGATGGGGGCACTAATCACTCTGCATTAGGGGGGCACTAATCACTCTGCATTAAGGGGGCTCCAAGATCCAGCAGTACCAGCCAGAGCCAGCAATACCCACAGCAGAACCAGCAGTACCCACAGCAGAACCAGCCTGAGCCAGCAGTACCCCCACAACAATATTAGCCAGCAGTACCCGCCAGCAGTACCAGCCTGAGCCAGCATTACCTACAGCACAGTACCAGCCTGAGCCAGGAGTACCAGCCAGCAGTACCCACAGCATTACCAGCCAGCTGTACCCACCAGCAGTACCAGCCAGCTGTACCCGCCAGCAGTTCTTTTCAAAACTTACCACCACAAAGAGCCGACTGCGCTCCAGACTGATGCAAACCTGGAAAACCAGTTGCCAGTAGCAACATCTTCAATACCAGCTAACATCATACACCTCACCAAAGAGAAGCAGTTGCAGCCATCACATTAGGCATGAGTTAATTAAATGTTTGACCAAATATAATAGGCGATTTAGGTTGATAATTTTGTACGGCCCCCGAATGATTTTATAAATGGCCCTTGGCAGAAAAAAGGTTCCCCAACCCTGCTGTAAACCATCATCATCAAAATTTAAAAGAAAAATGCTTGAAACATATCACTCGGTGTGCAATTAATCAATATAGGAGTTTCAGTTTTTGAATTGAATTTCTGAAATTAACTTTTTGATGATATTCACAATTTGTGAGATGCACCTGTATTTATCAGCCTACTTAAAAGAGCATTGGTGCTCCAGGCTGGTACATTGAAGGTTCCTAGGTAAAATGTATTTTCTGCCATCTGGTTCTTTTCTGTGTAACTAAACTACCAAGTCATAACTCCTGATCAGTCAAGCTCCTTCTCTTTCAGTTTTAGTAGCAGAGTAGCTTTTATACATTTGGGGCTTTAGTCCAGTGCTCACTGCCCAGCCTAGAGGACCAGGAATTCTTTATTGGGTGTTATCATGTTCAGCCAAGAGGGTCTGCTTTTAAGATACTGTCCTGGGCTGGTTTTACCATGTGTTGACCTCAAGTCTGGATCCAAAGCATGAGGGTAAATGATTGGTTAAGTAGCCTTGGGGACGGTGGGAAGGGAGTTTCACCAAGTAGGTACAATCACTGAAATCCAAAAAATGCTAGGGTTGATATTCCTGCTGCCAGTGCGACAACCCAATTCTGTCTTTCACGAGAGAAGATCTTGTGTGTGAATTTTCTACCCTAAAATCGGCCATAGAAGTCACATAGTCCTATAATGTCCTATACCCCTTATCTTGTTTGTGCTTTTTTACATTAACATTAAAAAACAAAATGCCATTATAGCAGTCAGTGCTTTGTTAATTTAAAGTGTGCAAAGAGGAGTAATGTCCAGAAAATCTATAGCAACCAATTTATATTTTGTAATGTCACTAAACTGTTCAACTGGTCAGGGATTGGTTGCTGTTGCACTTTATTTATCTGAACTGTTCGATAAGTATTTGTACTGGTAATTAACAGTAAAATTAAACAGTCAGAGCACTAGAGTGATATTTCAGGTATAGGTAGAGTATAGTGGGCTGATTTACCTGCTGACTTCTGTCTTGTGGGTCCTAATGGTGATATCTCCTTGCCACAAACCCTGCTTATATTCCTACCCACCTTGAAGGATTGAACGTTCCTGTCCACATTTAGGTGTTCCCACTCTGGTTTTAATCTATCATAATATTCCAGCAGTTAAATAGAATGTCCTAATGGAAGCTTCAGGGGTGCAGGCCTAGCAATTGACTACTAAAGGTCTAAAATCAAAAGATTTTAGAAAATGTTGGATAGTTTAGCATTCCAATACCTACTAAAGTTTGAAACATCAGATATGGGTAGATTGACCATTACATTTTTCATTGAATGGCCTATTGTTCTACGTCCTAAAAATAATTGTGATATTGATGCAAAAATAATATAAATGTATTTTCTTTTGGTTGTTTTTCAGCCTCAGAAAGAGGTTTCATCAACACCAACCTGGATGTGAAAAAGAAAACTGAGACCTAACTGTACGAATGTGTTCTTACAGTGGTTTGCTCTTTCTGTGGCTCGGTTTTAGTAGTGTCATATTTACTTCAGTTTTCTGGGAGAAGAATACATTTTAAAGTCAAACATCAGTCAGCACTGTTTTTTTAAGCATACCTTCCATTAAAATAGGTTGGCTTTACTGATAGCCCTCAATATCAGGTCGCCTACAGAGGCTTTTAAAAAAAAAAAAAACAAGCTATTACAAAAAATATTTTAAAAAGTACTGAAATTGGCTCCAGCTTCCAACCAATCCCAGAGGTGAGGGTGATGTCTCATCACTGATTCCCAGGAAACAAGGCCCTTGAAATCTGGCAAGAATGGAATCTGCAACTGGCCATCTAAAACTGAAAAATGTTTAGGTTGCAGCTTCACTTTAAATCACCTTATGTTTCTGTGATTATGTAAATTGTTAGTATATTTGATGTTTCTGTGTATATTACTTTGTAAATATTTTCACTGTAAACTTATTAAAACTAATTTTAAGGAGTAAAATGAATACTGAAGTGTGAAATTGTGTTTTGGGCTATTAATCTACAGTTTCTGTTTACTGGTTGGCCAATCAATTTGTAAAGCTCATCTTTGTATCTTGAACTTGATATACAAATCAGTAGTGTCTCCTATGGTACCCTGGGCCCCTAGTTGAGAACCAGTAAACTGTAGCAGAGCATAATCATACTAGCCTTAAAGATTCTGGTTGGCAACCCTAATTAAACTTTTAGTTATGCCTCCACTGCACCTTCTACTGTAGTTAAACCTTCCTAATCCCTAATTTTAGGGATTACTTTCAAAATGTTATGTCAAATTTAGAGAATATCACACCATGAGTCATCTTGGTGTCTAAAAAAAACAAAAAAAAAACCCAAAAGGATTTTTTTTACCAAACATTGCATACCTGTATTTTTTAAGTCCAGAAACAAAGCCTTTTGGCTAAGATCAAGTGTAGTATCTGTTCTTATCAGTTGGTATGGGCCTTAGCTAGTACCAGTATGACCGAAACCCGGAGCGCTCTGAGTACTGAGGTATGGGGAGTAGGTCATCTGGGAAAGCATGTGGGGCCCGCCGCCTTCTGATTTGAATGGGTTGAACTGTCCTAACCAGTTTGAAGGGAGCAGGAAAGCCGGTCTGGAGGGTGAGCCCGGTGGAACTGCTCCTGGATGTAATGGGCTGAGGAACAGGATGGCGAGGGGAGGGCTTTCTCTCCTGGGTTTTGATCTGGCTTGGTGACGGGCCTGTCCCCAGTTGTAGGTAAGCTCTCTCTAAGCTGTCCAGGTTCTGATGTCTGCTGGTGGGGATAGGCTACACTCGGTCTGGCCGGGGGCTGAGATTGAAAAAGCCCGTAGTGTAAGTGCCCCTGGGGTGGCAGCCCAGGGGTGCCTTAATTTCTCACTGGTGAGGGGCAGCTCGCTGTGAGTTTTTTCGGCACCTTGGTCACTGCACTATGCACACCTTTTTCGCACCTGCCTCTTGGGACAGGCCTTTTGGCTTGCACCAGAGGAATTTTTTATTCCGGCTGGAAGGCCTGCCTTGGTCCCTCACATGGCACCATCGCACTTTCCCCACTTCCCTTCCCCCACTTCTTTGTTTGTTTGTCCTTTTCTTTGGAGTTTGTCACTGCACTGTCACCTTTTTTCTTTATTTGCGCGACTGGAGTGTGTGGGTCCTCGGGCCCAGCCTTGAGTCTTGGGAGGGGGTGGATATGGCCTTTTGGCTTAGTTCGCCCTCTCCCATGGGGTCTCCCTTCGGGGGAGCCCTACTTAGTACTCGGTGGGGGCTGTTTCGGCAGTCCCCCTGAAGAACGGGGTCGGTCTGGTTTCGGCCAGACAGACCATGCGTACCTTATATCCCTGTCAGGAGTCTTGTGCCCCGGGGATTGAGGTTTCAGGTCCTACCTCTTCGGAGGGAAGACCATACGTTGTCGCACACCCTGTGCTTTTTTGTGTTCTCACTTTGTGTGTGCACTTTTTTATGCACCGGGTGGAGTCTTTTGAGTGTGTTGCACACGCTACGGGCTTAAAAAAAAAAAAAAACAAAGAGAAAGATAATTGCAAAATACCCAACACCTAAACACAAGAGAAGTAACCTGATATATGCTGTCCGAAGACTTGTACAACAGGGGACAAACAACCACTCAACGACTAATGGCCTAACATAGGACAAACTCTGTGGGTCAGGGCTCCTCAATCTTCCTACAAAAAGGGACATTCTTTCAGGGCTTGTCAGGTTTTCCGGGAGAAAATATGTTGGGGCAGGTTTGTTGGGACTGCATAGTCCATTATTTAATGCACACATAGACAAGGCTAAATGCCTTGTTTTCAATGGTAACTAATCACACCCACATCATTGTGTTGGTGTGTGCTAAAAAAAAATTACTTTCTCTTTTGTTTGACGGACACAGCTCCAGAATCTTGGGTTATGCTGCCCCCTACAGGAATAGGACAATAGGCAGGAAAAAGCTTTACCACGCCTATGGGGCAGTCCCAGGGGGTATACTCCCACTTCCTGCTTTAGACATTCAGTTAACCTTGCTGGGTCTGCGTCCACGCACCCCGAGTGCTCTAATAGTGAGGATGATTCCTCTTCCACTACAGCCGTGCATGAAAAAGCACTGGTGAATGCACTGATTGTATCAGTGTGGGAAACTTTAAAAATGGAGAAAACCGCTACGCGGAGGCATCGGTCACCTTCGGTACCCGAAAATCCTCAAAAGCGGCAAAGGTTTTTCCTTTTCCCACCTATTTTGACAAATATTGTCACGAATCAGTGGGGTTGCCCTAAACGCAATGTGGTGGTTCCTAAGCATTTCGCTAGAGGGTACCACTTTAAAGGGACCCTGTTAAAGTGGACGGTCCCACCTGTGGTGGATTCTCAGGTTTCCAGGCTGAACAAATCCACTCAAATTCGGGTGGAGGAGTCTCCGGCTTTTAAGGACCCTTTTGATAGGAAAGCGGAGACCTTGGTCCGGCACATGTTTACTATGCTGGTTAAGTCCTTAGGCCTGTGTTCACCATTGCCTTGGTGTCCCAGACCTTGATGGAATGGGCTAAGCTTTTGCGCCAGGATCTGGAGGGTGAACATCTTCCCCTTGCTTTTGCAGAGCAGGCAGACCAGTTGTTCAAGAGGTTACAGTTTATCTGTGATGCCTCTCTGGATGAGGCTCCCTTAGTTTCTAGGCTGTTCGTGACAGCAGTAGTCCTTCGGCGCTCGATATGGCTGCAATGCTTGTCTGCGGACCAAGCTTCAAAGAAGGCCTTATCGGATCTCCCCTTTGTGGGGGATAGTCTGTTTGGGTCTTCCCTGGATGAAATCATTAGGGAAGCACAGGAGGGAAGAGTACTCTCCTCCCACAGGCTTCCAGGAGCGAGGAGTCTCGTCGCAGACGTGGTCCTTGTTTCTCGGCTCATAAGCGGCTTTTTTGTCCCTCAGGGTCTCAAGAAAAAGGATCCAAATCTGTTACGGCCGTCTCCGGAAGTTCCAAGAGGCCCTGGCCTGGTAACCCGAGAGCATGTCCTTCCAGACCTGCAGACTAGCCCTCTTCTGCCTGAAGGGGCGCCCTCACCCGTATCTGGGGTGGGGGGACGTCTTAGTTTTTTTATGAACCCGTGGAGCTCTCTGATTCAAGACAGATGGGTCCACAAGTTGATTCGGTCCGGCTACAAGATCGAATTTTGGGCTTATCCTGCAGAGAGGTTTTTTTCTCTCCAACCTGAGTTTGTCCCCAGACCGCCTGCGCGGTCTCTTCGGGGCGGTACAAGATTATCTACTACAAGGGGTGATTTACCAGTTCCAAACTCGGAACGTTTTCGGGGTGTTTATTCAAACCTGTTTACAGTTCCCTGGAAAGAAGGCAAGGTTCGTCCAATCCTGGACCTTAAAACCCTTAACCGCTTTGTGCGGGTAAAGAAGTTCTGGTTGGAGTCCATTCGTACAGGAGTGGCATCCCTTCATGCCTTTCCTCCTCTGAAACCTCTGCTGAGACTTCTGCGGAGGATAGAGGCAGAAGGAATTCCGGTAATCCTAGTGGCCCCAGACTGGCCTAGTCAGTCTTGGTCCATGGATCTAATTCAGCTGGTCGCCGATGTACATTGGCGACTCCCTCTCAGAGAAGACCTATCCAATCCTGCTTTACAGTCGCTGGCTTTAACGGCTTGGCTGTTGAAAGCCAGGTGCTGAAGGGTAGGGGGTTGTCTGACCCCCTGATTCCTGCGCTGTTAAAAGTTAGAAAATCTACCTCTAGGAAGATTTACCATCGCGTCTGGAAGTCATACTTTGCGTGATGTGAGTCTCTGGGGGTTTCTCCCCGTTCGTTTTCGGTTGCTCAAATTTTGTCATTCCTCCAAAGAGGTGTGGAACAGTGCCTGCCTTGGCGATTTTCTTTCCACGTCCTTTGGCTATGCATTCCTTGTTTCGCACCTTTTGTTCAGGGGGTTCGCTACTTGGCTCCACCTGTACGGGTCTCTTTTGCCTCCGTGGGATCTCAATTTGGTACTGTTGGTTTTTCAAAAACTGCCTTTCGAACTATTTGCGAGATTCCTCTGCTTGCATTGTCCTAGAGGGTAGCCTTCTTGGTGGCAATTACTTCTGCACGCAGAGTATCGGAGCTGACTGCTTTGTCTTGTGGTACACAGAGATAAAGTAGTGCTTCGCCATTGTCAGTCATTTCTTCCTAGGGTTGTCTCTGGTTTTCAGAATGAAGACATTGTGTTGCCCTTCTTGTGTCCTAAGCCTAAGCATCCTAAGGAGATTGCCCTGCATTCCCTAGATGTGGTTTGGGCAATCAGGGTGTACTTGGCAGGAACTGAGTCATTTAGGAAATCAGACTCACTTTTTGTCCTTATGGATGGACCTCGCAAAGGGTTGGGCACGTCTGCTGTGACCATTTCCAGGTGGATCAGACAGACGGTAGTGCAGGCCTATTCACTCAAGGGTCAGATGCCTCCTTTCCCTGTTAAGGCACATTCTACATGGGTGCTTAGTGCCTCCTGGGCCTTCCGCCATCAGGCATCAGTGGTGCAGGATTGTTTCGTCTCGTCTGTGCACACTTTCACAAAATTTTATAAACAGGATGTACTGGCATCTGCGGATGCTGCTTTTGGCCGCAAGGTTTTGCAGGCTGCTGTTTGAGAGGACCTGGTCCTCTTTGAGGGTGTATTGTTTTCAGATGAGCTCCAGTTGTTCCTGGTTGAGCTCCATGTTACCTGGTTGGCTAGGTTTAGCCTTTTGGGAATTTTTTTTGCTGTGTTTTTTTCCCACCCCTCATGTTTAACACTGCTTTGGGACGTCCCAATGGTCAAGAAGATTCTGGAGCTGTGTCGGTCAATGAACGAAAGAGAAAATTGGATTTTTGTCTTACCGTAAAATCCTTTTCTCTGATGTTTATTGACAGACATAGCACCCACCCCTCTATTGAGTTGGATTATTTTTCTTCTGACACTGCTTGTAACTAAACTGAATGCCAATAGCAGAAAGTGGGAGTATATCCCCTGGAACTGCCCCATAGGCGTGGTAAAGCTTTTTCCTGCCTAGTGTCCTACTTCTGTAGGGGGTAGCATAACTTATTGTTCAAGAAGATTTCCTGTCCATCGTTCCTTCCTAAGGCCGTTTCGGGGTTCCACTTAAATGAAGACATTGAGTTGTCTTCGTTATGTCCTAAGCCAAAACATCCAAAAGAAATTGCCTTGCATTCCCTGGATGTGGTTCGGGCCATTAGGGTGTACCTGGCGGCGACTGAGTCGATTTGCAAATCGGATGCCTTATTTGTCCTTACGGATGGTTCTCTCATAAGGTGCAGGCCGCATCCACTGCAACCATTTCGAATTGTGTAGTTTGTGTTATCCTTTGTGTAGTTTGGGTTATGTATTCTTCTGACACTGCTTGTTACGAAACTGAGATCCTATAGCAGGAAGTGGAAGTATTCCCCCTGGCACTGCCCTAGAGGCGTAGTCAAGCTTTTTTAACTCTTTTCTGCCTAGTGTTCTACTAAGGAGAGCAGCATAACCCAGCTGTCAAAGAAGATATGGAGCTGTGTCCATCAATTAATATCAGAGAAAAGGATTTTACGGTAAAACAAAAATCCAATTTTTTTTTTTTATTTTCAGCGGTTGCAATGCGCACCAAAGCAATACTGATTTGATAACTAACTGTATTAAAATGCCATTCTTGACATTTCAATAAAATTTGGTGAAAAAATAAACTGTTCAATGTGCAGGAATCGGCGCATTGGAACTGTATCTCCCTGTGCACACCAGTGGTCATGCATTCAGCTCAGTTTACTGGTGTAAATGGGCCCTCAAGGACAGTAAAGTGCACATTTTGGACACAGAGAACTGATTTGTGAAAGGTGTAAAAGGGGGCCATCTGCATCAAACTAGAACACTCATCATTTAACATAAACTGTCACCTGTTTCTGATAGGAGGAAAAAACAGAATGACAGATTAGCTCAACACAGTTCTGCTTCTCCTTTATTGCCCACAAGGACTGGTCCATGACCTCCTAAGATAACAGGAAGTGAGGCATTCATCCAGAAAAATTAGCGCATTTCCCGCAGGAAAATAAATATTTCAGGGTTCTGCTCAGAACTTCAGAACTGTTTTTCTTTTGGAGGGGAGTTGTTGCAGAGTGCACACAGTGGCTGTGGAAGGTTAGATACTTTGGAGTAGTAGCAGGAGCAATTCCAAGGATCTGGTGGAAGTGTGTGTTTCCAAGGCATAAATGGCTAGTCATTAAAGTCGTAATAGTACAGTAAAAAAGCAAGGGAACCGAAGGTAACAGGGCAAAACGTCAGGGATGTTGGTAGTAGGTAATAGCTGTGAACAGCAGCAGAATGAAAGCTGTAAGGGCAGTTTAGGCCTTGTGACGGGGGTCTCCTGTGTTTCCCAGAGATGCTGAGGGACTTTCATCCAGTGGAGGTCAATGAGCCTGACGTGGGGGGGGGTTTCAGATGGAGATCTGTGTCATGGGGACCTCTGGAGATACCAGTCCATGGGATCTTCTTGATGGCCTGCATTCCATTGAGGTGCGGTGGGCGCTGTACCAATCAGGGAAATCTAGGATGGGGATATCCAGGGCGGCACAGAACTGTGGTAGGTCCTCCAGGACTCGGGGCAAAGCGGACCACCCCATTGTTAAGGCAGAAAGACAGAAGGGGAATTTCCAGCTGTAGGATATGTTCCTAGAATGAAGTAGGTCAAGGAGCAGACAGAGGTCCTTTCCGATGCTGCAGGGTGATGGGCAATAGATCCTGAAAGAGCTTAATTTCGATCCCATCGTGCAAGACCTGGCATCTCTCTCTGGTGTGTTTGAGGATCTCCTCTTTCAGAGTCCCTTCCCCTGGGGTGTAGAGCCTTATGTTTGCCCTCCATGTCAATTGAGGAGTCATGGGGTTTGTCTAGCAGGCCAATCAAGATGGATTGTACACACTGGTGTAGGTTCACAGATTCAAAAGCTTCAGTAAGCCCCCTGACTCTTATGTTGTGTCTGCATCCCCTATTATTGAGATCCTCCAGGTGTCTGCACCTCTTGCAGTTGGAGTGAGAATTGGCTACCTGTTGGATTTGAGTATTGTTGGTCTCATGCTTTTTAGTGGTGGCTTTAACTCCCTCTAGCCGTATCACCACGAATGTATGTTAAAGTGCAGGAAGGCTATGGCTGCCGATAAGGTGTTCTTTATATCCAAAGCTATAGCTTGCATGTTCCCTAGACAGAGAGGTTTAGAGGAGATGGCAGTGGAGGAAGAAGCCAAGCAGCTGTGTCTGTCACGCTCTGAGCTACAGCTGGAAGACCGCTTGGCTCGGGAAGTGGCCTGTGAGGGAGGCTGTGTGTCCCATTGATACGATCTAAAGATCTCGGGGATATTACGGCTCAACTGTGTCTCCCCCATCCTAGGGAGAGCAGGACCATGTTGCCGAGCTGCTCCTGTCATTCTTCCCCATCTTGGCTAGAGAAATCACCTCCTCAGGTAAGTTAGTTGTCCTCGTGTAGCGGGAGCCAGCAGATCAGGCAGCCATTCTCGACCAGAGCTAAACCATGCCCCCTTTTTTTTTGGGGGGGGGGGGGTTAATAAGCTGATATTTTTTACTAGAGCTCCTCTTTTAACAACTCCAAGAAGCCAAATATCACTAAAGTAATTTGGAAATATTTATTTTCTGGGATCTGCATACAATGCAAGATTTATCGGGTGTTCTATTGTAAATCTAGACCTTATACACTGCTCAAAAAAATTAAAGGAACCGCTCTCAATGGGGAACAATATCATGCTGGATATCTATACTGATATGGACTGGGTAATGTGTTAGGAATGAAAGAATGCCACATAATTTGATGGAAATAAAAAGTATGAACCTACAGAGGGCTGAATTCAAAGACACCCTGAAAATCAAAGTGCAAAAAAATGATGCGGCAGGCTAGTCCATTTTGCTGAAATTTAATTGCAGCAACTCAAAATGGTATTCAATAGTTTGTATTGCCCCCATGTGCTTGTATGCATGCCTGACAATGTTGGGGCATGTTCCTAATGAGATGACAGATTGAGCTCTGGGGTAGTTCATCTCAGATCTGGACCAGGGCATCAATGAGCTTCTGAACAGACTGAGGTGCAATCTTGTGGTGTCGGATGAATCAAAACATAATTTCTCTTACGTCCTCCGATAGTCGCTGCCTCCTCTAAGTCATCACTATTGGGTATTGACTTCCGCTCCGCAGGAGTAGCTAGGCATAAGACTTAGTCAAAAGAACAAAAGCATTTAGCATAGACACACCCATGGGGGCTGTCCCACTGGTCAATACCCCCCTGCAGTGATCCATCCCAACTCAGTTTGTCTCTGCCTAGCGTCAGGAGTAGTCAGGCTTGCCTGTGCTGGGGCTCCAGTCTCAGCCTTTCTAATTTTTTCTTTGAAAATGTCAGTTTTTTTTTTTCTTTGCTTTCCTAGCTGTTTATTTTGTCAGCTTTAGTTTTAGTCAGATCTTCGGATGAAGATGGATTCTTGCGGAGCTGGGAATCGGACTGGCCACCCTGGCTCTCCAGGGCAGAGGGTCAGAGGGATCCCCAGCCCGCCATCGAGCATTCAGCCATGTGTTCGTCCTGGCATTATGAACGACCCATCCCTGCTCGAAGCAGGGATGCAGCCTGTGAGGTGGCTACCTCACTGGATAACATCTGCGGTGCTGCAGTGTCCTATTCTTGGCTAACGGCATTCCCTGTCAGATGAGGACAGCGGCTTTCCGTTTATAGAGGCACCCCACGCCATCTGGTACAGGTAAGTACTTTCTGTGTGGGGCCTCTGTCTGGGGTGGCAGTCCTGTGTTGCTGTGTGTTCCCCATGTCTGTGCTTGTGTGGAGCTCCCTGATGCAATCCCTGCGGGGGTCTCTTGTACATGCGCTGCGGTGCTGTGTGGTTTTGGGAGCCCCTTCCCCTGTGTCACTGCGGTGTTTTGGGGGTGCAGACTGCATGTGCGGCGGCCGCAGCAGGTAAAAACCGCGCGGTCCGCCATTTTAAGTATGGGCAAGCGTGTCTGGCTTCACTGTGGGCTTAACTGCATGCTGGGTCTTGCAGCTTATAGTTCAGCCTCTGACCTCACTTCCTTTTCCTCTGAAGCTGCGATCGGTGTGGTAACACTCTGTGGGGGCTCTGCAGACTGTCTCTTCCATAACTCTGTTTTGTCCTTCCTGGCTCAGTTTTGTCTCCTTTTGGGCGTCTGTGTTCACTGCGCATATAGCGGTGGGCTGCGCACTCCACAGCGATCTTAAAGGGCCAGTACCTTTTATTGCATTTTTTTATATAACTTGGTCAATGGAATCTCAGGACAGCAAATTCCCTCCAGCCCTGGTGGGGGACCCCAGTCCTGCTGTGCCCCCTATTATACCTGATTTGGCCGCCGTAGTGGCATCTTTAGTGTCCAAAATGGAGGTGCTGATGGCTGAACGTGCTGCTAGGAAAAGGCCCAGATTATCTATCTCCTCTGATTCAGATGGTGATGTGGCTGCTGTGGCGGGCGTGCCCTTTTCAGGGTCTTGCTCATCCCTGGACCCGCTGGGGTCTGAGGGGGAGGTGGAGGGGGTTGATGATTCTCCCCCGGGGTCGTCTGAAGAACGCACGACTATGGATGAGTTGATTTCTTCTGTGAAAGAAACGCTACACTTGGAGGAGGAGCCTAGTCCTCCGGGCATTGTGTCCTCATTTGGTACACACAGGACCCGCAAGTCGGCGCAGGTTTTTCCCTGCCCCGCTGAGTTTCATTACACTGTGAATGAACTGTGGCGCAATTTAAAACGTCCATTCACGGTACCTAGTCGGTTTAAACTGCTTTATCCCTTTGCGCCGGGTACGGACTCACGCTGGTGTGTGCCTCCACAGGTGGATCACACCGTGGCAGTGTTAAACAAGGCTACTTTGATTCCCACTGAGGACACCCCCGTGTTCCGGGATCCCACGGACAGGAGGTTGGAGTCTCTTGCCCGCCATTCCTACACGGTAGCGGGTTCCTTGCTCAAACCTATTTTCGCGTGCGTTCTGGTGGCTCAGGCGGTGACGGATTGGACTAAGGTGCTTAGACGCAACCTCGCGTCTGATTCTGCCCCACCTGCCACGCTGGCTATGGTGGATCAAATTCACCAAGGAGTCATGAATTTGTGCGATGCGGCCTTAAATGAGGCCCCTGCACGCCTGTCAAGTGTCGCGGTGCTTAACCGTTGACTGATCTGGCTGAAGAGCTGGTCGGCTGACCAGACATCACGGAAAACAGTTGCTGATTTTCCCTATGCAGGTTCTCGCCTTTTTGGCGAGGCGTTGGATACCTTGGTAAAAGGCGTCACGGGGGGAAGAGCACGATGCTGCCCCAGAACCCGAAAAACAAGTCCTTTCGTGGCAAGCGGGGTTCCGCCTCTCGACCCAATCATGGGTCCTTTCGTGCCTTTAGGAATCAAACCAAGGGCAAGCCCTTCAAGGGCCAAGGTAGCCAGAAGAAGCCCTGGGCGGGCAAGCAGAAGTCCGGCAATGCCGGTGCGGCGGGTAAATCCGCCTCTGCCTGAAGGGGCGCCCTCACCCATTTCAGGGGTGGGGGGCGTTTGCGCGGTTTCCTCCAACCTTGGCTGCTCCGCATTCCGGACAAGTGGGTTCAGGAAATCATTCAATCAGGGTACAAGATCGAATTCCTTTCCCGGCCGGCGGACAGATTCTTTCCCTCAAATCTTCATTTGACCCCAGGGCGCCTGCAGGACCTTCGTCAAGCGGTGCAGGACCTCCTTGCCCAGGGGGTGATTGTCCCGGTGCCTCATCGGGACAGGTTTCGGGGGTTTTATTCCAATATGTTCACTGTGCCCAGAAAGGAGGGCAAGGTACGTCCTATTCTGGACCTAAAAGCGCTGAACCGCTTTGTGCGCGTTCTGAAGTTCCCTATGGAATCTCTCCGCTCGGTGGTGGCCTCCCTGAGCCCAGGGGAATTCCTGGCCTCTCTAGACCTGAAGGATGCGTACCTACACATCCCCATTTTCGAGGGTCACCAGAGGTACCTTCGGTTCGCAATAGCGAGGACCACTATCAATTTGTGGCGTTACCTTTCGGTCTTGCTTGGGCTCCAAGGGTCTTTACCAAAGTGATTGCGCCTGTTCTGGGCCTGCTAAGGGCACAGGGCATTGCGGTCTTGGGATATCTGGATGATCTCCTCTTAAGATCGAGTGTCAGCCAGGACCTACTGCGCGATCTGTCCACCACGGTACAGACGCTCCAGGAGTTCGGATGGACCATCAACGTACAGAAGTCGACCTTGTCTCCTTTGGTTCGTCTTCCCTATCTGGGAATGATCCTGGACTCTGCTCAGGCGAAGGTGTTCTTGCCGGAGGACAAGCTCCGGATCTTACAGGACGAGATCAGGTCCCTCAGGGACAAGCCGTCCTCGTCACTCAGGACCTGCATGCGGTCCCTAGGGTTAATGGTATTGGCCTTTGAGGCGATAACCTTTGCTCAGTTTCACACACGGTCTCTTCAAGAGGAGATCCTGGCCAGGTGGGACAGACTACCTCAGTCCTTGGATCTGAGTGTCTCATTGTGTCGCTGGACCAGAATGGATCTTCTGTGGTGGCTCCAGTCCCCGGCTGTGCCAGAAGGGAAATCCTTCCGTCCGTTACTGTGGACGGAGATTACCACGGATGCCAGCCTGTCGGGCTGGGGTGGAGTCCTGGGCAACCTGTCTGCCCAGGGCACTTGGTCGGGGGAGGAATCTTCCTTTCCGATCAACATATTGGAATTGAGAGCGATCAAGCTCTGTCTCTTCCAGTGGTCGGATCGACTTCGGGGCCGTCCTGTTCGGGTACAGACGGACAATGCTACCACGGTGGCTTACATCAACCACCAAGGGGGCACCAGGAGTGCCCGGGCGGCGAGGGAGGTGACCGACATTCTGTCTTGGGCCGAGACGGCAATTTCAGCAGTTCACATTCCGGGTGTGGAGAATTGGCAGGCCGACTATCTGAGCCGCCAGACCCTGGACCAGGGGGAATGGTCCCTGCTCCCGGAGGTCTTCCAAATGCTGTGTGCAAAGTGGGGATCCACGGACGTGGATCTGTTTGCGTCTCGGCTAAACCACAAGGTGGAAAGATTCATGACAAGAAAGCGCGATCCGTTGGCGGATGCCTCGGATGCGTTGGTGGCCCCTTGGAATCAGTATCGTCTGATGTATGCCTTTCCTCAGATTCAGTTGTAGTCCAGGTTCCTTCACGGGTTATCCTCGGAACCGAACTTGGTGATTCTAGTGGCACCGGACTGGCCACGCCAGTCTTGGTACGCCAACGTTGTTCACCTGGAGGTCGAGCCTCCTTGGCGGCTGCCAATGCGGGAATATCTACTGTCTCAGGGACCGATCTTCCATCCTGCTTTACAGTTGCTGGCTTTAATGGCCTGGCTGTTGAAAGCCAGGTCCTGAGAGACAGGGGTCTCTCCCCAGAGGTCATTCCTACTCTAATCAAGGCTAGGAAAGCCTCGTCTAGTAAAGTTTATTATCACACCTGGAAAGCCTATTTTGCCTGTTGTGAGTCCAGGGGGTTTTCTCCTCGCTCATACTCGGTGACGAGAGTGTTGGCTTTCCTTCAGACTGGCCACGATAAAGGGCCAGGTTTCTGCACTGGCTGTTCTTTTTCAGCGCCCTGTGGCGTCTCATTCCTTAATTCGCACCTTTATTCAAGGTGTGCGACATTTGGCTCCTCCCCGGAGGGAGCCTTTACCTCCATGGGACTTGAACTTGGTTCTGTCCGTATCACAGCGTTCTCCCTTTGAAAACATCCGGGAGATATCGTTACCTCTGCTGTCTAAAAAAGTTGCCTTTCTAGTGGTGATCACTTCGGCTCGCAGGGTGTCAGAGTTGGCGGCGTTGTCTTGCCGCTTTCCTTATTTGGTGGTTCACAAGGATAAGGTGGTCCTGCGACCTCATTCGTCTTTTCTCCCTAAGGTGGTCTCTGAATTTACAATTGTATTGTAAAAACATACTAGGATACATGATGGAGCATTCACATGGAAAGGAGACAGCCAGCTAGAATAAAGCTGTGGTTAGGATACTTGCACCTACACATCCTGTTAGGGCATGCATCTATGTCAGCGGTCATCCTCAGACGTGTGCTGTGGTTAAAATGCTGGTCAGCTGACCTAGGTTCTAAAAAGACCTTGACAAATCTCCCCTTTCAGGGGAATCGTCTATTTGGGGCCAACCTAGATGAAATCATTAAGGATGCCACTGGGGGCAAGAGCACTTTTTTGCCACAGGCTGCTAAAGCTAAGGGACCTCGCAACAAGCGAGGACCTTTCTTTACCGCCCATAAAGGGCGCCCGGCTGGAACAAGCGGGAAAGGCAAGACTCCTCCAGGAGGGTTTAAGAAGGGCTGGTCGGACAAACAGAGGACCAACCCAGCCAAACCCGAAGCAAAGGAGTACACAGCCTGAAGGTGCGCCCCCACCCGGTTTCAGGGTGGGGGGACGTTTTCACCGGTACTCAGGACATTAGATCGAGCATCAACCACTACTACCGGTGCGATTCTTCCCTTCCAACATTTAAGCACTACAGGAAGCGGTAGTTACCGTTCCCTGAATAGATCTTTTCCTTTACCTTTTCCTTTACCTTTTCCTAAGATTAGTCCCTATACCTCACAGGAATCGGATCTGGTTGACCAGATAGGCCAAGAAGCCTCTAGTCGGGTGACTTCGGTCCCTGAGGTTCAACCAGAAAAGATCACCCTTCCTGATAACAATCAGGTATCTGATAAATGTGTGGGAACAGAAAACGACCAGACTTTCTCGGATGGTCGGGGCCAGATAGCTCTAGGGACGCCTGGTTCAGATCCAGTCAGCGCCAGTGGTCCTAGAAATTCTAGGCTGGCCTCGTCAAGCCGGCCTGGCCGACTTGGACATGCTAGTCGCAGACGCTCCATGGGAACTTCGTCTCAGGGAATGTCTGTGGTCTCAAGGACCAATTTACCATTGTGCTTTACAGTCGCTGGTTTTAATGGCCTGGCCATTGAGACCCAAGTACTGAAGGACAGAGGGTTGTCAGCTTCAGTCATTCCTACCCTTATTAAAGCAAGGAAAGCGACTTCCAGCAAGGTCTATTATCACACATGGAAGACTTATATTGCGTGGTGCGAATCTTTAGGATTTCCTCCACGTACCTATTCGGTGACTCGAATATTGGCTTTTTTGCAAAAAGGGGTTGAGCAGAAACTAGCCTTGAGCACCATCAAGGGTCAAGTTTCAGCATTAGCAATCTTCTTTCAGAAACCTTTAGCTACCAAGTCCTTGGTGCGGAATTTCATCCAGGGGGTGCGGCACCTGGCTCCACCAGTCCGCGCGCCCTTACCGCCCTGGGATCTTAATTTGGTTTTGTCGGTTCTACAGAAACCTCCCTTTGAAAACATCAGGGAGATTCCCTTGCTTACTTTATCCCAGAAGGTGGCCTTCTTGGTGGCTATCACTTCTGCTCGCAGGGTGTCAGAACTGGCTGCATTATCATGCCAGTCCCCATACCTAGTGATTCATAGGGATAAGGTAGTACTTCATCCTAAGCCATCCTTTCTTCCTAAGGTGGTTTCAGATTTTCATCTGAATGAAGATATTGTACTACCTTCCTTGTGTCCTCAGCCCAAGCATCATCGGGAACATGCGTTGCATTCCTTAGATGTGGTCCGGGCAATCAGGGTATACCTGAAAGCTACGGAATCATTCCGTAAGACCTATTCACTTTTTGTGATCACGGATGGCCCCAGAAAGGGTTTGCCTGCATCTGCCGCGACCATTGCCAAATGGATTAGACAAACGGTGGTACAGGCTTATTTTATTAAGGGTCAGAGTCCTCCGTTCCCTGTTAGGGCGCACTCCACTCGAGCGCTCAGTACTTCCTGGGCCTTTCGCCATCAGGCGTCAGTGCTCCAGGTATGTAAGGCGGCCACCTGGTCGTCGGTACATACCTTTACAAAGTTCTATAAAATTGATGTGACGGCATCGGCGGATGCCTCATTTGGCCGCAAGGTTTTGCAGGCCGCAATTTGAGGAGACCGGTGGTCTACCTCGAGGGTTTTTTTCTGTTTTTTGTTGAGTCTCATCATTAAGGATGAGCATTGTAAACTTCTAGTTGGCACCGGTTGGGCCTTCTAGATTGGGATTTGATTTCATTTTCCCACCCCTCATTTGTGATACTGCTCTGGGACGTCCCGAAGGTGCTGTATCACCGAGGACTACGTCTGTCAATGAGCGCTAGAGAAAAATGGATTTTTGTAAAATCTTACCGTAAAATCCTTTTCTCTTAGCTCATTGACAGACGTAGTCCCCGCCCCTCTGTTTTTTGAGTTGGGTTGGGTTAAAATCTCTAAAGACTGCTTTTTCACATAACTGATTTGCTGAGGCAGAGAGAGAGAGGATATACCCTCTGGGACTGCCCCTAGGGTGTGGCCAGAGCTTTTTAATTTCCTGTCTAGTCCTGCTCCTGTGGAGGCAACATAACCCGAAGGTGCTGTATCACCGAGGACTACGTCTGTCAATGAGCTAAGAGAAAAGGATTTTACGGTAAGATTTTACAAAAATCCATTTTTTCATTTGAGGAGACGAACCCTGCAGTTATGTTAGGACCAGTGTTTGAATCTCAGCACACCATCAAAGCTCAAGTCTGCTCTTTCCATTTTGTTTTAGAGACCGTTGGCCACTCATTTTTTAAGATCTTTGTGCAGGGAGTCTTTAGTGTGTGTGTTTCTTCCCACCCTCCCTTTCCCCTGTGACTGTGTGGGATCCTTATTTAGTTATACATTTTCCTCGCTCACCCACAAGGTTGCTTTCCTTGTAGCTTTCACCTCTGCAAGGCAAGTGTTTAAACTGGAGTTGTTTTCTTGCAAAGAACCTTTTTTTTATCTTGCACAGGGACAAGGTGGTGTTGATGCCCAGGACTTCTTTCTTGCCTAAGGTAGACCATCTTTCACCTTTACCAGGACATTGTTCTGCAATCCCCCTGTCCAACTCTGGTTCATCAAAAAGATTTCCCTCCATTGTCTGGATGTGGTTAGGGGCTCTTGGCCACTGCTTCTTTCTGAAAGACTGGTTGGGTCTTCTTTTGTCATTTCAGAAGAAAAGACAGTTTGACTTCTTCTGAGTTCCACTGTCTCTAGTGGGCTCAAGCAGAGCTTTTTTTACATCAGGCCACTGTTTACCAGAATTGTAAGGCTGCCACCTGGGCCTTTTGTTCAAGTTCTGCCAGGTGGCCATTTCTGTGACATATGGTGCTAGCTTCGGGTGTTGGCTTCTTCAGCTTTATATTTGAGCTGCAGGGAGTCCCCTGTTACCGTTATTGTTGAGCCTGTTAGAAATTGTTTGTTGTGTTACCAGCCCTTCATTTGGACGTTCCCAAGGTCTATAGCCGTATTAAAGCCAAAACCAAAAGTGTAGTATATTACTTACCAGTTATTAGCTGTGGTGGCTGCATCCTTTTTTTTTTTTAGGCTTTTTTCCCCTCTGTTTTCACCTGGTGATCTGGCCAGTAATATACCATCTGTATTGCAGTGCCCTCACTCAGAATGAATGAGCACAGAGGGCAGAGTGTTAAGCTGGATACACACTATCCAACTTTTGTGGTTAGATTTCCTTTAGATTTACCTTTTCTATGTAGTGCAAGGGCCTGCCAGATTGCATACAAATTGAAAGTGTTTAGGTTTGACCTCATATTATATGGTTTTGGTAAGTCTAAAGGAAAAAGTCTTCAGAAAATCTTATAGTGTGTATGGCCCATTAGATGTACTAGCAGATTTCAATACACAAACAAATTGAAGCCGAACTGCAGCTAATACTTTATAAGCAGTAAAAGCAAACAGTTATTGGCCATATCACCAGGTGAAAACATAATGAAAGCCTAAATAAGAAAATGAATGCAGCCATCACATTTAGGAAATGGTAAGCTGCAAAATAAAAAAAATGATTGCTTATGGGTTTAATACAACTTTTAAGATTTTCTGTGTCCCTCAATGACTGAGAAAGAATTTTAAATTTTTTTCGTACCTTCCGTAAAATCCTTTTCTTGAAGTACATTGAGGGACACAGGAACCACCCTTCTGTGTTTATGATCTTGGGTACTACTTTGGTACAAAAGGAAGGCATGCTGATAGTAGGAGATGTTCTACCCTAGGCTGGCCCACAGGTTTTTGTCAGTGTCTAATCCTTTTGTAAGCGACGGCAAAACACGATGGTTTAAAGCAGTGTTTCTCAACCTTTTTTCAGTTGCGGCACCCTTTAAAATTCTGCACAATCTCGAGGCACCCCATTCTAAAATATAAATAAAACCCTGAAACTAATAGTTTTACATATAGCAGCAACATCCATACACATGGGTTCATCCAACCTTAGAAGTGATTTATTCCTCAACTATTACAAACTTATACTGACTAGTATTCTAGCATTTCTTTTCTCCCTTAGTTTCTCTTCTACTTGCTAATGTGACCCCAGTGCTGATGGAGAGGGTAAGAGGAGGAATAAACAAGGATTCTTTGCAAGCACCTGTCATTCTCCTTATCAACCAGTGATGTCATTGGTTGTCAGGATGCCAGTGGCTTGACCCGCATGGTGCCCAGGATTGTACTGCTGCAATGTAAAAACCTGTTTTAATTTGTTGCAATTGTTAGGCATTTTGCCAAGGCACCCCTGAAGAACCCAGGAGGCACATCAGGGTGCCACGGCACCCTGGTTGAAAAAGGCTGGTTTAAAGCCTAGTATACACTAGTCAATTATTTTTTTTTCATTCAACCCAGGGGGGGCGGAACGAAAAAAAAAACTGACAGCTCCAGAGGAGCTGCTGCACTGACCATGTAATGTTAGCACATTGATCTCTCCTGCTGTGCTATTGTGCTCTGGCAGGGGGGCCGTCTCCCCCGCCAAAACACTCCGGTCAGCGCTCTCCGGCCCGGCTGCAGTACACATGGGCCGAATTTTGCCCGGTTTCTATTGAAGCGGCCGACATTTGGCCTGTGTGTACTAGGTTTAAGACTTCTTGTGTTCCTCAATGCACTACAAGAAAAAGATTTGATGGTAAGTGCAACAATCCTAATTTCTTTATCGTTCATCAACAGATGCAGCTCCATCTTCATCACTAGTAGGATTATGCTCCTCCCATCAGAAATAGGCACTAGGCAGGCAAAAAGATTAACCAAACCTATGGGGGCTGTCCCTGCAGGCATAACCCCTTACACTCTGTTATCATTAATCAGTTTGTTCTGCCTAGTGTTAGGAATAGGACCTAGCTCTGCTGGGACTTCTGTCTCAGCTGTAACAGGGGGCGATTAAGGTTTATTTGGAGGCAACCAAATCTTTTTGAAAGTTAGACACTCTTTTTGTCCTTTCTGATGGACCTCGTAAGGGATTGGCTGCGTCTGCTGCGACCATTTCCAGATGGATCAGGCAGACGGTGGTACAGGCTTATTCACTGAAGGGTCAGGTTCCTCCTTTTCTGGTGAAGGCGCATTCTACGAGAGCGCTGAGTGCCTCTTGGGCTTTTCACCATCAGGCTTCGGTGCTGAAAGTTTGCCCTGCGGAAACTTGATCGTCTGTGCATATGTTTACAAAATTCTACAAAGTAGACGTGTTGGCATCCGCAGATGCTTCTTTTGGCTGCAAGGTTTTGCAGGCTGCAGTTTGAAAGAGAACTCTTTTTTTTTTTAGTTTCTCTTTGAGGGTGTAATTTTGTTCTGGGAGAGCTCCAGTTGTTCCTGGTTGAGCTCCATGTTTCTTGATTGGCTTAGTTTAGCCTTTGAGGGAATTACGTTCATATTTTGCGTTGTCTTTCCACCCCTAATAAATATACTGCTTTGGGACATTTTCTACTAATAATGGAGCTGCGTCTGTCGATGAACGATAGAGAAAACTGGATTTCTGTAAGAACTTAACGTAAAATCCTTTTTTCTGAAGTTTGACAGACACAGCACCCGCCCCTCTACTTCTGAGTGTATGGGGTCTTTTGTCTTCTAAACACTGCTTGCAACTAAACTGATTAACCACTTTAGCCCTGGAGGATTTGGCTGCTCAATGACCAGGCCCCATTTTGTGATTCGGCACTGCGTTACTTTAACGGACAATTGCGCGGTCATGCGGCGCTGTACCCAAATGAAATTGACGTCCTTTTTTCCCCACAAACATAGCTTTCTTTAGGTGGTATTTGATCACCTGTGCATTTTTTTTTTTATTTTTTGCGCTATAAACAAAAAAAGAGTGACAATTTTGAAAAAATAATATTTTTCACATTTTTTTTATATGAAATTCTCAAAAAAAATGTAAAAATCAAAATTTAACATTTTAGGCCAATTTTGTTTTCTGCTACATATTTTTGGTAAAAATCGCAACAAGCGTATTTTGATTGGTTTGTGCAAAAGTTATGGCGTTTACTAACTACGGGAAAGATTTGTCATTTTTATTGTTTTTTTTTTTTTAACTAGTAATGGCGGCGATCTGCATTTTTTTTTTTTGCGGGACTTCGACATTGCGGCGGACAGATCGGACCCCTGACTTACATTTTTGACACTTTTGGGGGTACCAGTGACATTACTACAGTAATCAGTGCTATAAATATGCACTGTTACTGTAAAAATGACACTGGCTGGGAAGGGGTTAACTTTACTGGTGATCAAGGGGTTAAGTGTGTCCCTAGGGGCGTGATTCTAACTGTCAAGGGGCGTGGCTAGTGAAGTAACCACAGAGACATGTGATCCTATATAGCAGGATCAGATGGCTTCTGTGCTTACTTCAGGGAGAATGCTGCGGTAGATCGCGAGTGGCCGGTGGCCATCGGAGCTGCCAGTCACATGCGCTGGTTCCCCAGGGAACGAGCGGGGGCAGGAGCACGCCGGCGGCGGCACGCGCTCGCCCCCTACAGTCTCGTGGGCGAGCGACGTAGGTCTGTGTCGCTTTGCCTGTAAGCGGCAGAGTGCCGCAGTAAATGTACGGTGGGCGTGGCGGAAGTGGTTAATGATAGCACAGTGTGATGGGTTATGCCTGCAGGGACAGCCCCCATCGGTGTGGTTAAGCTTTTTGCCTGCCTAGTGCCTATTCCTGATGGGAGGAGCCTAACCCTACTAGTAATGAAGATGGAGCTGCGTCTGTCAATGAACTTCAGAGAAAAGGATTTTACGGTAAGTTCTTACAAAAATCAATTTTTTTAATTGGAATAAATAAATTTGATTGTTTAAACCCTAATTTCCTCCCTAATCCTTATTCTACAGTATGATATAAAGCTTTATATTATTGCCACCTGAAAAAGCTAGTTTTTCTGCTTTCCTAAGTAGAGATTTATTGACACTATCAGACACTGTGAATTACCTATTACACCGATTTTATCATAACAGTTATTAACATGATATTGACAGTATTCTTCTAGCAATGGTATTGGTAAAATGCCAATACTCAAAGAGCAGGTTAAAAAAAAAGTATACTATACATGTTTGTGAATTGAGTATTTAGATATAAATGCGAAATAGAAGGTGTGATATGAAGAAGATAAATGCAGAAAGAAAGATAATCAGCTTGCTGAATTAAGCCTAAAATTTTTAATTCCAGAAATAAGAGTAGAAAGGTCTATGGAATTATTTCTGTGTTTGGACAGACATATACAGTGGATATAAAAGGTCTACACACCCCTGTTAAATGTCAGGTTTCTGTGATGTAAAAAAATGAGACAAAGATAAATAATTTGAGAACTTTGAGAAACTTGAGAAACTAATACTTTGTTGAAGCACCATTTAATTTTATTACAGCACTCTGTCTTTTTGGGTAGGAGTCTATCAGCATGGCACGTCTTGACTTGGCAATATTTGTCCACTCTATCTTGCAAAAACACTACAAATCTGTCAAATTGCAAAGGCATCCCCTGTGCACAGCCCTCTTCAGATCACCACACAGATTTTCAACCAGATTCAGGTCTTGGCTCTGGCTGGGCCATTCTAAAACTTTAATCTTCTGGTGCAGCCATTCCTTTGTTGATTTGGATGTATGCTTTGGGTCGTTGTCATGCTGAAAGATGAAGTTCCTCCTCATGTTCAGCATTCTAGCAGAAGTCTGATGGTTTTGTGCCAATATTGACTGGTATTTGGAACTGTTCATAATTCCCTCTACCTTGACTAAGGCCCCTGTTCCAGCTGAAGAAAAGCCGCCCAAAAGCATGATGCTGCCAACACCCTGCTTTAGCGGGTATGGTGGTGTTCTGGTGATGTGCAGTGTTGTTTTTGTGCCAAACATATCTTTTGGAATTATGGCCAAAAAGTTCAACTTTGATTTCATCAGACCGGAACACATTTTCCCACATTATTTTGGGAGACTTCAGATGTGTTTTTGCAAAATTTATCTGGGCTTGGATGTTTTTCTTCATAAGAAAAGGCTTAAGCCACTGTACCCCATAGCCCAGACATAAGAAGAATACGGGAGATTGTTGTCACATGTACCACACAGTCAGTACTTGCCAGATATTCCTGCAGCTCCTTTAACCACTTTACCACCGGAGGATTTTGCTGTCTTACGTCCAGGCCACTTTTTGCGATTCGGCGCTGTGCGACTTTAACTGACGATTGCGCGGTTGTGTGACGCCGTACCCAAACGAAATTTACGTCCTCTTTTTCCCACAAACATTCTGCAGTCGGCTGTAGTCGGCGGACAAAATTCTTGTGCTGTCTTTGCACTTTTCAACAGACACCGACAGCCCGGGGACAAAAGACGGCCGATCGTTCGCCGACGATCTGTACGTGTGTACGGGGCTTAACCACTTAAGCCCCGGAGGATTTTCCTGCTAAACGACCAGGGGGTATTTTGCGATTCGGCACTGCATGAATTTAACGGACAATTGCGCGGTCGTGCGATGCTGTACCTAAACGAATTTGACGTCCTTTTTTTCCCACAAACAGAGCTTTCTTTTGGTGGTATTTGATCACCTGTGCGCTTTTTACTTTTTGCGCTATAAACAAAAAAAGAGCGTACATTTTGCAAAAATAACAATATTTTTCACATTTTTTTATATGAAATTCCCCAAAAAAATGTAAAACAAAATTTTTTAACATTTTCGGCCAATTTGTTTTATGCTACATATGTTTGGTAAAAAAAAAACGCAAAAAGCGTATTTTTATTGGTTTGCGCAAAAGTTATCGCGTTTACGAACAAAGGGAAAGATTTTTGTCATTTTTGTTGTTTTTTTTTTTTAACGCGTAATGGCGGCGATCTGCGATTTTTTTTTTGCGGTACTGCGACATTGGGGCGGACAGATCGGACCCTTAACTGACATTTTTGACACTTTTGGGGTTACCAGTGACATTTCTACAGTAATCAGTGCTATACATATGCACTGTTACTGTAAAAATACACTGGTAGTGAAGGGGTTAACTTTATTTGGGAGGGAGGGGCTGTGTGTGTCCCTAGGGGCGTGCTTTCTACTGTGATTGGCTGTGGCTTGAACTGTAAGGACACTGATCAACGGATCTACATAGTAGATCCGTGTGATCAGTGTCTTTACACCGAGGAGAATGACAGGTGGCTTGTTTACACAAGCCGCCTGACTTTCTCCCTCTCCCCCGCCGATCGCCGAGTGACCGGCGGACATCGGGTCCGCCAGTCACACGCGCGGGAGGGTCCGTGACCGCGCGGGAGCGCGCTCGCTCCCCAGAGCCTCACAGGCTAGCGACGTAGACCTACGTCACTCTGCCTGTGAGGGGCTGACTGCCGCAGTAAATATACTGTGAGCAGTCGGCAAGCGGTTAAGGAGACCCGCCCGCTCTGTTTACACAGGCGGGCGGATCTCCAAACTAGAATCCCCGACGATCGGGGGAGGAGCGGCGTCGATCGCCGCCGCTCCTCCCCTGGCCCGACTCCCACTGTGAATGAAAACAGCGGGAGCGCGCCTCCGTCGGCGCGCAAGCGCCGCCTACAAGGGGAGGAGTCAAGCGACGTAGGTCTACGTCGCTGGACGATAACGAGCCACTGTGCCGCAGTAGCAGCACAGTGGCTGGTGGTAAAGTGGTTAATGTTGCTGTAGGCCTATTGGCAGCCTCCCTGACCAGATTTCTTCTGGTCTTTTCATAAATTATGGCGGGACGTCCAGTTCTTGGTAATGTCACTGTTGTGCCATATTTTCCCCACTTGATGATGACTGTCTTCAGTGTGTTCCATGGTTTATCTAATGCCTTGAAAATTCCTTTGTACCCTTCTCCTGACTGATACCTTTAAACAATGAGATCCCTCTGATGCTTGGGAAGCTCTCTGTGGACCATGGCTTTTGCTGTAGGATGCGACTAAGGAAATGTCAGGAAACACTTACTAGAAAAGCTGAACTTTATTTGGGGTTAATCAGAGGCACTTTAAATAATGGCAGGTGTGTACTGACTCCTATTTAACATGAGTTTGAATGTGATTGCTTAATTCTGAACACAGCTACATCCCCAGTTAGAAGACGGAGTGCACACTTATGTAACCATAATATTTTAGTTTTTTGGTTTTAGTCCCCCCCCCCCCCCCCAAAAAGATTTCGGTTTTTTATTTTTATTTGAGTTATACAGTTTATAGGTCACATTAAGGCTACATTCACACCTGAGCATAGCGTTTTCGCGCGGTTTTTACCGCGATTTTTACCGCGATTTTTTCCGCGATTTACAGGCGTTTTTACAGGTGTTTTTTGTGCAGGTGTTTTTATATTGAATAGAAACCAATGGAAAACGCCTGTAATCTGCCCAAAAAGAAGCTCATGTACTTTTTTGAGCTTTGGGCGTTTTGCTTACAGCGTCAAAACGCTCAGATTTGAACAGGGGCCATTGAAATTAATAGGATTTGTCTTGTTGGGCGTTTTGAGAGCTGATCCTAGAGCAGAAAAACTCCCAAAAAATGCCCAAAAACGCCTACATGTGAACGGAGCCTAAAGGTGTAAAAAGTTCTGAAATTACTTATCTTTGTCTCATTTTCATTTTTTTACATCACAGAAACCTGTAGACTTTTTATATCCACTGCATATACATTTTCTGCAGGGATATCTCCAGCTGACTGTTGACCTGCAGATGAGGTTGCACATGAAATAAAAAAGGAGGCGCAAACAACTAGTGCATTACCCATTGTAGCAGAGTGTCCCAGAGAGAGCCAGGAAAAGTCCTGTTCGGGGTTTATACATCACCCAAGCATCTCTCCTATACCTTTAGGGATCTCTGAGCCATGATCCAGTTCGGATCTTCACCAGGCCAATTTAATCTCACCTGAGACAAACAGCAGTGCTCTCTCAGCCTGGGAACACAGACAACGTTTTGTCTATGAGAGCGGAAGGTCAGTAAAACTACCTGTGTCTGTCTTTGGAAGCTGACAAGCTGTAGGCTTGCTCAGTCTGTGTTAGTTAGGGACTACATTGTGTGTAGTAAGCGCCGGGACACAGCTAGGATTTTGTTTATTCTTAGTATTCCTGTTTGTTTTCCTTAAAGCACTGTACAGCACCTGTTTATAAACTTGTATATAGCACCAATAAACACCGCACTGTTTGTCACTACATCAGAGGATTTGGTATCTGTGCCTTAAAGACTGCGCATCCCAGGGGGTTTTGCACCCGCTACCTGTTCCCCAGCTTACATATGGTGGAGGCCTGCGGGCAGTGGTAGTAAGTTACTACTTAAAGGGCCAGTACCTGGAGTGACTAAACATGGAGGAAATCTTCAAACAGTTGGTGTTATCGAACGCTGCACAACAGCAAGAAAACTCTTTGTTTAAACAACAGATTGGTGTTGTACAAGAACAAACGCAACGAGCAAACTCTTTGCTTCAACAACAGATTGGTGCTGTACAAAATCAAACCCAGTTAATGTTTGAAAAACTGGCAAGTGCTGCAGAAGCAGACAGAAAGGTGCTGGTTGAGATGGTGCAGACACTTACACAGGAGCCTGCTGTAAAATCAGAAACAGTTAGAGACCGCTCCTCAGCCATCCATGTTGGTCGCTTCCTGTCCAAGATGACTGCTGATGATGACCCAGAGACCTTTCTGGTTACATTTGAGAGAACCGCTGAGAGGGAAGGCTGGCCCAAAACCCAGTGGGCAGGATTGATCGCTCCCTTACTGACTGGGGAATCGCAGAAGGCCTATTATGATTTGGAGTCCATGGATGCAGGAGAGTATGAAAAGGTCAAGCAGGAAATCCTGGCACGTCTCGGTGTCAACTTGGCCGTTCGAGCCCAGCGGGTCAACAGCTGGTCCTTCCGAGATGAGAGGCCCCCAAGATCACAGATGTTTGACCTAATCCACCTGGCGCGAAAATGGCTACAGCCGGAGTCCTTGTCTGGGCCACAAATAGTGGAATGTGTAGTCATGGATCAGTTCCTGAGGTCATTACCAACTCCTTTGCAGAAGTGGGTGAGTCAAGGAGACCCCAAGTCGGCGGACAACCTTGTGGAGCTCGTTGAGAGGTACTATGCTGCAGAGAACCTGGTCACCACCCCTACAGCCGCACGGACTTTCCACCCAAAGCCACGGTCTCCCCAGGCAACCGGTAAGACTGTTCCAGGGGAAGTGAGTGGTCAGCATGGCAAGGAGACAGGGGGAGGATTTTTGGTGCCAGAGCTGAAGTTTGGCGTCCCAAACAAGGGAAGCCACTGCCTGTCAGCAAACCTAACTGGGGTAACATCCGGTGTTTCCGTTGTCAGGAACTGGGACATGTTGCAGCAAACTGTCCATTGACAGATGAACCCATGCAGTGTGACATGTCTCTTAGAAGGCAGTCTATGTTTGCTGCTGTTTCATGCGTTGCAGCGCCAAGTCTAGGAAAACACATGTGCCAAATGACTCTTAATAAAAAAAAAAAATAATAAGCCTATTGCAGCCTTGCTGGACTCGGGAAGTCTAGTGACTTTGGTTAAAGCAGAAATGGTTGAAAATGTGAATTTAAATGCTAAAAAAGTTGCTGTGATCTGTGTACATGGTGATACTCGGAAGTATCCTATAGCTACTGTTAGCTTTGAAACTGACTTAGGTGCGGTGACCCATCCGGTTGGACTTGTACCCCACTTAGTGCACGAGGCCATCATTGGTAGAGACTTCCCTAAGTTTTGGGAACTGTGGGATCGTCCCGACTCGGTCACAGTAACTGACTCAGTGGTGGAGCCAGAACCCCTGGCCATCACCGACAATGTGGGTTTAAGGGATTCCTCTCAAGGTTCCCCGAATCTTCCTTTCTCTGTTATGGCAGGAGCACTGGAGGAGCCTGAGGAAGTCCCCACAGCCAGTCAAGGTGGACAACCTTCTGCTAACCCTGAGGCTACATTGGAGTTTGCTGATCTTAATGTGCACAAGGAAAACTTTGGTACCGAGCAGAAAAAAGACCCTACCCTTGCCAGGGCCTGGGAGAATGTAGCAATGTTTAATGATGTACCTGTTGAACCAGGGGACAGGCCCTGTTTTCCTTTTTTCAGCAGCAATGAAGATTTATTGTATCGGGTATATAAAAAGAACGATGAAATTGTTAATCAATTGGTGGTCCCTAAGCCTTACAGACGGGTGGTGCTGGAATTGGCTCATGGACACTTACTGGGAGGTCATTTAGGGGTTGAAAAAAACACTGAAAGGGTGTTACGCAGGTTTTACTGGCCTGGGATACAGAAAGATATTGACAATTATTGTCAATCCTGTCCTGTGTGTCAGATGTCAGCCCCACTACCCCACTTCCGAAGTCCTTTAGTGACCTTACCCATTATTGAAGTGCCCTTTGAGAGGATCGCCATGGACCTTGTAGGTCCACTCCCCAAGTCTGCCCGGGGTCATCAACCCATTCTGGTAATCATGGATTATGCTACACGTTACCCCGAGGCAGTTCCCTTACGCACTGCATCCGCTAAGAACATTGCTAAAGAGTTGTTCATGGTGTTCAGTCGTGTTGGGATCCCTAAGGAGGTCCTTACGGACCAGGGCACTCCATTTATGTCACGAATAACTAAAGAGTTGTGCAAGTTATTTAAGGTGACCCAGTTGAGAACCTCCGTGTACCACCCTCAAACTGATGGCCTTGTAGAACTCTTCAATAAAACATTAAAGAGTATGTTAAAAAAGGTTGTGGACAAGGATGGAAAAAACTGGGACTTCTTGATTCCGTACTTGATGTTCGCCATCAGGGAAGTACCCCAGTCCTCTACGGGATACTCTCCTTTTGAATTGCTGTATGGGAGACACCCCTCGGGGACTCTTAGACATAGCCAAGGAAACCTGGGAGGGGGAGCAGACACCCCACAAAAGTGTCATTGAGCACATCGCTCAAATGCAGGACAGGATTGCAGCGATCATGCCTATGGTAAAGGAACACTTACTGCAGGCCCAGGCAGCCCAACAGAGAATATACAACAGGGGAGCCCTACTCCGTGTCTTCTCACCTGGTGACAGGGTCCTTGTGTTCGTTCCCACTGTCGAGAGCAAGTTCCTAGCTAAGTGGCAGGGTCCCTTTGAAGTATTGGAAAGAGTTGGGGAGGTCAATTATAAAGTGCATCAACCAGGGAAAAGGAAGCCAGAGCAGATTTACCTTATTAATCTGTTAAAGCCCTGGAAGGATAGGCTGGCCTTAACTGCGAGGTCCGTCTCTGTAACATCTAGGGGTACTGAGTCCCCTCTGGTCCCTGAGGTCACGATTCAAGACACCCTGTCTTATTCCCAACAACAAGAAGCTAGAGAGTTCCTGATAAGGAATAGAGAGAAGTTTTCAGAGTTACCTGGTACGACTTCCACGGTTCAGCATGATATTGTTACTGAAACTGGGGTCTGTGTCAAGCTAAAACCATACCGAATTCCCGAAGCTAGGAGAAAGGACATTAGTGACGAAGTAAAAAGGATGCTTGAGCTAGATGTCATTGAGGAATCCAATAGTGATTGGTCAAGCCCCATCGTTTTAGTCCCAAAACCGGATGGTACTTGGAGGTTCTGTAACGACTTCAGAAAACTCAATGCAGTGACAAAGTTTGACACGTACCCAATGCCCAGAGTGGACGAACTTATAGACAGACTTGGCAAAGCCCGCTATCTAACTACTTTAGACTTGACCAAAGGATATTGGCAAATACCCCTGACTGGTAGCGCCAAAGAAAAGACTGCGTTTGTTACCCCAGAGGGTTCATTTCAGTATAAAAAAATGCCTTTTGGGTTGCAAAATGCCCCTGCGACATTTCAGAGGGCCATGGACAGGACCCTAAGACCTCACCGACAGTATGCAGCGGCCTATCTGGACGATATAGTGGTACATAGCACTGACTGGGAGTCTCACTTGCCCCGGGTACAGGCTGTTCTGGATTCCCTCTTCAAGGAAGGTTTTACAGCAAACCCAAAAAAAATGTGCCATTGGTTTAGAGGAAGCCAGGTATTTGGGCTACACTATTGGTCGTGGAGTCATTAAACCACAGTTAAACAAAGTAGAAGCCATCCAAGAATGGCCACGTCCTGCAAACAAGAAGCAGGTCAGAGCCTTCCTTGGAATTGCAGGGTACTATAGGAGGTTTATCCCGAATTTTGCAACTCTAGCTGCCCCACTGACCGACCTTACTAAAGGGAAAAAATCAGTAATGGTAAAATGGTCCCCAATAGCAGAGGAGTCTTTCCAAGTCTTAAAGAAGGCTCTTTGTGCAAAGCCAGTGTTGTACTCCCCTGATTTCTGCAAGGATTTCTTGGTTCAGATGGATGCGTCTGATGTAGGTATTGGGGCCGTATTGTCACAGGTACACAATGGGGAAGAACACCCTGTGGTATACCTGAGCAGAAAGCTTAATGAACACGAGAGAAAGTATGCAGTCATTGAAAAGGAATGTTTAGCCATAAAGTGGGCCTTGGACGCACTAAGGTACTATCTATTAGGGCGCCAGTTTGATTTGATAACTGACCATGCTCCTCTGAAATGGATGGCCCAAAAGAAGGAGACTAATAGACGGGTGAACCGGTGGTTTTTGGCTCTACAAGATTACTCCTTCACTGTAAAACACAGGCCAGGTGTTGAGATGGGGAATGTAGATGCCCTGTCCCGTGTTCACTCCTGTTTGGCCACAGGTGTTTCAACCCTGGGGTTGAAACAAGGGGGGGGATATGTAGCAGAGTGTCCCAGAGAGAGCCAGGAAAAGTCCTGTTCGGGGTTTATACATCACCCAGGCATCTCTCCTATACCTTTAGGGATCTCTGAGCCATGATTCAGTTCGGATCTTGGCCCTCTTCACCAGGCCAATTTAATCTCACCTGAGACAGACAGCAGGGCTCTCTCAGCCTGGGAACACAGACAACGTTTTGTCTGAGAGCGGAAGGTCAGTAAAACTACCTGTGTCTGTCTTTGGAAGCTGACAAGCTGTAGGCTTGCTCAGTCTGTGTTAGTTAGGGACTACATTGTGTGTAGTAAGCGCCGGGACACGGCTAGGATTTTGTTTATTCTTAGTATTCCTGTTTGTTTTCCTTAAAGCACTGTACAGCACCTGTTTATAAACTTGTATATAGCACCAATAAACACCGCACTGTTTGTCACTACATCAGAGGATTTGGTATCTGTGCCTTAAAGACTGCTCATTCCAGGGGGTTTTGCACCCGCTACCTGTTCCCCAGCTTACACCATGGACACCTTTTAAAAAAGTTTACTAAAATGCCAAAGACATACTTACAGACCTGAAGAGCAAGAATCGCATATAGAGAATCCACCACTTGTGGAAATTAACGTCCCTGTATTTGGACTACTGACGCGTTTTGGGGGTCACGCTCCCTTCCTCAGAGCTCTGGCATTTTAGTAAACTTTTTTTAAAGGTGTCCATGGGTAATGCACTAGGTGTTTGTGCCTCCTTTTTTTCTTTCATGTGCTTATGTTTGGAGTTCCCTGCCTGAGGAGAGCGGCACGCCTGTCATCCCCATCGGAGTGAGCGCTTGGGTGATTCGGTTGTTTGGAATACTGCAGATGAGGCCTGAAGATACCTTTTCTCAACAGCTAGCTGCTGCCATTATGCCAAATCTGATAGCTATATTTGTTTTTATTGAGGGCACCCACGTCTGTTGTACAGAGGATAATGAATACAGTCATGCAACAACCACATACTGTACATTACAGGCAGTCCCTGAGTTACAAAAACAATAGGTTCTGTAGGTTTGTTCCTAAGTTGAATTTTTATGTAATTTGGAGCATGTACATTTTTTTAAGTGTATCTCCAGCCCAGAAATTTTTTTTTTACATTTTTTTAGATAGCATAGGGAAGCTTAAAGACCCCTATAACGTTTGCTTTGCTGACTTTGCCCCTGTTCAGAAGACTTTCTATCCCTATGACAATTAGATTTTGAAATCGAATTGTCATATTTCATAAACAGCATTGAGGACGGGATCAGTAGTTCGATATCAGTTTTTGCAGATGACACAAAATTGGGCAGGGCAATAACTGCACAGCATGAAGCAGACATCCTACAGAATGACCTGGACAAAATAACAGAGTGGGCAACGACATGGCAAATGAGGTTTAATGTGGAGAAGTGTAAGGTTTTGCACTTGGGGACTAAAAACATAGAAGCACAATACACTTTAGGGGGGAACCCTTGGGGGAATCAAAAATGGAGAAAGATCTGGGAGTCTTGGTAGATGATAGACCAGGTAGTAGCATGCAATGTCAAGCGGCAGCTGCCAAAGCCAGCAGAATATTAGCATGCATAAAGAAAGGGATGTATTCCAGAGATAAGACTATAATCCTTCCACTTTATAAAACTCTGGTCCGACCGCATCTGGAGTATTCTGTCCAGTTCTGGTCGCCAGTCCTCAGGAGGGATGTTTTGGAGCTGGAGAGAGTCCAGAGAAGGGCAACTAAACTAATTAGGGGATTGGAGGACCTTAATTATGATGAGCGTCTGCAATCGCTTGGTTTATTCTCACTGGAGAAGAGACGATTGAGAGGGGACATGATAGCAATTTATAAATATCTCAATGGTGATCTCGGCATAGAAAAACAGCTATTCAGTCGAAGGGATTGCATGAGGACTGGAGGGCATACAATGCGATTAGAGGAGAAGCGCTTTAACCTCAGGCAATGTGGGGGGTTCTTTACTGTTAGGGCTACAAGATTGTGGAATTCTCTACCACAAGAGGTGGTTTCTGCGGGATGTATGGTGGCTTTCAAAAGACTCTTAAACGTAGATCTCAAGGATCAGAACATTCAGGGGTATGTGAGATGATTACGGCCACACACACCTACACAGGTTGAACTGGATGGACTATTGTCTTTATTCAACCTCACCTACTATGAAAAGGTTGGGTTGTCATGGAAACAAGGATTGGTGATAAAGATTCAGTGGAGATACTTTTTTTCCGTGATAACTCTTACAGGAGTAAATTTTCCCTTTCTAGGGGTAGATTTCCTCTAACTTCCTGTTGTCTCTCTCCATTTGTAAGGATGAGTCATATCTAAGTCAGATGTTTGTAATGTGGGACTTCCTCTACATACACTAAAATGACTGCATCTTCCATCCTGCTTGAAAGATATCATTTGAGATGAACTAAAAAGATATTTACTAGCCTATACCAATACCTGGTAAGGATTATTTTGGAGAGTTTCTGACAGTCTATGTATAATATTGTGTACAGTATATTATATTATAATGTACCATTTATGTTCATGCTGGTACTTCACTTTTCCAGAGTGTGGTTTGGCTTTTACATATTGTTGTTGTAAGCGGTCCCTGCCTTGTTACTGCTATAAACTATATTTGATTATGCTAATCTTTGCCAGACCCACAAAACTTGCAGACTTGCCCAGAATCTTGGTTTAGTAACAACGAAGCATGAAACAAAACATACAAATCTGAAATGATTTGGATTGCCTTCAGTGAAAAAAAAAAATAACTGAAATACATTTAAAAATGTACGTTCTCCTAAATCTTCATTCTATAACTTCATTAAAAAAAATAATTCATGAAAAAAAATACCAATAAAAATTGCTTTGTTGCTTATGGTACCCCTGTTATGTGGGAGATATAAGGGCTGAAAATGCTATTTGCTTTATTATCCTGATGCATTTCCTTTAGAACATATTTTAAGGTAACATACAAAGAAAACCTATTTTGTAAATCTCTGGAAAATGTTTTACTTCTTTAGTCTGACAACACAATCAGGGGAATTAAGGCACCTTTTACATGATCAGACCGATCATGTCCGCCTGTCTGTTTTTCAGGTGGACCTGATCGGGCCACCCATTGTCCTCTATAGTGAGGTGGATGTCAGTGGATATGTGTCCGCTGACACCCACCTGGTATCTGATCCGACAAGATCCACTGAAGATAGACAGATGGGGATACGTTCGACATCCGTCCTGCAGGTCAGATCGGATGAAAACAGACAGGTTGTCTGTTTTCATCTGATCTCCCCATAGAGGAGAGCGGGACTCTGACACGTCTCTGTGACGGCTCAGCAGGGATTCATTGAAACGATCCCCATTGAGCTAGCGGAGTCTGTCCTAACACGCCTGCCCCATGTGAAAGGGGCATAACAAAAAAAGTTATGCACCACGTGCTAAAGTGCACTGAGACCTGAGCTTCAATATAGACTCTTCGTTCTTGTGAAACTGAGCTCCCACAAACCCTTGTACTGCTGTTAAAATTTACGGGGCCCCATAAAGCCCACCTGTCAGCTCCCCACCCCCCCCCAAAAAACATATCAAAACTATATTTCTCTTACGTCCTCCGACAGTCGCCGCCACCTCTAAGTCATCACTGTTGGGTATTGACTTCCTATCCGCAGGAATAACTAGGCATATAGACTTAGTCCAAAGACCAAAGGCATTAGCATCATTAGCATATACACACCCATGGGGGCTGTCCTATCTGTTTTAATCTGCCTAGCATCAGGAATAGTCAGGCTTACCTTGTGCTGGGGCTTCAGTCTCAGCCTTCCTAATCTTTTATTTGATTTTCTTTGAAAATGTCAGTTTTTTCTCTTACTTTACTAGCTGTTTATTTTGTCAGCTTCTAGTGTTAGTCTTCTCTTCGGATGAAGATGGATCATGCGGTGCTGGGATTCGGACTGGCCGCCCTGGTTCTCCAGAGCAAAAGGGTCAGATGGACCCCCAGCCCACCATCAAGCGTTCAGCTATGGTTCGCCCTGGCATTACGAACGACCCATCCCTGTTCGCTACAGGGATGCAGCCTCACAGGACTCATCTGCGGTGCTGCAGCGTCATGTCCCTGGCTCACGGCATTCCCTGTCAGATGAGGACAGAGGCTTTCCGTGCATAGAGGCTCCCCACTCCATCTGGTAAGTACTTCTGTGTGGGGCCTCTGTCTGGGGTGGCAGTCTGTGTTGCTGTGTCCCCCCCATGTCTGTGCCTGTGTGACTCCCTGTGCGATCCCTGTGGGGATTGCTTATGCAGATACTGTGTGTGCCCTGGGCTCCCTGTCCCTGTGTCACTTAGGTGCATTTTTGGGGGTGCAGACATTTCTGATGGTGCGGCGACCGCAGCGGCGAATTTTCACGCGGTCCGCCATCTTTACTATGGGCTTACATGTGTAGCTCCTCTGGGGCGATCCTGCATGTTGTTTTGGCGCCATTCGCCGCCATTTTGTGGGCGGTGGAACGATCGGTCCGGCTGCATGTCGGCGGCCGTTTTGGCGTAGCCTCCAATGCATCCCTATGGGGCAGCCATTTTCCCAGAGTCTGGCATATGGTCCAGCCTACTCCAGCAGCGCTTCCTTCCATCAGCAGCAGGACATCGGTAGCAACGCTCTGCGAGCTCTGCAGGTTATCACTCTGTTTCTCTCTGTGCTATCGCTTCTAGCTCAGTTTCTTTTCCCCTTTTGGGGGTCTTTTATCACTGTTGCAGTAGCGGTGGGCTGCGCACACCGCAGCGTTTTCTTAAAGGGGACAGTACTTTGTATTACACTGTAGTTTGTTCTGATAACTTGAGCAATGGATTCTCAGAAAAGCAAGTTTCCTCCAGCTTAGTGGGGGGCCCCAGTTCTCCTGTGGCCCCGCTGCGACCCGATCTGGCTGCTGTGGTGGCGACTTTAGTGGCAAATATGGAAATGCTGATGTCTGAACGGGCTGCGAGACAGAGCCCCAGGTTGTCTCTCTCTCTTCTGCTCAGATGGGGATATGGCTGCTGCTGCTGCGAGCGTGCCCTTTTCAGGGTCCCGCTCATCCTTGGACCCCCCGGGGTCTGAGGGGAAGGCTGAGATGGAGGGGGTTGATACCTCCTCCCCAGGGTCGCCTGAAGAACGGGCGACCATGGATGAGCTGATTGTGTCTGTAAAGGACACCTTACATTTAGAGGATGAGCCCTGTCCTCCGGGCGTTGTGTCCTCGTTTGGGATGCACAGGACCCGCAAGTCTGCGCAGGTTTTCCCCTGCCCAGCGGTATTCCATTACACTGTTAATTAAATGTGGCGCACATTGAAACGTCCATTCCTGGTACCTAGTCGGTTCAAATTGCTTTATCTTTTTGCGCCGGCTACGGAATCACGATGGTGTGTGCCTCCACAGGTAGATCACACTGTGGCCATGTTGCCCAAGGCTACCTTGCCTCCTACTGAGGATACCCCGGTTTTCCGGGATCCCACTGACCAGCGGTTAGAGTCTCTAGCTCGCCATTCCTATAAAGGTGGCGGGTTCGTTGCTCAAACCCGTTTTCGCGTCCGTTCTGGTGGCTCAGGCGGTGGCTGCTTGGACAAAGATGCTTAGGAGCGATCTTGTGTCTGATGGTGTTTCCACCTGCCCGGCTGGATATGGTGGATCAGATCCACCAAGGAGTCATGTACTTGTGTGATGCAGCCTTGAATGAGGCCCCCTTGGTGGCTCGCCTCTCTGGTGTCGCGGTGCTTAACCGGCGACTGATATGGCTGAAGAGCTGGTCGGCCGACCAGTCCTCAAGGAAAACAGTTGCTGATTTTCCCTATGCTGGCTCTCGCCTTTTTGGCGAGGCGTTGGACACCCTGGTGAAAGGCGTCACGGGGGGCAAGTGCACTATGCTGCCCCAGAACCCGAAGAACAAGTCTTTTCGAGGCAAGCAGGGTTCTGCGCCTAGATCCAATCAGGGGTCTTTTCGTGCCTTTAGGAACCAATCCAAGGGCAAGCCCTTCAAGGCCCAGGGCAACCAGAAGAAGCCCTGGGCGGGTGAGCAGGAGTCCGGCAATGCCGGCTCGGCGGGTCAATCCGCCTCTGCCTGAAGGGACGCCCCATTTCAGGAGTGGGGGGATGTTGGCGCGGTTTCCTCCAACCTTGGCTGCTCCGGATATCGGACAGGTGGGTTCAGGAGATCGGGTTACAAGATCGAAATCCTTTCCCGGCCGGCGGACAGATTCTTTCCCTCCAATCTTCCTCTGCTTCCGGGACGTCTGCAGGACTTGCATCAAGCGGTGCAGGACCTGCTTGCTCAGGGAGTGATTGTCCCGGTGCCTCATCGGGACAGGTTTCGGGGGTTTTGTTCAAATTTGTTCGCTGTGCCCAGGAAGGAGGGCAAAGTGCGTCCTATTCTGGACCTGAAAGCGCTGAACCGCTTTGTGCGTGTTCGGAAGTTTCGAATGGAGTCTCTCCGTTCGGTGGTGGCCTCCTTGAGTCCAGGGGAATTCCTGGCTTCGATAGATCTGAAGGATGCGTACCTGCACATCCGCTTTTCGAGGGTCATCAGCGGTACCTTCGGTTTGCTATCGCAGAGGACCACTACCAGTTTGTGGCGTTACCTTTCGGTCTCGCTTCGGCACCAAGGGTGTTTACCAGAGTGTTGGCGCCGGATCTGGGCCTGCTAAGGGCCCAGGGCTTTGTGGTCCTGGGTTACCTGGACGATCTGCTTCTGAGATCACGTGCCAGCCAGGGCCTTGTGCGCGATCTGTCCATCACGGTACAGACGCTCCAGGAGTTCGGATGGACCATCAACGTTCAAAAATCGGCATTGTCTCCATCGCTTCGCCTTCCCTACCTGGGAATGGTTCTGGACTCTGCTCAGGCAAAGGTGTTCTTGCCGGAGGACAAGCTCCGGTCTTTGCGGGACGAGCTCAGGTCCCTCAGGGACTACCCATCCTCGTCACTCAGGACCTGTATGCGGGGCCTGGGGTTGATGGTTTCGGCCTTCGAGGCGATACCCTTTGCTCGGTTCCACACGCGGGCTCTCCAGACGGAGTTCCTGGCCGGGTGGGGACAGACTGCCTCAGTCCTTGGGTCAGGATGTCTCCTTGAGTCATCAGATCAGATTGGCTCTTCTGTGGTGGCTCCAGTCCCCGTCGGTGGCGGAAGGCAAGTCCTTCCGTCCGTTGGTGTGGACGGTGGTTACCACGGACGCCAGCCTATCGGGCTGGGGTGGAGTCCTGGGCAACCTGTCTGCCCAGGGCACTTGGTCAGAGGGGGAGTCCTCCCTCCCGATAAATGTGCTGGAGTTACGAATCAAACTCTGTCTCTTCCAGTGGTCGGACGGTCTCCGGGGCCTGCCTGTCCACGTACAGACGGACAATGCTACCGCGGTGGCCTACATCAACCACCAGGGGGGCACCAGGAGTGCTCGAGCGGCCCGGGAGGTGACCGAAATTCTGTCTTATGGGACTCGAACTTGGCTCTGTCCGTGTTACAGCGTGCTCCCTTTGAAATCATCAGGGAAAGATCGTTGCCTCTGCTGTCGAAAAAGGTTGCTTTTCTGGTGGCGATCACTTCGGCTCGCAGAGTGTCGGAGCTGGCGGCGTTGTCTTGCCGCTCCCCTTACTTGATAATTCACAAGGATAAGGTGGTTTTGCGACCACCCCCATCATTCCTTCCCAAGGTGATCTCTGAGTTCCACCTTAATGAGGACATTGTCCTGCTTTCGCTTTGTACGAAGCCTATGCATCCTAAGGTGATTACATTGCATTCTTTGGATGTTGTAAGGGCGATCAGGGTTTACCTGTCGTCTACGGAATCCTTTCGGAAGACGGATTCCCTATTTGTCCTTCCTGAGGGATCTCGGAAGGGCATGGCTGCGTCTGCAGCAACTATTGCCGAATGGATCAGACAGACCATTGAGCAGGCGTATGCCTTGGAGGAACGGGTTCCGCCCTTCCCTGTTACAGCGCACTCTACCAGGTTTTTGAGTGCGTCCTGGGCCTATTGGCATCGGGCCTCGATGGCCCAGGTGTGCAAGGCTGCGACTTGGTCGTCGGTGCACACTTTTTCAAAATTCTACAAAGTAGATGTTCTAGCATCAGTTGATGCTTCTTTTGGCCGCACAGTTCTCAGTGCGGCAGTGCCATGATGGACCCTTGAATTTTTTTCTGGGTCCCTGGCTGTTGGCATTTGCTTTCCTGGGCTGTTGCTCCTGTTGAGCATTGTTTTTTTCTGTTGCCCAGTTGGTTCTCTTACAGTGCATGTAAGATTCCTTTTTCTGATGTGGGTACTGCGTTGCCTTTTCTACGGTTGTGTCTCCCACCCCTCATGTCTATACTGCTTTGGGACATCCCAACAGTGATGACTTAGAGGTGGCGGCGACTGTCGGAGGACATAAGAGAAAACTGAATATTTGTAAAATCTTACCTGTAAAATTCCTTTCTCTGAGTCCTCCGACAGTCGCCGCCTCCGCCCCTCTTTTGGGGTTCTTATTACCTACTGCTATGCTACCAAACTGAGTTGGGAGTGGTGATGCAGGGGGGGGTATTGACCAGATGGGACAGCCCCCATGGGTGTGTATATGCTAATGATGCTAATGCCTTTTGTCTTTGGACTAAGTCTATATGCCTAGCTATTCCTGCGGATAGGAAGTCAATACCCAACAGTGATGACTTAGAGGTGGCGGCGACTGTCGGAGGACTCAGAGAAAGGAATTTTACAGGTAAGATTTTACAAAAATTCAGTTTTTCACTAAAAATACGATAAAATCATTTTTAACAGACACAATTGCAGCATAACTTACAAAATGCCTGTTGAATCTTACAGATAAAATTGCACTGAGTTAAGAAAAGCTCTGTATGTGGATGAGGTCTTGGGGCACTTTCATATGGGTGCTGTGGCCTGCACAGTGTTAATCAGCATCTTGTTCACGTCGTTGAAGTTTTGTGCAGTCAGCCTATATTACACTATAGAGACGTAGTGACTGTACGAACACAGCCACAGGTCCCAATTTTCACTGGCATGTGGGTGCAGGTGTATGGCCCCAAATACAGATAGTGTGCATTCATGATGCCTATTCACCCACACCTGCACACCTGTCAAAGTAGGACCTGTGTAATACAACTGCTCTATGGATATATGATTTTTACCCTCAATCCAAAATGCTGCTGATCAAAAATACTAATATTTTAAAGGTGACAAAAAGGATACATAGTGCAAATTGGGATATGCAAAATAAAGTGACTGGTGCCAAAAATATGATAGTCATTATATAGGTGGTTGATAAATAAAAGATGTGCAATGTTGCAAATAAATAACTAAATAAATAACTTCACCCTAATCTGAATCATAAGGTGCTGCAATAGTGTAAAATCAAGTGCAAATATTAGAAACAAATATACATGCATGATTTGATTGAGCATAAATAACAATCCATAAATCAATACATATTGCAATAGTGCATATATAAATTAATTAAATACATAAAGTCCCAAAAAAGTTCAATTCCTTAAGCAAGTAGCCAGTGAAAGTGCAGTGTGCTTAAGTGCTCCTTAATATACAAATTGGTGACAATCCGTGCCAAAAGATAAAGTGCAATGGTGCGAGGGTCCACTTCCCATGGATACTTGCACTTACCAGACTGCCAGGACCCCTTAACAATATTGCATGTGGGTCAAATGCACTTAGTCCGGTGTGGAGTGTGGTCTTTTCTTTTAGGGCTGGTCTTGTGGACTCCAGTAACCAATCTTTCCTCGGTGGGCCAATGAGTATGGGACCATAGGAAGGAAGACTCACAATAGTGTAATCCCGTTTTAAAACTTTATTTGATAATGCAAAGAATAAAACTCACATTGTAGAATTAATAACAAGCCTTGTAATGATACGATCTCCTATAGCAGAGGGGACTTCCAGACTTGCGGTGACTGCACGGGCTGCGCGGTCCCAGCTTGCGTTCCACCGAGACCGGAAGTGACGTATGCTACAAGTGTAAACCGGAAATTGCATTTCGCCCTCCTTCAGGGCATTATCAAAGATGTAGACGTAAGAAGTAGGACCTGTGGTTGTGTTCGCATAGTTACTGCATTTTTATAAAGTAACAGGCAGCTCCAGCTGCAAGTGCAAACTACTCATTTACATGGCCATAGTACCCATGTGAATGAGTCCTTAGGGCTCTTGTTCACATGTAAGGTTGGGGGGACGATAAAGAACCACAATTGTGATGCTCTTTTACTTCCCCCCAACTGCTGCTTCCTTTAGCTGTAGAGGCAGCGCCTGGAGGTGTACACATGCTGAAGCTATGATGCTTTGCTTCATGGCCATTGCAGGGATTATTCCCCCTGTTGAACACAACCCATTTACGTGAATGGCGCTGCTCTGCAAGAGCCCCACAACTGCATGCATAGCACAGGGTTGTGGAATGCTAGTGGGGGGTTGAAGGGATTAAAGCAGGCAGTAAGGAGGTGATACGTCTCCTTGCTGCCTATCACTCTGAAGAGTCTGTCCAAACACGCCCGACCATGTTTGGGCGTGTTTGGACAGACTGAATGCCATTTGCCCTTGAGAGACCAAAGCACGTGTGAACAAACCCTTATTTATTTTTTCATTTCATTTTTTTTTTTTACAGTTTTTAGAATTTTTTTTATATACATTTTTGAGGGGACTTGGGTGAAATATTAGGGGTCTAAATAGACCCCCTGATGTCTCACTTCTGATACAGAGAAAGAGATTGAAGACAGCTGCACTTGCACAGTGAATGAACAGAAAGCGCTCTGTGCACACTGGCTTTCCTATTCATTCACATCACTCATTGTTTTCATACAGGAAAGGAAGGGGCCAGTTAATATGATCTATTTATCGGCTATCTTGAAAAGATGCCCCTGTGTGTGCTGCAGCAGCCAGTGAAGGAGTACAGGAGGGAAGCTGGCAGAACTGTGTGGGGGGGCACACAGGGGTAATCTGAGTTGCAGCCTGCAAAGAGGGGGTGGGCCAGAAAGGGAAGGGGGTGGCACGACTGGAACTAATCCCCCTGTTTGGCTCTGCCTGCAGCAGCTGCAACCGGCGTAAGGGAGAGGAGGGGATTTTTAATGAAATCCCAGGACAGTCCGGCCCATTCTGGAACAGTTGGGAGATAGGGGTAGAAGAAAAATTAGCAGTGTTATGCAGGCTAGGGGATAATAGTGGGCTGGAATTTGGGTAAGGTAGAGAGAGACTAATCTTTCTGTTCCTGTCTTGGGCTGTCAGGCTGATTAAAGAAGCAGGAAGCAGAGGTCAGTTCACAGAGGCAAAAGCCACTGTCTAACAGTGGCGTCACTAGGGTTGGTGTCACCTGGTGCAGTAAAACATGGTGTCACCCCCCCCCCCCCCCCAATCATTTTTTTCCCATATAACACTGCCAAAATTATCACTGCTCTAGGGGCAGCCAACAATGCAATATATAGGGATCTGAATAAGTTCAGAGTAGACAGTGCAGTATTTGGGGTATGGACTGCCTATGAAGAGGATCGTATCTGTCTCTGTCACCACTGACATCCGCCGCTCCATAGGGGTGCGTGGAACATCCGATCAGGTCCGCCTGAAAAACTGAAAGGCGTACCTGATCAGAGAGCCCATGTGAAAGGGGCCTAAGGAGTGAGTATGCCCCATGGTTTTGAGAAGTGGGATTTATCTTTCATTCTATGGATAGTGTAGGATCGGCTGAAAATAGGGTACTTTGACGCAGTAGTGGTCTTAAGCACTGTATGGCCATATGGTGTGACTAAATCCCCATATTTACTTATTAGGATCAGGTATTTTTAAGTAGCCTTGCAGGATTTGAAACCAACCTTTTTTGTGTATGTGTGCAGTATTCTCTATGGTTTAGTATTCAATAGTTTTTTATGAGTTTAAACAAAACAGTACAATAGTAAAACATAAAATATAGAAAAAGAGGGGGGTAGCATACAGAAAAGTACCCCGCACCAGGACAGTGTATGTCAGAACATGACTCATAACATTATTGGCAACTAGGAAGTCAATAATAAAAAGTTAAACAGCAAGATACAACAAGTCCCAAAACCGAGGCTCCTCAAAAGGAGGTACATCTAGAGTCCAGAGGACCCACCAAGCCCACTATGGGCCCCGCCCCAGACACACCGAATGGGCACAAACTGTGTCCACGAAAGGGTGAGCCCCCCCCCAACCCTCCTCCCCCAGAAGAGGAAACCAATGGGCTCCCACCCATGGCCAAATAATATATAACGACCCAGACCCATAGCAGGAAACCCAAACCAGAGCTCCGATGTCAGAGCAAACAACGCCTCTCCTGCAGCCAGACCCCCAAAAGTATTCTCTATGGTTTAATTTGTATATTGGTCTTTATAGCAGCACCAACCTTAGAAATGTATGTTTAAGGTGTGTCCCCAACACTTTGTTTGTTTCTTTGAGTCCTGACCAGACTTATGGGTGGAGCACCCCACTCTTCCACATCAGTACTTCATTATCAGTGTCAACCAGTAAGTAGTTATAGAAGGAGTCCCTTTATAGTGTAGTTTAATCAGAGAAATCTGCAGATAGCACACTTCTCCCATGTAGGGAGTGAATATGCCCCCATGGTTTGGAGAAGTGGGATTTATCTTTCATTCTATGGATAGTCTAGGACCCACTGAAAATGGAGTACTTTGACACAGTGGTAAACTTAAACACGGTATGGCCATATGGTGTGACTAAATCCCCATATTTGTTTATTAAGATCAGATTTTTTGTAAGTAGCCTTGCAAGATTTGAAAGCAACCTTTTTGTGTATGTGTGCGCTATTTTCTATGGTTTAATTTGTATATTGGTTTTTATTGCAGCACCAACCTTAGAAATGTATGTTTAGTGTCGGTTCACACTTCTGCGGATGCGCTGATCGCATGTAATTCGGAGCGCACTGCTCCTTCATTACATGCGATCTCCTGTGCGGATGCAAATTCAGCCATACACTTTGGCTGAATTTGCAGCGCATCCGCAGCAAACACGCACATGAGGCATTTTTTGAGCCTCCTCAGAATCGGATCGCACAGTGGTTCACACTTGTGCGATCCGATTCTGTGCGAACTGTCAGATCGCACTGCGATATGCGATCAAACTGGGGGTGTCGTTAACATTTAATTGACACCCCCTGCGTATCGCATATGGCAGTGTGAACTGCCAGATGTGCGGATGCGATGCGGGATCACGCTGCATATTCGCAGCGTTCCCGCATCGCACAAATGTGAAACAAGCCTTAGGGTATGCCCCCTAATCCTTTGTGTGCTTCCTAAAAGAGCTCATCAATCAGGGGAGGATTCAGTGCAGCTGCTCTGCTCGGATAGTTGAGCTGTCACTTCTAAACACAGAAGCTGGGTGGGCTTCTGTATTTAGAAGTGACAGAATTGAGACCCTGAGAGGAAAACGCACACAGGGCTAGCGCCATTCTGTTTGAACAAAAGCTCTGCCTCACCCTTGCTGCCCTCGGTATGGTGCTACCCCTCTGGCGGGTGTCACCCAGGTATGGTCCACACCCCCATAGCAATGCCACTGCTGTCTACACATGCAGATGCGCAGGCAATGTTATGTGTATCTAGGGTGCCTATCAATGCCTCTCACGTTGCTGAAGCACTATGCAGCAGGGGAGGGTCTGCTGTGTGCAATCCTGCCCCTCATGCAGGAGCTCAGTTTCTGGCTGTCTCCTACATGAAATTACCCCGTGGTGTGCTCTGTTGGTAGTGGCAGTGGTAGCAAGGAAGGCGGACTGGGCCCCCCCCCACCCCACCCCTCTCCTGATATAAAATACTTGTGCTTCCCTGCCACCGTGTGAGTCGCAAAAAGACATAAAAGAGTGAGTTTGGGGTGAAGGAACTTGACTGACCTGCACATAGCCCTGATCTCAACTCGATAGAACACCTTTGGGATGAATTGGAGTGGAGACTGCGCGCCAGGCCTTTTCATTCAACATCAGTGACCTCACAAATGTGCTTGTGAAAGAATGGTCAAACATTCCCATAGACACACTCCTAAACCTTGTGGACAGCCTTCCCAGAAGAGTTGAAGCTGTTATAGCTGCAAGGGGTGGGCCAACTCAATATTGAACCCTACTGACTAAGGGTCCTTTCACACGGTCCGCCTCCATAGGCGGATCGGTGCTGCTCAGCAGGGGATCGTAAACACAGATCCCCGCTGAGCAGGAAGGTGACAGCTGTGAGCGGCGAGGGAGGTGTCAGAGCCCCATGCATCTCTATGGGGGAATCAGAAGAGAGCGGAACGCCTGTCCACTCTCATTTGATCCGCTGGACAGATGGAAAATAGGGTTTCCATCCATCCGGATTTCGCGGACAGGATGGCAGCGGGTGTCAGCGGACATGTCTCCGCTGACATCCGCTGCCCCATGGGGATGCATGGGGCATCCGATCAGATTCGCCTAAAAAACTGACAGGCGGATCTGATCGGAGCGGTCATGTGAAAGGACCCTAGGACTGGGATGCCATTAAAGTTCATGTGTGTGTAAAGGCAGGTATCCCAATACTTTTGACAGTATAGTGTATTTCTCAAGTTCAAAGTTTACTTTCTGGAATCAGTCTCAACTTAACTCTCTTCTTCCTAGTTTCCTCACTGTTAGAAAACAAGCTGTAATGTATGGTGTTATATAGCACATACAAGTTCCATAATAAAATGTCAAAAGACCCACCACACCCAGCTTGTTTAGATTATTGCAGTCACAGCTCAATGTGCTCCAAGCCTCAGTCTCTCTCTGAATCACTCTTCCAGTTACAAGCATTCAACTGACCACGCCAAGCTGTCAGATTTTTCCCAGTGTTGCTTCCCTCAGTCTTGCACCAACCTGCCTCTCCACAGGATACTGTGTCACACACGTTCCCAATACATTATTCTGCCATAATGAAGATATAAAAAAATATACATTGCATATATTTCAGATCCATGCAAGAGTAAAAATAATGCAGTCAAATAACGATCATCCTGTCAGCCAGAAGGAAAAGAACAGACAAGGAGGAAAAAAAATCTTCATAACTTCATTATGGCAGAATAATGTATTGCTTGTATTATTCACCAGTTATAAACAAAATAAAGATTGGTAAACAAAGTGGATCCTGAGGAAGCCCGTTATGGGTGATACACGTTGATCCAACTTCTTTTTGTTGTTGCTTGATGCTTTGGTGTTTGTACTATATGTTTGGAAGCATTTATTACGTGTTTTTAAATTGCATTTAAATATTTTAACTGTGTTAAAGAAAAATAATCTTTTTTAATATAATTTTTTTTTTTTTTTATTGTTAGGCATGTTTAAAGTCCCCCACTTCCTCTAATCTTTCTGTTGGGGAGACGTGGATATTTCTCCCCTAATCTTACATATTAGGGTCACCTCCTCTCCACTTGGTCAACATTTCTAGATCACTAAAAATGTTTGTGAATTGGTTTCCATTAATGACAGCATCTAAAATGTTCTGGCATGCTATGATTCTTTTTCCCTTTAGTAATTTTCCTAGCATGCTCCCCTACCCATCACTCTAGAGTGCTTTTCATGCTTCCAACGCACTGTTAGCACACAGGTATTCTAATAAATAAATGACCTTTGGTAATTTTGCAGGTCAGAAACGCTGTAATTTCATATTCCTTACTCCTAATATTTCACTTGATTTTTTGAATGTTTCTTCTCATATCCCTTGTATGCATACAGGCAAAGCACCTCCAAAAGCTTTTTCCCTCTGTCAAAAAAATTCCTTATGGTTTTTTTTTTCCCAATATGAAACTACTTACCAATAAAACCTTCATATTGGGGTCTCTTTTACATACAATCTTTGGGTTACTGGGTAAAATACTTAAGGTCTCTTTTACATACAATCTTGGGGTTACTGGGTAAAATACTAAGGACTGAGATATTTGCAGGACTGAGTGTGCAAGACCTGCTATCTTTTCCAGGGGAGAGAAAAGGGGATTTAGGAGTGCTGTCTTTTTTGTGTCTTATAATTTCAGAAGTATGCTATCAATAATGGCCTCCTTTTTTCTCTGATGGCAGATGGAATTTAAATATGAATTTGGGAACTGCTTAAATGCAGGCCTGCTTTGGTATAGTATCCTAGAGCAAACAATATCCACACCTCCGTCTAAAAACAGGCACAGTTACTCTTACAGTTATGGAACCAGTAGTTTTGTCGTGACAAAATACATTTCTTAATTTAAAGGGTAAGTCCACTTTTGTGAGGAAAAATATAGCAAATAAAAAAAAATAATATAGCATATACATTTGCTACACACACCATATTGTAATATAATAGTAAAAATTAAACTTCCTTTTCAAACTGCAGCTGCTGTAATTTTTTTGTAAAATCCAATGCAGTATGGCAACCCGAAGGCCTTCTGTACACATTTGGCAGAATTTCCCCAAAAAATTTAATTTTTTGCTTGGGTGAAGAACTCTGAGCTAAGATACAAGTCAGGTTTTAGGCATCCTCTGCAACAAAAATATAGTTTTTGGGTTTTAACCACTACTGCTCGGCCTATAGACAAATGATGGCTGGGCAATGGTTTTGTTATCCTGAGTGGACGTCAAATGACGTGCTCTCAGTATGCGCAGATTGCGTTGCGGCCCGATCTCTCACCAGCTGTGTCTACGAGACACAGCTGATGACTGATCAAAGTACCGGCTCGCTGCCGGGACCATGTGACTGCCATGAGGATTCGCAGCAGGTCTCATGACAGTTGTACATAATGGATGGCTTCCTTTCATGCCATCCAATGTGTACAATTGTGTTGCTAGCTGTGATTGATCTATTTGACCATGTGGTACAGACAGGGCCAATCACATCCCATCTGTACCATGTGATTTAGTTTTGGCCATTCACAGCTAATCCCAACAAAACTGACTAAATGATTCAGTGTCATTCAGTAAAATGCTTGCTTATAGCAATGTAATGCACTGCTATAAGCAAACAATGTGTGAAAAAAAAAATCCTGATCACTTCCCCAGAGTACTATAATTTTACTATGATTACATTATATTGCTCTGGTCGCAGTGTGTTAGAAAAAATCGTATTATAACATTTTTTTTTCGTACTGTCACCAGTTTCGGTTCCACCAATTATATGATGACGCTGTACTGCACTGGTAACAGTATGTAAGAAAAAAAAAAAAACAGAAAATTTCTCTCAGATACTTACCGTAATTTTCCTTTCCTGATGGTCTCCATGACAGCCTACGTGTGGGTTAACCCCGCCTCTTCTCCAATGGTATAGGACCCCCAGTGTTCCATATCTTAGCCGAATCCAAGACCAGAGGGTGGGAACTCCGGCTGCCATGGAGACCATCAGGAAAGGAAAATTACGGTAAGTATCTGATAGGAATTTTATGTTTTCCTGTCACCAGTTTCGGTCCCACCAATTATATGATGACGCTGTACTGCACTGGTAACAGTATGTAAAAAAAAAAAAAACGGAAAATTCCTATCAGATACTTACCGTAATTTTCCTTTCCTGATGGTCTCCATGACAGCCTACGTTTGGGTTAACCCCACCTCTTCTCCAATGGTATAGGACCCCCAGTGTTCTATATCTTAGCCGAATCCAAGACCAGAGGGTGGGAACTCCGGCTGCCATGGAGACCATCAGGAAAGGAAAATTACGGTAAGTATCTGATAGGAATTTTATGTTTTCCTGACAGTCTCCATGGCAGCCTACGTGTGAGAAATAACTAGCCCAAACCACACGGGTGGGAATGCTTCAAATAAGGAAAATTTAATTCAAATTTTTAGCAGACAAATCAGTTAAGCCAAAATTAACTGAAGACAAGGAGGCTGGCTCCACACAATAATGTGTCATAAACGTATTAACTGAAGCTGCTCTGCAGACTACTTCTGGAGCCACGTGATGTGAAGCCGCCTAGGACGTCGAGATGCTTCTTGTTGAGTGGGCTGTCACCACCTCTGGAGGAGCCAAACCCTCTACACTGTAAGCTTGTTGAATAGCAGACACAATCCAGGCTGCGATAGACCTCGACAAGGTCCGCTTCCCTCTGTTCCTGCCTGAGAAGAGAATGAAGAGGTTGTCTGATTGCCTGAAAGGAGCTGTTGCCTGAAGGTAGTCCCTTAGAGTTCTACCTACATCCAGGGGATGAGGTTCAGTATCATCAGAGGACCGAAAGGTAGGAAGAACAATCTCTTGGTTCTCATGAAAAATCAATGTCACCTTTGGATTGGAATTGAGCATCGGAATGAGGACCACACGATCCGGAAAGAACGTGAGGAATGGTTCTTTGTGACCAAGGGAACTGATCTCAGAGACCCTCTTGGCTGAAGTGATTGCCACCAAAAAAGCTGTCTTAATGGTAAGATCCCTGATAGAGATGGAGTCTGTCGGACTAGTTCTTGAGAAGACGTTGAGAACAAGAGGAAGGTCCCATTTCGGAAATCTTGGTTTCCTCTGAGGTCTGAGTCTGACCGCTCCCTTGAAGAATTGTTGGACAAGTGCATGCTTGGCCCAAGGAAAACCGGAAAACACAGACAAGGCTGATATTTGATCGCTGAGAGTGCCAACTGAGAGAGATTTACCTAGACCTGCTTGGAGGAACTTCAGTACTTCTTGTACTCCAAGCTCCGAGGATGAATTTCTCTCCGGATATGTGAATTCTAAGAATCTGGCCCAGACTCTGCAGTAAACCTTGTTCGTGCTTGGTCTTCTAGAATTCATCAAGGTAGGTATTGCCCCAGGAGGGCACCCGAGGGATTCCAACCTCTCCCTCTCCCCTCTCCCTGCCCTGCTCCGGTTGACCAGAGCATCAGAAACTTTGCAGAAACTTGAGGATAATGGGAATCGGGGAAAAGGCATATGCCTTGCTGAATTCCCATCTGTCGGTCAGAGCGTCTATTCCGCAGGCTTGGTGACACCTGCTGAGTGTGAAGTACCTGTCCAATTTGTGGTTGCAAGGAGATGCAAACAGGTCTACTTCGAGTGAGACCCCTAGAGACAGAATCCATTTAAAAGAGTCGATGTGGAGAGACCATTCGTTGTGATTCAACTGGACTCTGAAGAGAAAGTCTGCCTGGACATTCTGTGGCCCAGGAATGTAGACCGCCGAGATGTTGGACAGATGGGCTTAGGCCCATGTCATGATTGGGTCTACTTCTAGAAGAATGGAGAGACTTCTGGTACCGCCCTGTCTCTTCACGTAAGCCACTGCCGTGGTATTGTCCATTCGGAGAAGCACGGATTTGCCTTCTACCAGATGATGGAAAGCTTGAAGAGCTAAGAAGGCAGCCCAAAGCTCCAGGATATTGGAGACCGGGGAGTGGGTTTGTGGAGGCCACTTCCCCTGAGCCACTTCTGCCATGCAATGGGCTCCCCAACCAGAGTTGCTGGCGTCCATTGTGATAATGGTCCAGGAGATGGGGGACTAAGGAATGACAGTTGAGCAAGTTCTTGCATTGTAGCCACCATAACAGACTGTTTCTCATGTTGTGGGAGATAAAGATACGCTGCTCGTGTTCTTCCGGATTCCATTGAAGAAGGAAGCCTCTTTGAAAAGGCCGTGTGTGCTATAACACCCACTTGACCATAGGGGCCGTTGAGACCATAGTGCCGATGATCTTGAGACACTGGGATGCCCTCAGAAAGGAGGAGGAGAGGGCTGGAAGGATCATCTCTCGTACCAACGGAATGTTCTCTAGAGGTAAAGAAATTGTACCTTGAATGGTGTTGAATTGAGCCCCTAGATAGACTAGGTCAGTGGTTCTCAATTCCGGTCCTCGGGACCCACTAACAGGCCAGATTTTAAGTATTACCTTGGGGAGATGCAGACTAGAATACTGCAATCACAGAGCAGCAAATGGGATCACCTGTGATGTAATTTAGTTATCTTGCAAACCTGGCCTGTTGGTGGGTCCCGAGGACCGGAGTTGAGAACCACTGGACTAGGTGTTGAGTAGGTTCTAGATGGCTCTTTTGTAGATTCAACAACCAGCCGAACTCTGTAAGAATCGCAGTGACCTGATCCCTGTGGGACAGAAGTTGATCTTTGTCTTGGGACAACAGGAGGAGGCCGTCTAGGTAGTGATGTAGACGTACACCTTTTGTCCTGATTAGGGCTACCACAGCCAGAAGGAGGCGCCTATCCTGAGGGAGAAAATCTGATTTTCCACCAGTAGCTCTTGTAATGACACTATCCAATTTGTTCCCGAATAGGAAAGAACCATCAAAAGGAATTTTGCACCGTGCTTGCTTGGAGGCTGGAGCCGCCAGCCAGGGGCGCAACCACAGGGCTCGTTTGGCTGTGACAGAGGACAGCATTACCCTGGACAGGAGACGTAGAACATCAACAGAGGCTTACCCAAGAAAAACTGAAGCTAGCTTAAGCTCTTGAATGGGAGTGTTTTCCACCGCATCTTTTGCAATGCTTCCCAGCTTCAGCTCCACATCAGAAACCCAGCTTTCCATGGGTTTAGACATGGCTGCCAGCGCTAACGCTGATTTACAGGCCGCACCAGCCGTAATATAAATTTGTTTCAAATCTAGATCCATCTTCCTGTCTAAAGGATCTTTGAAAGAAACTGCATCGTCCAGCGGCAGGGTAACATGCTTCGCCAGTCTGGTGACTGCGGCATCAACCAGGGGGCCGACTCCAGATGACTAACATCTTCTTATTTGAAGGGGTATAGTTTCGCCAATTTAGAGGATAGGGAGGCCTTGCCATCCCCTTTGCTCCATTCCTCCAATATGACATCCTTTAACTCTGAAAGGAGTGGGAAGCAGTGTTAATTTTGGCAGCAAATTTCAATTTAGTTTTAGTCTTAGTCTTAGGACTAAAATGGCATTTTAGTTTTAGTCCCATTTTAGTCTTCTGCAAGTGTTTTAGTTTTAGTCGTATTTAGTCGACTAAAACTCCAGTACATTTTAGTCGACTAAAACGTCCTACATTTTAGTCGACTAAAACTCATTTTAGTCATCTATAATCGAATGGGTGTAGTTCAATTGTAATTTGTAATGCATTATTTAAGCATTTCTCTACAATTTCCAAACTCATTATATACTACTGCTGGTCCTGGAGTGAAAAATCGAATATGTTATTATTTATGGTGGTATTAAGCTTTCAGCATGCACCAGTGTTAATTTTGGCAGCAAATTTTGATTTAGTTTTAGTTATAGTCTTTTGACTAAAATGCCGTTTTAGTCATATTTTAGTCTTAAGACTAAAATGCCATTTTAGTTTTAGTCGTATTTTAGTCATCTGAATTGTTTTAGTTTTAGTCGTATTTTAGTTAACTAAAATTGTGTTAATTTAGTCGACGAAAACGTTTTAGTCGGTTTTAGTCGACAAAATTAACACTGGTGGGAAGTTCAGACGCTCTTTCCCAAACGTTTGAAGAACTTGCGCTGTTTCGTCTGCGGAGTGATGGGATCTTCCCATTTCAGAGCGTCCTTGACTGCTCTGATAAGAGGTGAAACAAGGGCAAAATCAAAACCCCTAACTGCACCTTCTTCTTCTTCCGAGTCACTTTCTGAAGATCTACCGGAAGTGAAGCTCGGTTGAGAGGGGCCTTGGTCTTCAGGGGCCTCAGCAGGAGAGCTGGATGTAGCAGGACCAGGTGCGGGACTAGTACCCCATTCTTTCAGGGATTGTTCAACAACCCGCTTCACCAGGGACTCCAACCTCTGGTCTTCAGTCTCCCTCTCATCGGCTGCACGAGCAAAACAGGGCTCACAAAGGGACTTGTCCTCCAGGACATGCGCCCCACAACCCAAACAGGCTCTCTGGGCCGTATGTCTACTGTGACGGTGTGCGCAGTGTCTGGAGGAGGAACTTGAGCATCTCCTCTGAAGCCTGCTCCCTGTTGGAGACTCATGGCGTCTGGACCTTGAAGATGATTTTCTTTGTGGCCTGACAGGGTCTCTTTCATGAACACCAGACCTGGAAGAAAGAGAAATTCAGGGAGACACAGGATTTAGCCATGAATCATGAGCCAGCATCCCCTCCTTCACGCCCCCCAAAATGTACCAGCACCCACCTGTTGTGAGAGGGCTGGCCACATGAGGGCGGTGGCGCAGGATCCATGCTTCAGGCAAAACCACAACTGACAAGGGAAAACACAAAGGATCATGAACAAAAGGCACAGAAAGCTATGAAGTGTCTTCCCCCATCCATCCATCCATCCACCCCCCCCCCTCCACACCACCAGTAACATGCAGCATCCGGCAAACCAGTCCCCACCACATACCTGGATCACTCAAGGTAGAGATACAGGGAAGCTGTTGCTATGCCCACAGTACTTCCCAATAGCACTGGGGCTGACAGTTGTTTAAATTTTGTGCCAGGATGACGTCAGCGGTGACCTGGCTGCGATCGCAACTGCGCATGCGCGAGCCGGGAACGGAGCTACGTTCCCCTACTGCGCCGGCGCCCAGCTGGACCGAGGCGGAGGGGGGAGCAGGAAGAAGATGGCTGCAACGCAGCGAGCGTTCCAGCAGCCATTGGACCACCAGGGATACATAGGAAAGAAGTAGACAAATAATACAAACACACTGCCATGGAGGAAGTAAATATCTTCAGACCCTGCCAGGATGTCCGCCGGCCAAATGAAGCACCGCACAGAGCCAGAGGGGATTTAAGTGTCACTCACCCGTGGCTGGGCCCTGGACACAGACACCGCATTGAATCCTGAGGTAAGCCGGCCAGAATTTTCACAGGAATAATCCAAGTAGGGTCCTTGGAGGAGGACAAAAAAAGAACACTGGCTGTACCTGCAAGCTGAAATTTATAAAGGGGGATCCTATACCATTGGAGAGGAGGCGGGGTTAACCCACACGTAGGCTGCCATGGAGACTGTCAGGAAAACAAAACGTGAACATTTTTTTTGTATACAGTAAACCCCCGCTCCATCGCGGTTCAGTTTTTGCGGTCCCGGTATATTGCAGGTTTTTTTGTAATGTTATTTTACTATATAAATCATTAAAAATGAAATATTTTTGTGTTTTCCATAGCTCTTGTTATATCTCTCAGTATCTTTTATGTGTTTAAATGAGTTTCTATTGTTTTAAAAGTGTGTTTAAAGACCTTAAAATGCTTTTACACGTACAGTGACAGTAAAAAAAAAACATGCCTACAATGCATTTTAATAGGGTTTTTCTATTTCGCGGATTTTCACTTTTCGCGGCTGGGTCCGGAACGTAACCCCCGCAATGGAGGGGGGTTTACTGTACCTTAATTTTCCACAAAGTTATTATTATAACAATCTGAGGCGCTCAGATTGTTATAAAAAATTTTGAAATTTGTTTTGGGATTTCCCCAAAAAATTGATGGCACCTGCCGGGTATATTTTTTTAAATCACATATAAGAGCCGCTATTTTTTCTATTCTACTTTATTCCACAAAATGACAAAAAAAATTATAACTTCAAAAAACTTTCCATGCCTCTTACTAAATACCTTGGACTGTTCTTTTGGGGTGTATTTCTACTGTCCTGGCATTTTAGGGCCTCAAGAAATGATAGGCGGTCAGTACATCAGGATTGATCAATTTTCAGATATATACCATAGTTTGTGAACTTTATAACTTTCACACAGACTAAATAATACACACTGATTTAGGTTATTTCACCAAAGAAATGTAGCAGAATACATTTTGGGCTAAACTCATGAAGAGCAATTATTTATTTGCCAAATTTTATAACAGAAATAAAAAAAAAAAGTATTTTCAAAATTTTCAGTCTTTTTATGGCTATTTAGCAAAAAATAAAAAAATAGTGGTGAATAAATATCACCAAAAGAAAGCTCTATTTGTGTGAACAAAATGATAAAAATCCAATTTTGGTACAGTGTTGCATGACCGCGCAATCGTCATTCAAAGTGCGAAAGCGCTGAAAATTGGCCTGGGCAGGAAGGGGATAAAGTGGTACTGAAGTGGTTAAGCGTCAATGACTTTTAAAGGGATGCAGACACTTCAACTTTTCTCGTTAGAACCCTGAGAGTGCTGATGACACAAAGTGGAACAAATTGCTTTTTCTTCAGAGCAGAAACAGCTAGAAATCTGCAAAAGAGTTTGTTCAAATCCTTGCGAAGTACATTGATCGGCCAGAAGGTATTTAGTGGAGTTACTTTTTAAAGCAAACCTACAAAAAAAAAAAAACCTGACAAATGGATTTACTGCCTCGCCGGTGTGAAAGTTCAAGACAAAGTGAAATCTTTCAGGCTACTGCTTAAGCATGATTAACATTTCCTTATGTTCAGTATAGAATAGCAAATCTTCAAATTTTGAGTTTAGGTCCACTTTAATAGTACTCTTCATAGTACACATTGAATGATTTTAGTGTATCCACTTGATTGAACAAAAATCATTGAAAATCACGTCATGATAGTACATAGTTATGGGATAGGGAGAATGGCTCAACTGCACACTGAATAATCCCCTTAATCAAAAATCTCCCATTTTATTCTAGCCGTATAGGTCTATGTTTTCACAGAGATCACAAGAGGATAACATATATTTGTATGCTTGTGTTTATTTTGCAATTTTTTGTAAACCTGCCAGCAATAAACACATTCGTCTTTTGTCCATGCTTCAGATCTAAATGAATCCTATGACCCAAACCACTTTCAGTATTAGAGGAGCATACTGAAATCACTGAACCTGTCAGTAAGATATAATTTGATATGAAAGGACGTCACTGAATACAATTAAAAACTTTGTTCTACCATGTAATTGTACATTCTCCTTAAAGCAATTTATTCCTCCTAAGCTTTTTGTGTCGGACTCATTATTATGATCTAATCAAGTGTTGGTAATGACACATCAATCCTATTAAACTACAGAAAACTTTTTTTTTGGCAGAGTTTAGTAATCAAGGTTCATTAATGGTCCTTAGATGGGGAGCCAAATTTTTTCCTAGTACCATAATAAAATGCTGGGATGCGTCATGTGATCTCCAGATCATTTATTTGCAATTGAAGGAAAACACATTGCTAACTATGAAAAAACAAACTTGCATAGTTATTTTAGAATATGTACCTATACCACTGGGGATAGCTAGCATCCATGCTACTCAGATGGCAGCCTAATCTGTATTTGTCATACATCATACATATTACATTTGAATTACCATTACACAAGTCTTAAAAGCATCTCTTACCCAGTTTTTGTTTTTGCTCAAGGTTTCCATTAGGTGTTTTAGACCACTGTTCCATTTTTTAACTCAGAGTGGGTAAACCATCTCCAATTCCAGCATATATGACCGCAGTAGTAGTTTGAGCACAATTCGTTTTAACTGATGTTTTTCGTTTGTTTTTTTTTTTTAGCAATGCAAAAAAAACTTTAAGTTGACAAAATTGGCACACACATACAGGTATATAAGGAAAGTATGACGGAACGCCTGGCACCCAGCCTGGGTATCTCTGCCAAGATACAGCTTCCTCCGCTCTGGAACCAGAAACTGTCTATTATAGCTGAGCATTACACCCAAGAACTTGATGACACTAGCTTAGGTGCAAACTGGAACTCTATTGAAAACTCACCCAGAATTTATACCACACAAAATCAGGTAAGAGCTTGATCATATTATCCTAAACAATGCATACTGTAAACAGTAATATCATGAGTACATCTAATGAACAGCTAACATAAACATCCCACAATTGTTTGGTAGTGAAGTAACAGGTACACAATACTAGCAGACAGACAGACAGAAAGAATAGGTGACTCAATTAACAATGAGGATTCACACATAGGAGGCACACAATGGGGAATTATACAATGAGAGACAGACACCTTAATAAACAGATTACACAAAACAACAGGAGACACCGGCATCAGGTTGTTTTGAGCTGATTATTTTAACATCTATTCTGAGTCTAGAAGGGGATGAATCAGTCATTGCTGGTTTGGGCACAGAGGCCCCAAATCTGTATCCAGGTCCTAGGTTCGCAAAATCTGCGTATTTTGGGAAGACATGGACCCGACTCCAATGCAAAACCACTGCATTGGCCTACTGACCAAAAAATAAAAAAAAACAAGGCCCATAGTCAGTAGGCAAGGGGCTCCCCTGCAGTCCCCCTCTAAAGGCCCTGTCCCGGTTTGGTCAGTCACAGAAAGAATCCACATTTGTTCATTTTTGTCAGCTGAGAATTTAGAAATATGGTATTAATTATAGTGTGTAGATATGGTGTGCCTGTCAGGGTCACTATCTATGGACAATTTTTGAACGGAGTCACAGGATGATTGAAAAATTGGCTGAAGAGATGTCCGAGAATGATCCAATTGTATTACACATCGGATCACAGGTCATTTTCTGAAAGGAGAGCCACAAGGAGTATTACTTAAAGTAAAAGCTCCCATGTGTATCAAGCTATCAAATTAAGGTTCCCAACAATGGGGTAAAAAGGGGAGTTGGACATTGGGAATTTTAAGGCCTTTTTAAATGGCTGTTACAGCTAAAGAATTGCTTCACAGTCTAGCTGGCTTGTGAGACCATTTAAACAATGAGATATGGGGGCTTAACTGTATTCTTTAAAGGTATTGAAAAACTCCTTTGGAGCATATTGATTTCCTCCTACTGTATGGTGCAAAGAGAAATAAATTGTATTATATTGTTTATGTAGTGCATTTGTTTTTATATTACTTTGTGCTACTGCATTTTTTTTCCCCATATTTGAAAAAAGTAGATTTACGTGTCAGGGCAGAGAGTTTTCAGAGTATAACAGGCAAAGGTAAGTTTGGCCTCTACTCTTGATGTTGTGATTATTGAGTTCAAGGGCCTATATTTCCCACAGGAGACCAGTTATGTTTGCTAGCTTTTTTTTTTTTTTTTTTTGTTTTATATGAACTCCTGGACATTTGCCACCCACACCACAGCCTCTGGCATGGGATTGATTGTAAAATACATATCTAAGTGTCGTTGAAACTTCCTTACGGTAAAGAGAGCTCCAGAAATTGAGGAATAATCTAATAAAATTATATTGTCTATATATGAGGAAGGAAAGAGGGTTAGGCAACCACATTTGACCCCGAAATAATAAATGCATGTGTAGAGGGGAGTAAGTTCACATTGGAGCGACTTGTCATGCAATGTGACAGGTCAAATCGCATGATAAGTCACACCCTATTGTCGGCATTGGCCATGTTCAAATCAATGTTATGTCGCATCGATTTGAAAAAGTAGTTTTTGGCACTACTTTTGGCAATTTCAGGTGCGACTTGCATAGACATCTGTGCATGAAGCTGCACCTGAATTTGTACTGACATGGGGCTTTGAAATCGTGCGATTTTAGACAAAGTCACACAATTTCAAAGCCACATTCAATGTGAACGAGGGCTTAAACATATATTCTCTAGCTATGGCATGATAAAATAAAAACTATACTTTTGTTAGTATAGTTAAAATTTTACTTTACACTCTATGAGTTGGTGTTGGCCAAAGCTCTATGGCATACCGCGTGGTAGTTGCAATTGGTAAGTTTGGGGATTTTGCCTTTGAAGTGGGTCTCTTGATGTATAAGATACGCATTTTGTCTGTGTAAGGTCACATAGTAGAACTTTGTGTTTCTCTGGGATTGAGCCCTTTATCATTTAGAGAGATACATTTAACATGAGCTATCATGGTGTCAATAGGTCTCTATGGGAGAGTAGGGTAGGCGTTAATTGGCTGGGAGAGGGATAGGTGACAAAAATTGGATATAGGAAATAAGATGGGGGTTGTCCTCCAAAGAACCTGGGTAAACTAAGTGACCCTAGAGGTAGGTTCAAGTCTTCTTCCCTAAATGCATTATTTTGCATTTAGAATCAAATTGCATTTTCCACCGTGATCTGTGTGTCTGCAATGGGGACACATACAACCAGGACTTTTTTTCTGCTGGAACTTGGTGGAACTCAGTTCCACCACCTTTGGCTCAGGCCCTCTGCTCCCTGCTCATCACTATCACTTGTAAACACAGGAGTCTGGCTTCCTGTGTTTTCCAAGTACAGTATAGGGACAAAGGAGATGCCGATGCCTGGGGCGCAGTGCAACTGCTGACACCCCCACTGGATGATCTCCCTGCAAGTGAGAGAGGCGAAGCCATCTACAGTGTGAGGGGAGGTACTGAAGAAGAAGAGGGGAAAAAAGTGAGATGTGGATGGGGGATGCAGAGCTAAGCAGCTGTGGAAAAAGGATGAACTCTGCACTCTGTGTGTAGCGCACCCCTGAACTCTGCACTGTATACGTAGCACACTCCCGAACTCTGCACTCTGTATGTAACCCCACCGAACTCTGCACTCTGTACATAATGCACTTCTGGTATTTAATGCCCTTTTAAGATCCTCCCACTGTTAATTAAATTTTGACCAGTTTGGGGAGAAGGTTTTTTTTTGGGGGGGGGGGGGGGGGGTCGTGGTTGAGTTCCTGCACCTTTTTTCTGAGAAAAAAAGCCCTGCATACAACACATTTTTATGATTGGGGGAAGAGCCAAGACATTCTGACAATGTTTTTATAGCTGTCTGTGCCTTTTTGCTCTGGTGTCACCCATTACCTCAGGTTTCTTGTACAGGCATCACAGGGCCAACAAGTAAGGGACACTCTCCTCAAAAGAGCATTTTGGCCATGGTTATGCTTTAGGAGTAGTAGTATATGGACAGTATACTAATGTAATTGAGGCAGCGTGCATCAGTGGGCCGCCACAACATAAAAATGACCCAGGAGCTACATAAACATAAAGCTGTAGCATTTTTTCTTAGAGGAGAATGAGCGCAGAGTAACAGATATTAAGCGTATTTTCTCTGCCCTTGTCACAAAGCGTAAAACATGTTTCTATATAAACATATCAACAGTTTCAAGCTAAGGTTCCCAAACTAAACAAAGAGACAGTTCACTGTCCGTCAGACAGCTGTGGATCTGTGACAAGTAGGGGTGAAAAAGTGTCTTAGTGTTGGAGATCATAGAGTGCAAAAAAAAATTTTCTTCATTAGTGGTCAAGGGGAATAATTACCCTGCAGAAATGATCAATGGGAGTAATACATTTCAGTCAGTGGCAGTATTAATTACCCTTGCGGCAGTAGTCAGTGGGAGTGATAAATACCCCTGAAGCAGTGGTCAGTTGCAATAACAGATGCACCTGTGTCAGGTCAGTAATCAGTGGGAGAAATAAATGCCCCTATATTACTAGTCAGAAGTAGTAATAAATGCTCCTAAGTATCTGTTCACTGGGAGTAATAACTGCACTGAATCAGTTGTCAGAAGGAATAATAAATACCTCTGAGACTGTGGGACTAATAAATGTCTCTGAGTCAGTAGAAGTATTAAATACCCCTGCAGCATTGGGCAGTGGGAGTAATAAATTCCCCCCGTGGCAGTGGTCAGTAGGAGTAATAAATGTCCTTGCATCAGTGGTTAGTGGAAAGATTGGTGCCCCAATGTTTACTGGCACTTACCTCTGGGTAGGCTCTATGTTTCACTGTTTTAAACTCTGCAAATAATGTGATTGCAAAAGAGCTGGTTGAAAAAGCCCATATGTCACCACCCTAAATGACCTTCTGCAATGGGAGGTTCATGATAACATCTGCTAATTGCAGGGGTCATAGAAAGAACCCTCAAATACAGGATATGTACAGAGGCTCTTTGTCCCTGTCCATTGTTCCTACCCAAGGTTGTCTCTGAGTTCCATTTGTATGAGGACATTGTGTTGCCTTCCTTGTGTCCCAAGCCGACTCATCCCAAGGAATTTGCTCTGCATGCCTTAGGTGTGGTTCAAGCGATTCCGGTGTATCTGGCAACCACGGAGTCCTTTCGGAGGTCAGACCCACTTTTTGTGGTTATGCAAGGACCAAGCAAAGGGCTGGCCGCTTCTTCGACTACCATCTCTAGATGGATCAGACAGGCGATGACTCAGGCCTATTTTATTAAAGGTTGGGTTCCTCCATTTCCTGCCAGGGCGCATTATACTTGGGCGTCTAGTATTTTCAGGGCCTTCCGTCATCAAGCGTCAATATCTAAGGTTTGCAAGGCGACCACTTGGTTGTCTGTGCATACTTTTACAAAGCAGATTTTTTGGCCGCAAGGTTTTGCAGGCTGCTGTTAAAGAGGCGCTGTTCCCGCTTTAAATTTTTATTTCAGATGGGGCTCCTGTGTCCTGGTTGAGTTTCTGTGACCCAGTTTTGGCATTGCTTTTTGACGTCCCTATAATCAGGATTAATGAAGTGCTGTGTCTGTCGATGAATTAAAGAGAAAATAGGATTTTTGTACTAACCATAAAATCTATTTCTCTGAGTTCATCGACGGACACAGCACCCACCCCCTTTCTATGGAGTTTTGATGCTTCTGTAGCTCTGCCCCCTTAAGGATTGCTAAATTCTTCACCTTTCGGATCCCCTGGGTTACCGTTAGCAACTGCATGCAGAAACTTAACACTTTACTTCCTGGCTCAGTCAATGACCAGTCTAGGGGTTTTAGTCGTTTTATTATAAATAGGGATGGGAGAAGGGAAGAGTGGGATACTCTGGAACTTGAACTCTTCACAATTCTGAGGACTTCTATCTGAAGATGCAGCCAGGCTGCTAATTTCACCTTGTCACTAGATGAATTGTAGATACTGAGTCTCTGAACAAAAGACTTGGTTACACACTATAATCAGGATACTCACCTAACACCCCCTCTCATTCCACCAGCTGACACCCGTCCTCTGACTACTCTACTCCGGGGTGGCCTCCTTCCTGGTCAGGCCCTTAGACATGATCCCCTGTACTCCCGATACTGTTTTTCCAGGTTCTCCAGGGTCTCAACTCCTCTAGTCAGCTCTCCTGGACCTCTTGGTTCAGCTCCTTCCTTCTGGGCGGCTGACTGCCTGTGACCATACACCAATTGCTGCAGAAGAGGAGGCAGCCGCCACCCTCCTTCCGGGGGACTGCTCACCAGCCAAAGGCCCCGAGCACATGTGCTCCTGGCTTTTATGCCACACCCCACAATGGACGGAGACAGCAGTCTGTGCCAATCACTGGTTCTGTATCAAAGCCTGTGTACCCATTGGTCAGGTTTTCTCCACCGTCCAATATACTCTCCTAGACCAGATGAATAACACACAGCACCATGAGCAGACCTAATTTAAGGATCCTGCTCTCTGTTAAGCAGAAAGCAATAAAGAATTTGCCTGCTGCTCCTCTGTGCAATTTTTGTAGGTTTGTCTATACTATAACTTGTTACTGCAGTGTGAGTATTAAACACTAAATTTAACATAAAGTGAATGAAGTAATAAATAAATAAATAACTTGTGTTAGACCAATTAATGAACTTCTCAATAATGATCTAAAAAGTGCTAGTGCTTGAGAAAGTGGTTTGAAAGGAACCGTGCAGAATAATGTTGCCAAAGTGCAATTGTGATGTGTCTCTCCTGATGATGACAGCTGATTATTAATCTCTATCCCAATGTGTTTTATATACCCGTAATGATTTCTTGTAACCCGTTGTTTTGTATATGTGTGGATAGTGACCAATTTAATCCTCCAATTAGGAGAGTGCTAGTGCTATTAAATATACTATGTTATGAAAGTGCTAGTGCAAAACAATATGTGTGCAAAATATACCAATTGTTGTATCAAATGACCACAGTAAATATAAGATATAAATATGACAAAAAAAAAAAATTGTGAATTTTAAAAGTCCATCAAACAAAGTCCATATTAAATCATCCAGTGTCAAAAGTGCTGATTTTCCACACACGAAGTGTACACGGTGTTCACACGTGAGGATTCTTCCACCCACCGTGCCTTATTAGTTTGCCTAGATCAAACTCACCAGAGATTTTGCTGGTAAAATTATAAACCAGCCAGCAAGCAAAACCACACAGAGATCAGCCAGGAACTTGTTCTCCTTAATATATAACCATTCACCAGGATGAATCAAGACTCAGGATGGTCCATATGAGAAGACATAAGGAATGCCGACCATAGCGTAAAATTGTATAATGCTCGTTTATTTGAAAACAGAGGATTAAAAACACTCACATAAATGGTGTCTCGCAGACACTAGGGGAATCTGTATGTTGAAAAAGTCCTCTGCTGCCGTTCGATAAACCACGAGTGTGGATACAAGGTTCCAGTGCGTTGCGGTATCGTTTCAGCGTCCTTCACCACGCCCTACCGGTTTCGTCATCTGACGTCTTCACGGGGCGGACAAACCTACAGAAATTGCGTTAATTTTTTCTTTGTCACATTATCCACATAGTTTTGCTATAGGTGATTGGCTGCATTTCTGAAAGTTTCTCCTTTTCTTAGTATCACGAAATAGCCCTTTGCTTCCAAAAATACTCCTAGGTGCCAGATCTTTTTATCATTGACAGCTCCTCTGATAGGCAGACCAAGCCAAAACTATACTCACTCTCTAGCACCTACCTAAGAGGGTGCTACACTTCTAATACTGCTTGCTACTAAACTGAATACCTATAGAAGAGAGAGGGCTATATTACCAGCTGAGGATGGCCCATGGGCGTAGCCAAGTTATTTACTTGTTCTGCCTAGTCCTACTCCTGCAAAAGACGATATAACCCTATAGTCAGGGTAATGAAGCGTTGTCTCTGTCGATGAACTCCGAGAAATAGATTTTATGGTGAGTACAAAAGTCCTATTTTTCCTTCACTGGCTAGAGTAAGCACCTAGGTATGGAAAACACAGACCACTGTCTGCATGAGCCATTAGGGATGCAAAATATGTGCAATAGGGCCTTATGCGACCCAGGGGATGCAAGTTGGGCACCAGGGCTATCGAGTCTAGCCTCTCCTAGTTTAAGCATAAAGAAAGGTGTGGGCTAGAGAAACGCTTTTAAAATACACATCTAATCTAAATACTCTATTATTACTGATGCAATATATTTTATCTTATGTAGAAACCCCCAACCCCCAGAAGCCATGGTGGTAGCCCCAGAAAGAGGGGGGACTGACAGGTGGTCATTCCCCATCCGGGGGTCACTGATCTGCGCTTCTGAGGAGCATCTGGAGGACGCGCTGCATGCTGCTCTCTCCTTGGAGGAATTGCCTGCTATTTTATCCTATGCCCGGTTATGTATGGGACAGTGCGTGCTCCTCCAGCTGCCTCAGCAGGTCACCCCTCGTGATTACTAATCATACTATTGGTTTACTACCCTCCTGGTGCCTTTTGGTTGACTCCAGCAACATCTTCCTATGGAATCTATATTCCAAACAGCTCCGGATGAAGTCTGAACACCAGGCGAAACATGTAGAGCAATTGGACATATTGGTTTACTTCCCTTTGGAAGCTGTTACTGTATTGTACAGGACGCTCTGCGTTGCCTGCACCGTGGTGCGGCTCGTTTGCGGCGTATAGCGTCCTTTTTCCCTTGTTTATCATCCAAATGTATATTTTGTATTGTTCGTTGTATTATATGTCCTAGGTGGTGAGGTTTTTCCCCCATTCACCCATCACTTGTATCCTCTGATCAATGGTCTCCGCCCATGTTGGTCGGTCGACATATACTTCTGTGGTTTTAATACTTATCAAAAAAAAAGTGTTGTTTTTTATTATGGTGCCTTCAAAGTCCATTTATTCTTCCCCCATTTTGTAATACTGACATTCAGGACGTGGCACATGGTCTTATATTGTACTACGCCCCTGTTTTTTTGCTGCATCAGGGATAGGTGTAGATATTCTATTTAGGGACTGACATGTCACCTCAGGGTGTAGATCTCTCATGCAATAGTGGGAAGTTGTGAAGTGATGGGCACCAGTCACTTAAGATGCAAAGGAAAAGGAGTTTATTAACCCACACTTAAACTGCAGGAAGAGAGGTGCAGAGAATTCAAAACACTCGTTACTGGCCTGCAGACTCAATAGCATAATCGCAGACCCCTGTACAAGAAAAAGGCCCTTTAAAGTAGAACTTTGGATAAAACGTTTTTTCATTTTGGATAGAGAAAGGGAGGATTTAAATCCCTGTAAAATTTTTATTTTGCCATCTGTGCCCCATTGCGGAGATTTCTTTTCACTTCCTATCCCATAGCCAAACAGGAAGTGAAGGGAAATTCCTGAAAATTATGGGAATTCCTTGTGGACCCCCAGGTCACCAGAAATAGCATCCCCATTGAAGGACTTCCCCCTATTATATTTCTGGGGACAACCCAAAATTTGGGATTTTCTTTTACTTTCACTTTTAATGATAATGGTAAACAGGACAAATAGAGAGGGTAATCTCCTTAATGGGGATAAAGACAGCAATAAACATTTACTGATGTTCTAATCCTTCTCCACTTACTGATGTTCTAATCCTTCACTCTATCTACAACTAAAAAAAAAAAAAAAGGTTTTGGCATTAGTTATACTTTAAGCTTAAGCCAGCAGCCTTTACTTTTGTAGTAGCAGCCGTCTCCATTAGCATCCATCACTTTCTCAGTAGCAACCGCCACAGCCTTGATGTTCCCACCTTGCTACTTTTCCAGGCTCTCCACAAGTTCCTCACCCAAGAGCTCAAGCAGGAGAGTGACCTCTGGTACTCCATCTCAGACATCACCTGTTCCTCTCCTGTCCTCTGCGATGCTCCCGAATCACAGGACCTAAAGCAACTGGTCACACTGGATAGGCAGGCGCCTTCTGTTCTAAGCACAACCATAGATAGGCCTCTAAGGTTTCAGGTCTAATCACTCAGTTGCTCATCACACAACCTCCAAGGGGAACCATAAATATTCATAAGTCAGTTTCCCTGTAGTGTCTTATACGAATACAAGTGGTACCAGAGTGGTACCAGGGATACCTATGGGCAGAAGGGAGAAACCACATCTCCCCTGAATTTAACCACTTTAAGACCGGAAGGATTTGCCCCCTTAATGACCAGGCCCTATTTTGCAAATCGGCACTGCGTTATTTAACGGACAATTGTGCGGTCGTGCGACGCTGTACCCAAATAAAATTGATGTCCTTTTTTTCCCACAAATAGAGATTACTTTTGGTGGTATTTGATCACCTGTGCGATTTTTATTTTTCGCGCTATAAACAAAAAAAGAGCGACAATTTTGAAAAAAAAAAATATATATTTTTCACATTCTGCTGCTATATGACATTCTCAAACAACTTAGGCCAATTTGTCTGCTACATATTTTTGGTAAAAAAAATTGCAATAAGCGTATTTTGATTGGTTTGCGCAAAAGTTATTGCATCTACTAACTACGGGAAAGATTTATGTCATTTTTATTTTTACTAGTAATGGCGGCAATCTGCGATTTTTTGTGGGACTGTGACATTGCAGCTGACAGATTGGACCCCTGACTGACATTTTTGGGGGGACCAGTAAAATTACTACAGTAATCAGTGCTAAAAATGTGCACTGTTACTGTAATAACACTGGCAGGTCAGGGGTTAACATTGTGGGTGATCAAGGGGTTAAATGTGAGCCTAGGGGAGTGATTCTAACTGTGGGATGCATGGCTTCTGAAATGACCATAGAGACATGTGATATTATATAGAAGGATCACATGGGCTCTATGACCATTCCAGGGAGAAGAACGGTCGGCTGTGTCTACAACAGCCGACTGTCCTTCTCTCTCAGCGGGGAGTGATCGGAGCCGCCTGACACACGCATCGGCTTCCCCGTTGATGAGCGGGGGCAGGAGCGCGCTGCTGGTGGCGCACGCTCACCCCTAGCTGCCACCAAGCGAGCAACGTATCCATACGTTGTTTTGCCTGTACGACCCACCCTGCCACTGCGTATATATATATATATATATATATATATATATATATATATAGTAAGCGGTCGCCAAGTGGTTAAGGGAAGCCCAAAGGAGCAAGTAGACTAAAGCAGCTAGATTATCTACTCCCCAACAGGACTAAATTTAGACAGTAGCCCCTCTTTAGGACAGGGGAGCTTCACTTGTACAGCAGCACAGCAGGTCAAGTGTCTGTCCAGCCTCCAATATTGAGCATCATAGAGACCATAATTATTTCAGGCTAACTGGATCTGTTATTCATAACATTGTTTCTGTTCAAATATCTTGCCCTACAGACTATTTCAGAGCAAAAAGATAATTCCATGGCAAATTTTCAAATGACATTTTCCATTTATAAAACTGAAGCTAGATATGCCAGTTGTGAAGGTGCCAATTTGTTTGTGGTTTGTCACCCTGTAATAGGACCATTTACAAATCCTGAAAAATGTGTTTAATGCTAATAATTTACAAAGAAACATGACAGACAGCAAGGCAGCTTTATTCCAGATGATATATTCCTTTGGTACAAATAAATGAGGTATATACAACGTGGGGAGTTCTGGCAGTAAAGATCCAAAGCTGTAAAAACACTATGTAAAAAATTTCAGAAAATTGTCCTCTTTGTCCTTCCATTATTATTTACAGTTTGATAGCAATTGTATAAATGGCACAAAGAACAAATACACAGAAAATCATTTTATTTTCTAAATGGTGAATACCATTCAGGTAAACTCAATAGCTGTAGGACCTCATGTGCAATATCCTAAAACTGGCATATAATTATTGGCGATTATATTTAATAAAATTACAAAAATGGTAAATATGGACATGTGCACGCCAGAAATTTTCATTTAGTTTGCATCTATTCATTGAAGAACTTCATTTTTTTCATATTCTTTATGTTGACCTGATTCGTTTTTACGATTTGTGTCATATTATCCGCATTTGTTTTGTATATTCATCCAGGTCGATAAAAAAAAATGTTGCAGTTTTCCAGAACATTGCTATATATTGCATGTATTATTGAATTAGATGGATCATTTTGGGCGTTAGTCTAATCCACCAAAAGAAATGGCACGAGCTGGTTTGACTATATCGACTGGCATCATGTGCATCCAAATTAACAAATGGAATGAAATTTGGATCCATTTGTTATTAAACTTCAGGAATTAAAATTGTAGACAACCTTGTGTGTATTGAATAAGTATGAGCTTGTCAGGTCCATAGTGCAAAAATGTTGTTATCAGAATCCAAATGATCTAATGAATTTGAAAATGTAATTCGTTTTTCCATGGGCCCGAACTACTATTGCATCATAGGATATCATCTAAATGAAACAAATGCATTCACAGATCTCTATCACTGAAAAAAAAAAATAAAAAATTGCACTACAAGGATATAAACTGTAGCTGCCAGCACCTCAACTTACATAAATTGACTCAGAATGTACAGTATATAAAGAAACAGTGCAGCGCTAAATGTGAAAAAGGAGCATATATGTACACTTACATGAAAAATCATTAAGGAAATAGTGAAAATAAATTAAATTTAAAAAAAAAACAAAAAGGTAAATGCCCTGGAATTCTAGATATATAAACACCAATGTGAATCAAAAAAAAAAAAATATATATATATAGAAGTACAAAGAGTGTTTATACCACAGTGATGATCCACACAGTAAATCCAAAGAAAATAAGAATCCCAATGTGTGTGTGTGTGTGTGTGTGTCCGTTTATGACCCTAAAGTCACCCAGTGATCCACCATCTTTTGAACAGCAGGCACTCTTACCAGAGCAAGTGGATTCTCTACCATAAGTAGAGAGTCAGATAGGCTGTGATTTGTAACTGCGTTACTTTAACCGAAAATTACGCGGTCATGCGACACTTTTGAAATTTTGAAAAAAAAAAAAAACAATATTTTTCACATTCTGCTATATAACATTACCCCCCAAAAAAATTTAAAAATCAAATTTTTTTTAACATTTTAGGCCAATTTGTTTTCTGCTACATATTTTTGGTAAAAAGAAAAAATCACAATAAGCGTATTTTGATTGGTTTGCGCAAAAGTTAAAATTTACTAACTATGGGAAAGATTTATATCATTTTATTGTTTTTTTTTTTTTTTTTTACTAGTAATGACGGCGATATGAGATTTTTTGCGGGACTGCGACATTGCGGTGGACAGATCGGACCCCTAAATTACATTTTTGACACGTTTGGGGGTACCAGTGACATTACTACAGTAATCAGTGCTAAAAATATGCACTGTTACTGTAATAATGCCATTGGCAGGGAAGGGGTTAATACTATGGGTGATCAATGGGTTAAATGTAAGCCTAGGGGGGTGATTCTAACTTACAGGTCTTTGCCTGGGAGAGCCAGCCTGCCGTAGTACATCTGCGGCGGCTGGTCGTTATGTGGTTAATTTTTCTCTAGTAGACCGGGCCCCCCTGTATGAGTTTCCACTGGTCTCCACCCACTCCAAGATTGGTTCAAATTGGAAAATCTTGGGGTGTGTGGAGACCAGTGGAAATTGATACAGATGGGCCCAGTCTACAAGAGAATCCACTTGCTCTGGTAAGTGTGCTGGCTGTTCAAACATTGGTGGATCACTGGGTGATGTTGGGGTCATAAACTGACACTCTCTCACACAAGTCAAGATTCTTCTACATTCTTCAGATTCAGTGTTTGGATCACTGTGGTGTTAACACACGTTGGACTTCTCATATATAATTTATTACACTTTTTTTTTGTTATTATTCAGAGTGGCATTTATGTGTCTGGAAATCCTATGCATTTACCTTTTTTTTTCCATTTATTTTCACTATTTCCTTAGTGATTTTTCATGAATGTACATATATGCTCTTTTTTCACATTAAGCGTTGCGCCGTTAATTTCAATATACATTTTTTTTTGGATTTGTTGACATTAACCGGTTGCCGACTGCGCACAGTATATTTACTGTGGCAGTCAGCCCCGGCCAGGAAGAGTGACGTAGGTCTAAGTCGCTCGCCTGTCACTCCTTCTAGAGCCAATAGCGGGCGGGCGCACGCCGAGGCTCGTTCACGGAGGAGTGCGGGAGTGTGACTAGCGGACCCGATGTCCGCCGGTCACACTACGATCGCCGGTACAGCGGGAGAAAGACAGAGCGGCTTATGTAAACAAGCCGCCTGTCAGTTCTCCCTGTGTAAAAGTGAAGATCAGACAGTTCTATGTAGAACTGTTGATCTTTGTTTTTACACTAGTAGACCTGTCCCTGCACAGTTAGAATCACGCCCCTAGGACACACTTAACCCCTCCCTGTCCAATACTGTTAACCCCTTCCCTGCCAGTGCCATTTTTGCAGTAACAGTGCATATATATAGCACTGATTACTGCAGTAATGTCACTGGTACCCCCAAAAGTGTCAAAAATGTCAGTCAAGGGTCCGATCTGTCCGCCGCAATGTCGCAGTACCGCAAATAGGTACAGCGTCGCACGACCGCGCAATTGTCCGTTAAAGTCACGCAGTAAAAAAATCGCAAAAAACCCACCTGGTCTTTTAGCAGGAAAATCCTCCGGTGGTAAAGTGGTTAAGTACTATGTCCATTTGGAGATTCGTATACACTAATATGAATCTCGGAAAATGAATTTTTAAAGTATAGAAACAAAATGCACGTCTAGTTAAATATATCTTCTTATTAATCCACACATTGCTCTAAACAAGAGTGTTGTTACATGACAGGATGTCTACATTTATTCCTTCAAAGTGGATTAAGGGCTAACTATATGGGCAATATTCAGTCGCATCAATGAAAGACAAAAAGTTTCCCACTGTTATTGATGCACAGCAATGAGGATCGATTAGTGAGCTTTTCTGCCTTCCTATAAAGCTGAACTGCAAGCAGACATAAAAGACACAAATTAATGTAGCTTTGAATAAGTTAAGACGTTTTTCAATGTACTTTTATTGCAAGCAGTAAAAGCACCTGACTCTAACCTGGTATCAGCTTCTTACAGTCCCTGTACAGCAGAGCTCAAGTTAAGATAGGGAGAAGCAGCACTAGAATCACAAGATACATATGGATAGGAGGAGAGACTAGAGTGATGTGCGCATCAGTCTGCTGCTTCAGATTTCACTATCTAGTCACAGACTGATGAAAGGACAAAATCTGGGTTATCCAACAGGAACAGAGAAACATCAGTTCTCCTACCCTACAGACAGGACTGTGCATTGTGATGGACTGTGTAAATCTCAGGACTGGACGAACACAAATACAAATCCTTTGCTAGGTAAATAACTGTATTTATTCTGTGTATTTCTGGGTTCAACTTTAAAATGTCCATTGGCTCTAATGTGTAGGCTTATAATGTATGAAAGTACACCATTTTCATTATTCTATTGTTCAGAGTTTGCTGATTAGTATTCACCTTGCTAGAGGTGGCACTTTGCTAAGAGGCAGATCTGCACAGAAATCCAGGCAAAGAGTCAATTGCCATTAGATGACCTATGCAAAAGTATGGAGCAGAGTGTTTGCTCTGCAATAATTTATGCATACGCAGGCAGCACAAAATATATATCTTTATGTCTAACAGTGCTGTGCCCACCAATATATAAGCTACACACCCATCAGTTTGACAGCAGTCCAAGTGTAGAAACCGGTTTATAGGAGAACTCATTCTCCAATACCTATACAGTTGGTAATTGATGAGTAAAGCGACATATATTTATACCTTTATCCCCGCACACCCCTCCTTGTGGCCTCACATCCCTCTGAAAAAGGAAAATCTTCAGTATTCATGGAGCAGGAACAGCAGCTGTAAAGCTACCTCCAGAACCAGGTCTAGCTTTTTCATCTTTCTATGTGGCAGAGAATTTGATTTCTATAGATACAAACATATTTTTTTTATGGGGATGGGGCAGAAACTGGCTGCTGTTACCAAAAGTGGATAACACCAAAAAAAAAAAAAAACTTTAAAAATGAGTTGATCAGGACCACATATTGTACAATCCTTCCAGCTCTACTTAATCCACACCCCAAAAAAGTTGGCTTTAATTACATCAAAAAGCAATGCAGGATTATGTAAACTGCATTTAATTTCATTATTTGCAAGGGACAGACATAACTGTGAAAAAGTGTATATTTTCAATCTATGTCAACTGTGGGACCTATTAATTGATTGTGTGGCTTTAAAGCTCATCTACAGCCAAAATTGTTTACCTTTCGGCTGGTGATAAAGATGTAAAACCTCTTGTCGATTTTTTTTTTTTTATTGCAGTCAGTTTCCCTGCTTGGGAGATTTACTGTTTTTAGTTAGCCCAGTGACCATTGCAAATAATAAAAAAAAATAAAATAATAAATTCACATGGGTTTTTCTACTTTGTTAAAAAACTATAAATGTGTTGGCAACAGATACATTATAAGAGTAAAGAGCTACAGTAGTGCCAAGGGAGGCACAAATCTGTGTTCTCACGTATACCTAATGGTCAGCTGGGCTTACATACACTTAAAGATAAATGAGTAATCAATAATAAATTCAAGCTCCCAAAACAATATTTTCATCAAAAATAAATAATCTACCCAACAAATAAAAAATTTGATGTGGTTGAATTCAATAGGATTTTACACCAGGACTGACTTCCCTTTTTACCACTTATTTTTTAACCAAAAAATGGAATGTATTTACCGTAAAATCGAGTTAATTGACAGACATAGCGCTCCATAAATCATAACTACTGGGTTATATTGCCTCCTCCAGGAGTAGGACTAGGCAGAAAAAAAAACCACCTGGCTACGCCTATGGGCCACCCTCTCTACTCTAGGTAATCAGTTTAGTAGCATCAGAACTCCATAGAGGAGTGGGTGCTGTGTCCATCAATTAACTCATAGAAATGGATTTTACAGTAAGTACAAAAATCCCATTTTCTCTTTCGTTCATCGACGGACACAGTGCTCCATAAATCATAATTACTGGGATGTCCAAAAGCAGTGCCATAAGGCAAATAAAGGGTGGGTAAAATAACCCAAAGCTAAAACATAAGAACCCTTAACCAGGACTCAGGAGCCTTAACTGGGTCACAGGAGCCCCATCTCAAAACTAAAAAGTTTAAAGAAAAACACCCCTCAAGAGGGAACAGCCCCTCTTAAACAGCAGCCTGCAAGACTTTTCAGCCATAAGAAGCATTCGCAGCTGCCAAAGTATCTATCTTAGACCTATAAAAACCTGAAAAAAGGACAAGCTTCGTACCCCCAAAAGATAATTTCGTGGATCTCCTTGACGCTCATGAAGGAGGTCCACGAGGCAGGAAACAAGCGAAAATGTCCCCCCCCACCCCAAAACTGGGTGAGGGCAGACCTTTATGCTGAAGGGGTCTTGTCTTCAGGTCAGGAGAAGCTTACCAGACCAAGGATGCTTGGAACCTCCCAGGGGAGATCTGAAAAGTCTATTTCCATTATTCTCCGTCTCAGAAGCACAAAATTATTTTCTTTGTGCTGAGGAGGGCCCTCATCTGCGACAAGGCTCCTTCCCTTTCCTAGACCAGTGGTTCTCAAATCCGGTCCTCGGGACCCACCAACAGGCCAGGTTTGCAAGATAACTAAATTACATCACAGGTGATCTCATTTGCTTCTCAGTGATTGCAGTATTCTAGTCTGCATCCCCCAAGGTAATACTTAAAATCTGGCCTGTTAGTGGGTCCCGAGGACCGGATTTGAGAACCACTGTCCTAGACTATGGCAGGAAGGTACTCTTCCCCCCCCCCCCCCCCGTGATACCCTTAATGATGTCATCCAGGGTAGCCCCAAACAGGCAATCACCTTGAAAGGGCGGATCAATAAGAGCTTTCTCAGAAGTTTTGTCTATGGACCAATTCTTAAGCAACAGCACGCGCCTAATCATTACCACCACTGAAACAGAAAGTTTGGACAGCACTGTATCCAAAGCTACATCACAAATAAACTGCAGCCCATGGACCACTAAATCCGCTAAATCAACATGAGCAGTGGGGACCTGCTCACCCCCCCCCCCCAGGCCCTGGCACAAAAGCTTGGCCCATTCAGTTAGGGTCTGAGACACCAGGGCTGAAGCAAAGACTGGGCGCAATATCAAACCAGCCATAGTGAACCTGCTGGGTGCCACAGCCGCCACTTTTAAGCTGGCCATACACTAGCCGAAATATCGGGCAAACTCATTTTTGAAAAATGAAAAATCGGCCGTGAGAGCAGACGATCGTGCCATCATGTAATGACTGAATTTTGAACGATAAATCTTTCAATGGACATAAATGAATCAGTTTTTCGTTCAGTTTGTCACATATGCCTAGTGCAAACAGGTCAGCCGAGAAACACATTAACCTTTCAATTTATTGTTCATTTATCGTTCGGTCAGCGGATTTTCAAAACCGTTCCTTCGATTTTTCAGCTCTGAAATGTTAAAAACGATTTTCTATTTGTGCCCATTAACTGGACTAAAAACAAACAGACAAAATGACAGATTTTCAAACGATCTTTCGGCTAGTGTATGGCCAGCATTACTGTCAGTCAGGTCCTTAAAAAATGGGGATTCCTCTACTGGGATCATGGTAGCTTTGTTCAACCTGGAAACAGGAGGGTCCACCACCGGTGGACTAGTCCACTTTTTTTAAAAGGGACTCCTCAAAAGGGTAACGTACAGCAAAACGTTTGGGGACCACAAAGGGTAATTTTGGTGGTTCCCACTCCTTACAGGAAAACCTGTCAAAATAAGACACATAGGGAAACACCTTTGGAATACGAGGTGACTTATGTGTACCAAACCACACAGCCATGTCCGTGACTACACAGCCGAATCCTCCATTTTTAAAGTCTCACGCACTGCAGTGATAAGTGCGTCTACCAGCACTTTTTAATTTGCTGCTGCAACCATGGAGGAATCATCAGCCAGGTGTTTTTTTTTCTTCCTAGTCCTACTCCTGGAGGAGGCAAAATAACCCAGTAATTATGATTTATGGAGCGCTGTGTCCGTCAAACGAAAGAGAAATGATCATTTATTGATCCAACCGCCACTTTAATGCAGGAAATTTTTCTTTAAACATGATGTAAAGGGGAACATTGATGTTTAAAGGAGGCACAGAAATGTAAAAGGGCAGAGTGATGCGTAAAGGGGAGCAAGATGATGTGTAAAAGGAGCACTGTAGTGTAAAGTGGCATTGTGATGTGAAGGGGAACTGAGGACAATGTTGAAGTGCTTTAAAGGGTGATGTAATGGATGTCTGTTATGTAAAGGGGGACTGTGGACACTAATGTAAAGGGGGAGCTGTGATGTGAAAGGGGGCAGAAGACACTGATGTACAGGGGAACTGTGATATAAAAGGAGTCTGCGTTGTGTTATAGTGCTGCGTTGTGTTATAGTGCAAACATGAGATTCGGACCTCTGCCAGAACAAAATATTACCAACCGGACCCCCATAAATTTCAATTCAAAACCCCAGCTGTAAACTTTCAATGACAACCGGACAACTTTCAAAGATGAGCACAAGGTTTAAAAAGGAAAATCAGGATACTGCTAATGTTATTCCAGAATACAAAAAAAAGTGCATTTGTTTGCTTTTCTCCTTTTCCATCTCCATTACAGTTATATTTATTTTTATGTTGTCTGTTCCAGAAAGCAAATTGGCAGGTACTGTCTGGTCTGGAATACGTTCTTGTCTTCCATATAGGATGTTCTTGGACTAATATGGAAAATCTAACAGCAAGCCCTGTGTTCTCCTCTATCCAGGCAGCTGCTTATTTCAAGGTTATATTTTATTTAGAATAGAATTGTCCATGTTGTAGCTTTGTAATACTGTAGCAATGCACTGCATGATGAAAACAAGGGTTATAAAGTTATTACAATCTTTACTTATCTTCACACCAAAAATATGAGTCAATGACATCTCGCAAGTGGCCTCTGTGCCAATAAATTCATTTTGTATCTTTAAATGGATAAAAATAAATTTGATGAATAAAAATAAATTTGATGGCTTTATTTCACAATGTTGACTTACTAAAATATTGTGTATTCATTAGTGATCGACCGATATCGTTTTTTTGATGCCGATACCGATATTTTGTCCAATGCAGATCGGTATCGGCCGATATTGGTCAATTGTTTTTTTTGACAGGTACTTTTGTGGAGGGATCTGGGGTCTAAAAGACCCCAAACCCCTCCTCTTCACTTAAAAGCATTCCAAACGCCAAGTTTGGCGGTTTTGAATGCTCGCATTCTTTTGAATTTGCTGCCGAGGAACCCAAAAGTGATTTTGCATGGAGACCCGATCAGAGCCGAATACGGCTTTGATCAGGTCTTCGGCGGCCATGCAGACTGGTTACCCGGGCGAGCCGCGGAAGGTGTTGGGAGGGGGGGATGTCCCCTCCCACTCCTTGTAATGGCGGCCGAGTGGCCTACTCTGATATATCAGGGAAAGTGCAGATCGGCCCTCAATATATCGGCTTTGCCAATACTCGGTCGATCCCTGGTATTCATTATTTTGTGCTAAAAAAAAAAAAAAAAAAAAATCACTATTTAGAATAATTGTAGCAACACCAGAAGAGCTGTGATGTAAACCAGTGAATAGTTCATATGGGTAAAATGTGCTGATGACCGGCAAGAGTCTTTAGAGGTAAACAGGATCCTTCCTTCCACAGCAGGGTAAACCCGTATCATTTTATGAATGTGACTTCCAACAACAGCAATATCAAGATCCCCTGTGGAGAAAAGAAAAAGGCAACAACTAAAGTGAGACAGTGGAAAAGCGTGGTGTTTAAATATATCAGGCCATTGCGTCTTAAATGATGTCCTCAATTAATACTGCTGTTAAAATGTATATCCGATTAAATAAAAGGCACTAGTTGAATGATATAGTTTCCCTCGGTTTTTAAAGAGAGAGTATAATGACAGTCACTTCAAAGGCTGTCCACATTAACCCTAAAAAGGAGTTAGGAGTTATGTCAGACTTCTGCTTGCTAGGGATGTTTGAAGCAGAACTCCAGATCAGAAATGTTCTAACTCAAAAAGTGAATCCCACTGAAGTCTACAGGAGCCGAACAGAAGAAATTGAGAGTACCCATTTTGAAGACTTATATTCTAATAATTAGCCATAAAAGGGCTATGGTGGTCTGGGTACTGCCCTGGGGGGCACGTATCAATTGAAAAAAAAAAAATAAAGTTAAAAATCGTTTGTTTTTTCAGGAGCAGCGATTTTAAAGGGGTTGTAAAGGCAGAAGGTTTTTTTTCTTAATGCATTCTATGCATTAAGATAAAAAGCCTTCTGTGTGCAGCAGCCCTCCTAATACTTACCCTGAGGTCCCTCTAGCTCTAGAGAGGTTGTAGGAATGTCTCTGCCATCCGAGACTCCCCTCCTCATTGGCTGAGACAGCAGCACAACGCCATTGGCTCCTGCTGCTGTCAAAGTCAGTCAGCCAATGAGAATAGAAAGTGGGACGGGCTGGGCCGCAGCTCCGTGTCTGAATGGACACAGGGAGCTGTGACTCTGCTTGGGTGCCCCCATAGCAAGCTGCTAGCTGTGGGGGCACACAACAGGAGGGAGGGGCCAGGAGCACCAAAGAGGGACCAGAGACGAGGAGGATCCAGGCTGCTCTGTGCAAAACAACTGCACAGAGGAGGCAAGTATAACATTTTTTTTAAATTAAAAATAACAGACTTTACAATCACTTTAATTATGCTTAAAGTGCAACAATAAAAATGAAAAATTCCTTTAAATATAGTGCCTGGGGGGTCCCCTTAATATGCTTGTAAAGTAGTGCATCTGAAGCATGCATAAAACATGCTACTGCAAAAATGACATATCTAAAGAAAAAAAACAAGTCAAATTCCATTTAAAAAGGCTCGCATTTACAATTGCAAGCACCCGGCCATTGCAAAAATAAAGAAAATAATGGCATGGTGTAAGAGGACCCTGGTATGGATTTAAGTGGACCCTTATCCGAGCATGCAGCCCGGCAGGTCAGGAAAAGGGAGGGGGCGAGCAAGCGCCCCCCCCCCCCCCCCCCGAACCATACCAGGTCACATGCCCTCAACATGGGGGGGTGGTGCTTTGGGGCAGTGAGGGTGCTCTGCCCCCCCCCCCCCACCTCAAAGCACCTTGTTCCCATGTCGATGTGGACAAGAGCCTCTTCCTAACAACCCTCTTCCCGACAACCCTGGGCCAAAATTTAGTATGCTGACACCTTAAGAGTTACCTTTACTGGAACTAAAGGGACAAGCCCAACCCCTGAAAAAAACCCCACACCATAATCCCACCTCCACCAAACGATTTGGACCAGTGCACAAAACAAGGTCCATAAAGACATGGATTAGCGAGTTTGGAGTGGAGGAACTTAAAGCGGAGTTCCACCCTGGATTTTTTATTTTTTTTTAATACCCCCGGGACAGTCAGGGCTAGTACATTCCACAATGGCTAGCCTCTGATCTGTCCCGGGTTGCACTTACCTGTTAGGACAAATACTTACCTTGCAAACGTCTTGTCCAGCGCTGCCATCTCAGATGTGGGCAGCTTGAAGCCAGCGAGATCCCCTTCGGCGTCTTCTTCCGCCTTCTTTGGTCCCACGATGCTCTGCGCCGGCCCCGACGTCACTTCCGGGTCGCGCGCGTCATCCCTCTACAGCTTCTGGGCATGCCCAGAAGCTGTTTAGAAGGGGATGACGCGCGCGACCCGGAACTGACGTCGGGGCCAGTGCAGGCGCAATGATTCCTGGGAGCTATGACGTTCAGCTCCCAGGAATCATTGCAGAGCCAGGAAGTGACGACGGGCCGCGGCCGAGGAAGGAGGAAGAAGGAAGTAAGGTAAGTATTTTTTCTTCGCTACGAGGTAAGTAAAAAAAATAAAAATATGCGATTATCCATTTCTTTTTCAGGTGACCCGGAGCGAGAAGATGGAGGTAAGTATAAAAATAGGGTGGAACTCCACTTTAACTGGCCTGCACAGAGTCATGAATGGTCAAACATTCCCATAGACACACTCCTAAACCTTGTGGACAGCCTTCCCAGAAGAGTTGAAGCTGTTATAGCTGCAAAGGGTGGGCCAACTCAATATGGAACCCTACGGACTAAGACTGGGATGCCATTAAAAGTTCATGCATGTAAAGGCAGGGGGTCCCAATATTTTTGATAATATAGTGTACATTGGGGTGGATTTACTAAAGGCAAATAGGCTGGTCATTTTGCAAGAGCATTTTTCCTTCACTTAGTGAATGTGGTGAAAGCTTACTTTGGATAGAATACCCAAATATGTGCAAGGAAAAAAAAAAAAAGTATTTTTGCTTGCACATGATTGGACGACGGGAGTCAACAAAGCTTCCCCCTCATCACTAAACTAAGGGAAAATTTAATTGCAAAGTGAACAGCTCAGTTGTATGTAGAATATATACTCTGTTGCATTTTTGTTTTATAAAGAATCATGAACGAAGTAGAGCACTACGAATTTAAAAAGATAACCGTTTTCTGTTTTTACTTATTTTAAAATAGATAACATTTGTTTTCTTTTCAAACATTCTCTAAATGAAACCTTGGACAGAGCAGAGAGAGATACGAGTAACTGGTTTGAATTATTCACTTGTGTGTGTAAATTTTAGCTTCAGCTATTGAGCTCTGTAGTCAAAGGATTTTTTACGATAGAGTGAGGGCTTGAAAAAAAACCCATGTTCCTTGAGCTGTGTTTTTCTGCACACCACCGCACATGTATGGTGTGAACAGGGCACATAAAAAACAAACAACTGTGAAAGGGGGCCTAAAGTTCCATCTATTGCATATTCATATGCAATCTTATATAATAACCTCATTAAAAACATAATAAATACATTTGGTACAAATCCACTGCATAAGCCCTTTAAGAAACTGCCAATTTGAACAATGCTTTATATTCTCTCAAATTTGCAGCCTGAATCAGCAATACTGAACATTTTTCAACAAAGAGTGGGCAAAAAGTACTGAGCACAGTGCTCATGGTATACATAAGTATTCGGTTTTTGTTCTTGTTTACCCTAATACTGCAGCATAGTCATGTTACCAGACGCACTGATTTCATATGTTGTGCACATGGTTACTTTAACTTACTTAACTTTAGAAGATAAACAGAAAACAGAAATCTGCTAAAAACTCCATGTGTACCTTTCCTGTTGTGTGGTCTTTTTTTATATTTGAGCGCACAGCATGCCTTTTAACATACATAAACATTTACATTTTTATAATTGCATTGCTTCTATTTTTTTTTTTTTCTTAAAAAAAGGCAAAGTCATACTGAACTTTCCTTCAATGTACTGTAAATATACAAGGTCTGGAAGTGTATAATGATTTATCTGCAGCAGAATTCACTCCCATTCAAAGTGCACTTGCAGATAAATATGTTTCAATTACGAGTGTACCATATTCCATTGTTAAAACTTACCACTGTCATGTCTCAGGCTTTCATTTTTTAACATACTAAAGCCATCCCCCCCCTCCGCGAGGAAGGCTGGAAGAACTACTTTATAAACTTGGTCCTTTTCCACTGGAACATATCTCGGTACTCTGCACTTGGTGCACATAGCTTCTAATCTGATGACTCTCTGCCCAGGTTCTTGGTCTATATTATACACCACTCTAAATCCTACAAAAGAAACAAACAGTCAAATATATATGCTAATAGAGAAATTACTTAGAATCTAGAAACAGAATATAATAATTTAGGTTTTAAAAAAGAACTAAATAAAATCTAGGTATGTACTTGAAGAGGGTGGACTATTTCATTTGAACCTTTACACCATTTGATTGATTAGTGCACCTGATATATACATTCTTATCCACTTCACCATAATTGGCTCCAAGGTAGCAGCTTTTCAATATTTAATCAGCGCACTTTTATTTTTTCACTTATCTCCTGTACCATGCCCGCAGCCTCTGCATCTCCAGCACCATGTCCGCACAGCCCCTGACATCTCCTGTACCATGTCTGCAGCCCCTGACATCTCCTTTACCATGCCCGCACAGCTCCTGACATCTCCTGTACCATGCCCGCACATCCTCTGCATCTCCTGTACCATGGCCGCACAGCCCCCGACATCTCCTGTACCATGTCCGCACAGCCCCTGACATCTCCTGTACCATGCCCGCAGCCCCTGACATCTCCTTTACCATGCCCGCACAGCTCCTGACATCTCCTGTACCATGTCCGCACAGCCCCTGACATCTCCTGTACCATGCCCGCAGCCCCTGACATCTCCTTTACCATGCCCGCACAGCTCCTGACATCTCTTGTACCATGCCCGCACATCCTCTGCATCTCCTGTACCATGGCCGCACAGCCTCTGCATCTCCTGTACCATGCCCACACGGCCCCTGACATCTCCTGTACCATGCCCGCAGCCCCTGACATCTCCTGTACCATGCCCACACGGCCCCTGACATCTCCTGTACCATGCCCACACGGCCCCTGCATCTCCTGTACCATGCCCGCACAGCCACTGACATCTCCTGTACCATGTACGCAGCCTCTGACGTCCTCCTGTGCCATGCTCACACAGCCCCTGACAACTCCTGTACCATGCCCGCAGCCCCTGCATCTCCTGTACCATGTCCACAGCCCTGCCGTCCTCCTGTACCATATCCGCACTTTTAACCAGGATTTGCTTATATATATATATATATTTATTTATTAAGCCCTATGTGCTTTCATTTCGGTCTTATCTATATATCTCTATATAAAAAATACACTCTTCAAGTGTGGCTCGGGGTTAACAGGGCACCAAGGACTGGAAAAGCACAGGCAGGGCACTGGAAAAGTCACCAGGTGAAATCCTGTGGTGAAATGACATGATACAGTGTAATCAGTTAGGATCACAGCTTTGTATCATGACATTTAGTGTATTTACACTTTTGAATTTGCCACCGATTCCACCCCGTGTCGCAACGCTCGCAGGGAAGGGAACTGAAAGGCAAGTGCCGGCATCGGCCGAGCACACAGCGGGAGGACGGCGGGGGATCGCAGGGGAAGGGGAGTTTTAAAATATAGAAACAACAGATTTCTATGCAAAAGAATGTACCGCTTTTAGCATAGAAATATGGACATAATCAGACCGCCAGGGAGGTTAAAATGCATGGTTTTACCTTTTTTAAACAAGAAAATAATGACGGTATGCTATTGGGCTGGTATAATAATGCTATGGGGCTGGTATGACCTTATTTCCAGGCCTGAATTTTATTCCCAGTCTGGCCCTGCTACTAAGTTTATTAGAAGACATCCGTAATATGTCTACATTTGCAGCCATGCATGTATTCTGACCACTGGTGTCAGTTTACGGTTACACTGATAATAGAAGTTTATCTAATATACAGCTAAAAATGTCCAACCAGTCTGAGCCAGCTTTCCTTTAACCACTTGACCTCTGGAAGATTTCACTCCCCCCCCTTCACGACCAGACCATTTTTTTGCGAAACGGCACTGTGTTATTTTAACTGACAATTGTGCAAGTCATGCAATGCTGTAGCAAAAAAAAAAAATGTATTTATTTTTTTTTCCCACAAATCAAGCTTTCTTTTGATGATATTTGATCACATTTTCTTTTTTTTTTTGCACTCTAAAACAAAAAAACAAAAACACAATTTTGAAAAAAAAAAAAAAAAAAAGTTTTCATTTTCTGCTATGAAACATATCCAATGAAAAAAATTGAAAAAAAAATTCTTCATAAATTTAGACCAATATGTATTCTTTTTTTTTTACTTTGTTTTTATTTGCATATAAAATTTCAATATACAACAGTATTCCACCAATTTGATCTAGATTCACAAAATTACATAATAAAATTATGCGAGAAAAAAAAAAAAAAAAAAAGGAGGAAATACAGTAGTTCAAATATTAAATATCATACATATTTTCCTTTTTCCACCCTCCCCCCCCCTCCCAGGATTCCTCCCCTTCTTGCCAACCGTTTCTTTTCTACAGTGCCTCCCCATGGTAGATATGCTTAACTATTTAATTCAATATATTTAGTTGATTTTTTAAATTCTATCCATTTCCCCCATTTTCTTTTCATATTTCTTGGGATCTCCTCTTGTGTATTACATACATATTCCATATTAAAGTTGTTATTTATCTTTTTACACCATTCCTTTATTTTCGGGCTCTCCTTTTCTCTCCACTTTTTTGGTATGGTTCCTTTTGCTATATTCAGCATGGTTGGGACCAGAGTCATATTATATTTTTTTAAAGGTATTGTTGTTTTATGAAATAGGCAGGCCCATGGGTCGTTTGGTATTTTTATTTCGGTGATTTCTTCAATCAGTTGTCTAACCTCTAGCCAAAAATCTTTTATCTTGGGGCAGTCCCAAAACAAATGATACATTGTCCCTATGTTGCCACAGTCCCGCCAGCATTTGTCTGTCTTGCCTGGTTGGTATTAATTTATCACTTCTGGAGTGATATACCACCTAAATAGACATTTATAGTTTAATTCTGTAGTGCTTACGTCTATGGCTGTGGATCCTACCATCCCCAGTACAGTCCCAAGTTCCTGTCCTTGCTAATGTGTCCCTATTTCTTTCTCCCATTTTGCTATATATGGAGGTTTTTCCAGACTGTGCCATTCCGTCAGCATTTTGTAAATCTGAGAAACTCCGTGCCTTTGCATGGGAGAGTAGCTCAGTTTCTCGATGTTATTAAGATTTTTTTCAGACCTAATCGGCTGTGGTAATGAGCTGACAAAATGTTTCAGCTGGAGATATCTCCAATCGTCTATTTTTATATTATTATTTTCTTGTTTTAATTTCTGAAGTGTTTTTATGTGACCTTTGTGTAAGATATCTTTTAATTGAGTGTTCCCTATCCAATTTCCACCCTGTTCTTCTTCCCCTGGTGGGAAGTATTTAGTGCCATTTAATGCTATCATTGGTGAATTGTATTCCCATTTCAGTTGTTTGTTTATCCCATCCCATATTTTATAGACTACCTTTGTCAGTTCATGTGCTCCCTGTGTTTCCCTATATTTTGGTGGGATCCATATTGTTTTGTGTAGGTGATTTTTATTTTGTGCACATTCTATCTCTACCCATCTTTTTTCCCTCCTTTCTGTTTTTGTCCAATCCACCATTCGTGTAATGATTACTGCCTTATAATACCTTTCTATATCTGGAGTTGCTAATCCTCCTTGTGTTTTGCTTCTTGTAAGGATCTTGTACTGTACTCTGGGTTTTTTCCACTGCCATATATACTTTGTCAGTAGGGTTCTAATTACTCTAAAAAAAGTTGCGGGGATGTTTATTGGCAACAGAGAAAAGGTGTATAAGATTTTTGGCAAGATAAACATCTTAACAACATTGTTTCTTCCGATCCATGAGATTTGACCATTTGATTTCTTTCTTATTTCTGTTTTTATTTCGTTCAATAACGGTATATAGTTAGCTTGGTATAATTTTTCAGTTTGAGGTGTTAAATATATCCCTAAGTATTTTAATTTTTCTTTTGTCCACGTATATGGGAAGTATGTTTTTATTATTTGTTCTTCCTGAGTGTTTAACCTTATATTCAAAATCTCTGATTTTATTGGATTTATTTTAAAGTTTGACAACTTTCCATAATCTTTTAACTCCTTTTGAATGTTTGGAAGAGTAATCCTTGGATTTGTGACGATGAATAATAAATCGTCAGCGTATGCTGCGACTTTGTGTTCATCTTGGTTTACCGTCACTCCTTTTATGTCTACATTTTGTCTGATTTTTGCCAATAATGGTTCCAGGGTTAATACGAACAATAGGGGTGACAGGGGACATCCCTGTCTCGTCCCATTACTCATTCCAAATTTCTCTGATAGACTTCCGTTTATTTTGATTTTTGCCGTGGGGTTGTTATATAATGCCTCTATCCATTGCCTCATTCTTAACCCAATCCCTAAATTTTTTATGGTTTCTTTCATGAAGTCCCAATCCACCCTATCGAAAGCCTTTTCGGCATCAATTGATAATAGGATGGAGGGGATCTCATGTTTTTTTGTTTTTTGTAAAAGAAGCAGGGTGCGTATCACATTATCCTTCCCTTCTCTACCTGGAACGAATCCGGTCTGGTCCGGATGGATCCACGTTTTTAGTAAATCTTTTAATCTCGTTGCCAAGATTTTCGCAAATAATTTTGTGTCTGCGTTTAACAACGCAATTGGCCTATAGCTAGAACAAAGGGTTTGATCTTTCCCTTCCTTCGGTATTACCGTTATATATGCCATTAGAGATTCTTCTCTTAGATCTTCCTTCCCTATTTTATTCAGATATTCTTGCATTTTTGGTATTAATATTTCTTTAAATCTTTTATAGTATGTATTCTGCTATATAACATATTGGTACAAAAAAAAAAAAAAAGAATCACAATTAGCTTGTATTGATTGGTTTGCCCAAAAGTTATGGCGTCTACAAACTATGGTATATATACTGAAACTATTATTATTTTTTTATACTAGTAATGGTGGCGATCAGCGAGTTTTAGCCGGACTACGATATTGCGGCGGACAGTCAGAGTCACTGGTTTCCGCAAAGTGTCAATATGGGGTTTTATTTACTAAAGCTAGAGAGACCAAAATCAGTCACAATTCTGCAGCGAAACCAATCGGCTTCTAACCTCAGCTTGTTTAAGTTTTAGCAATAAACCCCGGAAGCAGATTGGTTTCTCTGCAGAATTGTGACTCATTTTGCCCTCTCTAGCTTTAGTAAATAAAACCCCTTTGTGTCTAATGCACTGATCAGTGCTAAAAGTATGCACTGTCATTGTACTAATGACACTGGCTGGGAAGGGGTTAAACATCTAGGCTGATCAAAGGTATTAACTGTGTGCCTAGCCAGTGTTTTACTGTACTGTGGGTGCTGCTTTTATTCAGGGTAGTGATGGATTTTATTCCCTGCTTTGTAGGGACACAAAATCCATCCATTTCCCCTGTCAGAATGGAGATCTGCCTTGTTTACATAGGCAGGGCTCCATTCTGCCTCTCTTCCTAACAGACATCCAGTGCCTGGCACCCGGAGTGCACCCCGAGGCGAGAGTGCAGGATCACGTATATATACGTAATTCGCCACAGGAGGGCCATCCTGTAGCAGGAAATATGCTATAGGTTGGTACTTAACTGGTTAATGTAAGTGTGCCCATACTTCACACAATTTTGAACACAGGAGGTTTTTAAATTATAGATAACATCAAAACAAATGAAAAACTAAATCAAAGTAAAATTTTATCTGATTTTCAATATTTTACTTGCATACATATATCTATACATTGCATAATCATTATGCATTGATGTAAATGTGAGAAAATCAACATACCACCCACTTGCAGGAACTCTCCAGTACTAGCACCATAGCGGTGTACACTGTGCTCAAACGCATTTTTTAGGGTAGACCCTTTAACTTCAATCAGATCGAATGTACCTCCAAAAGGTAACACCGATAGCAAGTCTTCAGTAGTTATGCTACCTGTCAAACAAAATCACATTTGTATTAATTATTATTTTTGTATGAAATTATTGATGTAGTTCTTTATCCAGCATTTTCAGCTCACATGAAGGGAGAAACCTGGGCCAAGCCTTGTAGCACGATAGTAAGTGCAGAAAATTACCACCATTGCTATTGAAGCCCATAAAGATCTCAACATAGGCCCTTTCACACGGGAGCTTCCGCTAAGCGGAATCTGCTTGCTCAGCAGGGGATCTCTCTGCTGATCCTGGCTGAGCGGGCAGAGCAGACACAGTCCTGCACTCTCCTCTATGGGGCAATCGGATGGAAACGGATTGCCTGTCCATTTCTATCCAATGCCATCCCATCCGCCGGACGGATGGAGAATATGACCACAGTCTGTTTTTGGTGGATAGGATCAGATCGGATGGTGTCTGCTGACATCCGCCTCTCCAAAGAAGAGACTGGAGGATCTGATTAGGTCTGCCTGACCTGACCAAATAGCCTGTGGGAAATGGGCCTTCATCTTTTCTCATGAGTCATGAAAATAAATGGCAATATTTGGCATTCTTTACCATGTCCCAACACTGAATATTTAGTGCCAAACAGGATAATATCTTTAAGGATACATGCACACGGGTGGTTTGGCCCATCAGCATCAAATCCCAGCATTTTGGGTTGCTCGGGTGGGATAGGTACAGCACCGCTGCCATCACCCTTTCAAAATCCACAGCAGACTTAAAAACGCAGTGGTTGTACACCATATCGTGCAGTACTAGTGTTTAGGGCTGTATACATTCAGGGACATATATGATCACTCAGTCCAGCAACCTGCCATGTCCCGCCACATATTTCAGACTGTCATAAATTTGGATGCTACACCTGTGCCTCCTTAGTGCCCAAAAAAGATGCTAAAGGTCCAAACTGCTCATGTGTATGACGCAGGCACAGGACCCCAAATGGCTGTATAGCAGGTGCAGTGTACAGTTATCGCCAGTTATCCTGTGCAAATGAATGGCAGTTGGTTGCTGTACGCGTATATACGCAATTTTGAGCAGCATGTATATGTGTACAGTCACCACCTGCCATTGAATTGTACAGGATGACTGGCAGCAGCTGTATGCCGCACCTGCCATTCCATTCAGATAAAATACAGTTGTATTGTACGCTATAAGACTAAAAGCAACCGTGTGCATGAAGGCTAAATTGTCACTGTCACTTGGGTTATTCAGGACAAAGGCACTGTGTGCGGATGTCCCACAACACCCCCTGGCCATTAAACGTATTGAGCCACACTTTCAGGCCACCTCCCCATACTGCCAAAGCCCTTACTAACAGGGTGGGATTCTGGGTATGGGCAGCTAATCATTAGGCTCAAAACAATGTCATATGCATCCCCCTGCCTAAGCTCCAAAAACCAGCCAACAGCCAGAATGCTGCAGAAAAGAAGTGGTGAGGGAGAGTGGTTTATCAAGTATAAAGGTGGGATGTCTGTGGGTGCCCAAATCTAACCCACAGCTTTTTTTCTTTTGGTTGGACGAGTTAGAAGAGCTGTTTGGTATTAACTGCATTCTGTGACCCCGTTGGCGAGACCTCTCCTTACCCATGTGACTAAGACCAGAAATGTGGAATATGGGTTTTACCAGGATAGGAAGACAGACAAAAATGTAAAGTGGAACGTTATCCATAACAACGTGATAAAAAATAATGTTCTTTAGCAAGTAACATACATTCCACATTATTTATTTGCTACCAACATCAGTGTGTGCTGTAAATTGCCTCCAGCTTTGCTCCTGTTTCTTCTTGCTGGAGGCCATCATTTTGTTCAAGCCCAGAGCCCCTAAACAGCAGTAAATCATAAAGCGGAACTAAATCCATAGACTTATGGATTTAAAAAATTGGATTTTTGACTTGCCGTAAAATCCTTTTCTCTTAAGCTCATTGACAGACGCAGACTTCTTGATTAATATCAGAAGGGATATACTGCCCCCTACAGGAGTAGGACACTAGGCAGGAAAAAAGTTCTGGCCACAACTTATGGGCAGTTCCAGGGGGTATATCCTCTCTCTCCCTGCTACAGGATGTCAGTTATGTAACAAAGCAGTGTCAGAGAATTCAACCCAAACCAACTCAAAAATAGAGGGGCGGGTCCTGCGTCTGTCAATGAGCTTAAGAGAAAAAGATTTTACGGCAAGTCAAAAATCCAATTTTCTCTGTCGCTCATTGACAGACGCAGACTTCTTGATTAATATCAGAAGGGACGTCCCAAAGCAGTGCCACAAATGAGGGGTGGGATAAAAGAAATAAAAATACAATCCAGAAGGCCCAACCGGAGCCAACCAGAAGCATCAAGGACTCATTGAACAAAAGGATGAGACCCAACTGATAAAAACCAAACCCCCGAGGTAGACCAACGGTCCCCTCAAACAGCGGCCTGCAGAACCTTGCGGCCAAAAGAGGTATCCGCCGATGCCAGCACATCAACTTTATAGAATTTTGTAAAGGTATGAACCGACGACCAGGAAGCCACCTTGCACACCTGAAGCACCGACGCCTGATGGCGGAAGGCCCAGGAAGCACTAAGAGCCCGAGTAGAGTGTGCCTTAACAGGGAATGGAGGAACCCGACCCTTCATAGAATAAGCCTGCACCACCGTTTGTCTAATCCATCTGGAGATAGTCGCTGCAGACGCAGGCAACCCCTTTCTAGGGCCATCCGTGATCACAAAAAGTGAATCAGCCTTACGAAAAGAGTCAGTAGTAGCCAAGTACACCCTGATCGCTCGAACCACATCCAAGGAGTGTAACGCAAACTCCCGAGGATGACTGGGCTTAGGACACAGGGAAGGTAACACAATATCCTCATTCAAATGAAACTCTGAAACCACCTTAGGAAGGAAGGATGGATTCGGACGAAGAACCACCTTACCCCTATGAACCACCAGATATGGGGAACGACAGGACAATGCGGCCAATTTCGACACCCTGCGTGCAGAAGTGATAGCCACCAAAAAGGCCACCTTCTGGGATAAGGTAAGCAAGGGAATTTCCCTAATATTTTCAAAGGGAGGTTTCTGGAGAACCGACAACACTAAATTAAGATCCCAGGGCGGCAAGGGCACGCGTACCGGAGGAGCCAGGTGCCGCACCCCCTGGATGAAATTCCGTACCAAGGAATGAGTCGCCAGTGGCTTCTGGAAGAAGATTGCCAATGCTGAGACCTGACCCTTGATAGTGCTCAAGGCCTGCTTCTGCTCAACCCCCCGTAGCAGAAAGGCCAATATCCGAGCCACCGAGTAAGAACGTGGAGGAAACCCAAGGGATTCACACCACGCGATACAAGACTTCCATGTGCGATGATAGACTTTTCTGGAAGTCGCTTTCCTCGCTTTAATCAGAGTAGGAATAATTGAAGCAGACAAACCCCTCTCCTTCAGCACCTGGCTCTAAATAGCCAAGACGTCAAAGCCAGTGATCGTAAAGCACAGGTATTAACCCCCCCCCGATCGTTTTTAGGGTAACACCGGTGGCGCCCCCCCACCGCCTCCATATGTGGCCTGTACCCACAAGTGAGGGGGGCAGATAGGTGGGGGTGCGTAATAGGACAGAGGGGAATCCGGAATCATGAGGGTCCGACCAACCGGGGAGGGGCCGCGTCCACCCCAAAACCCGTCAGGGGGAGAGGGGGAACATTCTACTCACCATACCGGAACAGGTGGGCACCAACTCCTGACAGAACCCCTCTCCACCGAGGTGGGGGGGCTGTCGGCCAATACGGACACCGCGACTCAGATTCCGACTGGTCGTAAGCGACCTGGCGAGACGTTTAACTCGCGGGGCCAGTCCCCGTCCAGTGGGACTCTGTCGCGGCCGACCCAGCGCGGAGCTAGGGCCTGCACGCGCTCGTAGGCCGGCTGGGGTGACCACCGGATCTCAACATCCAGCCCGTCGCCCAGATCCAGCATAATTGCTTGAAGATCTCACAGGAACAAACTGGAGAAAAAAAAGCTAACTAAAAAAAAATGTATCTAAAAAAAGCTTGCCAGGACCAGAGATCCCAGCAAGGAACTTAGGTCCTTACTCCTGACTAGGCAGAAAAAAAAAAACTGACATCCTGTAGCAGGGAGAGAGAGGATATACCCCCTGGGACTGCCCATAAGGTGTGGCCAGAACTTTTTTCCTGCCTAGTGTCCTACTCCTGTAGGGGGCAGTATATCCCTTCTGATATTAATCAAGAAGTCTGCGTCTGTCAATGAGCGACAGAGAAAAACAGTTAGAATGTTGGCATTGCTAACTGTCACATTTGCTTGTGCTCTTAACCAAGCTGTCAAACCATCAAGCTGTCAAACCAATGTCATAACTGATCACATGTGCAGCATCATGGCAGTTGCAGATCAAACAGAAGCAGCTTCATTGGCTGTAAAGGATAGGAGGATATCTGCAAAAGGGGCCAGCCTGATTCCGATTGAAATATTTAATTTTCTGACTAAAGTTCCACTTTAAGTTCCACCTTTTACCACTGTTAAAAAAGACACCTGAATGGTACCGAAAACAGTTTCTAACCCTTCCCCATCGAGTTTAAAACAAAGAGGAAGTTTTGGCTGGAACAAGATTTTAAAAAATGCATACAACTAAAAACAAATGAGTACCATCCCATAACTCAATTAAAAGAATCCAAAAAACTATAAAAGAATCCAAAAAACTATAAAAAAAAAAAAACCCACCACCCATCCACCTTCTCCCTTCAGCTAGATAAGAATAAGATGTAAACATTTCTATTTACAGATTAGAACACCTTTGGTACATACTACTTAGGTTTCTTGCACACACTACGGATGTTTGCGCCTCTCTTCTTTTGGACTTGATTTCTGGTGTCGGTTTTGCAGCATTTGCGCATATCTATGTGTGTATTTGCACGAAAATGTGCATTCTAGGGAAAATTCATCCATATTTATGCTCGTATTTGTGGGCATATGTGCATATTTGCTCGCAGCGGCGCAAAATACTGACTGGGAACGCAGATATTTCTATTTTTTTTTTATTACTGAGAAATACTCGGCAATTGTTTACGCGCCTGTGTGCACAGGCATATTGGAAATAATGGACTACATTTTAGTTCCATAAAAAAAAAAAAAAAACTGAGCTTTATCAAGCTGCGGTGTGCAAGAGGCCTCAAGTGCAAGTTCACATTAGGTAATGCACAGAACAATCTGCGCACTGCTAAGCAATTCATGTGCAATTCAGCGCAGTACAATTTCGCACTGCACCAAAAGTAGTGCATGCGCTACTTTTGGAAACACACTGCCATTGATTTGCATAGTACTTCTCCAATAGAACTGTGCACAGCGGCCCCGATCATCTTATGGGGTCCCCCACTGGCGCTCTTGGCAGCTCTTCTTGGTGTGCCACCATAGGGAGTCGCTTCCCATTGTGGTACACCTGTGGGCTCAATCCCAAGCCGCTCTGTCTATAGTCACAGGCAGCCAATGGCTCCAACTGACTCAGCAAGCCTGTGAGAGCAGCTACAAATGGACACAGTGATGGATGGAGTGAGGGCTCAGGTTAGTATACTTGTGGGAGGGGGTGATCTACCTAAACATTTTTAACCTTAATAAAGCGAATGCATTAGGGTAAAAAATGTTTAGTCTTTAAAACCACTTTAAGACTATGAAAATGGAGATTGCTAGTATGTCTGACTGCATATCTATCTCTGTGCTTCGGTTGGGCTTGAAGCAAGTCTCAAGTTCCCTCTATAAAAAGCACCCCTTATAACCCAGCATGCATGTTTTCTTTTTTAAATCACTAGCTAATAAATATTTTTCGACTCCCTAGAAAGCTTTAGGCAGTTGGAATAGTTGGAAAGCTTTAAAGACACAAATCTTTATTAATAGTGCTTTAGAGGTGGCATACATTTAAACACATTCAGCAGAAAGTGAAAATAATTATTGTGTATACAATCTTGATAATAAATACTGCGTAAACCTGATTTCATTGGAAAATACAAGATATCGTAAACCTGAAAAGAGTGTAGAGAAGGGCAAATACATTCACTCTGCTACAAGGCTCACCCCCCTGCTCCACCAACTAGAGGATGTAGCCTCCAAAGTGGTCTGTGCTCCATTAAAAATAGTAGATCAAGAAACAGAAAGGGAGCCGCCCAGCTTAAAAAAAAAAAAACACATTTATTCATAATATTCGATACAGGGAAAATCCACCTTCATCAGAGATGAATATGACTAAGCTCCAGGTGGAGTGAAATGTATAAAAGGAGCAGGTGGATTTTCCTTGTATCAGATGATTTATAATAAATGTATTCTGGACTTTTGGAAGTTGAGCAGCTCCCTGTTTCTTGCTCTACATTAAGAAAGAACCTCAGCAATGAAAAAATACTAACTGAACCAAATTTATTTAGCCCTATTGGAACAAACTGAACTATGCCTTTTAAGGCCGGGTTTACACATATGCGCATTGGATGAGGGTTTCCCTGCATCCAATTCGCATGACAGGAGAGTCTGACCAGCTCTAAATGGAGCCAGTTCACACACCTCCGGGGCAGCCGCAGTTTGCATTTAAGAAGGGTCCTGTGAGTCTTCTGGTCTGAATCAGGTGCAAATTCAGGCAAAAAAATTTGGACCCGAGTCTCACCTGAATCGGGAAACAGGGACGCACTTGTTGTCCTGCTGTAAGCCGCGGCATATGTGAATAGAGCCTCAGGGTTTTGTGCTTTTCTCAGGTTCAGCTTTGGGATCTGTGGATGCAGGTTTGTAGTTTTTTTGTCTACTGGTTGAACACAATGGAAGTTTTTTTCAACCAGAACTATGTAATAAAGTGATTTGCCCGATTCATTGGCAGCAGATATCTGCATTGGTTTTTACTAATAAATTTCTCTTCCTCACAGAAGATCTCATATGTAGCAGTATCCCTAAAGCAAGGTTGCTAGTATATGCCCCCACCCAATACATTAAAGCCAGCCCAAATGCCCATGGCCCACACTTCCACAACAGTATCCCAGATTTGTATCAGGCTCCTTAAAACCTTTGGTGCCCAGAAGAAGTGAAATTAGGTGGATGGGGAAGTAATAAGCAACTTACCTGCCAGATCCAACAGGAGCTTTCTAAATAATGCCCAAAAACCAAGTTGGGACCTCTGTCCAAACACCAATCTGAGGCTGATATGCATTACGCTGCTCTAAACCTCAGGTGCCCAGGAGATGGTACAGGTATTTGGAACGTTAGATGTGACTCCAATGTTGGACACATGGACTGATATTTACATAGCAGACTTTAAATGTTTTCTGAATCCCTCCAGTTATCCAGCCATAGCTTATGCTCTCTTACTTCAGCATCCCAAAATGTCAATATGTCACCTAATGTTGGTCAAATATGGCCTAATCTTGGCATAATTCAGTCATTGGGGTTGATTTACTAAAGGCAATTCCACGGTGCACTACAAGTGCACTTGGAAGTGCAGTTGCTGTAGATCTGAGGGGAAGATCTGAAATGAGAGGAAGCTCTGCTGATTTCGATCATCCAATCATGTGCAAGCAAAAATGCTTTTTTTTTTATTTTCTTTGCATGTCCCCCTCAGATCTACAGCGACTGCACTTTTAATGCACAATGGATTTGCCTTTAGTAAATAACCCCCAATGTTCAGATAGATCAGGCAAGAATCAGGTCTATGGGGCTTCCCTAGGGGTAATAATGAGTGTGTACAATTATGGAAAACTCTTGTTATTGTATATGGTTATCTTTCAACTGGTCTAAAACCATAACCCCTACCCAGCTATACACATCTGCTTATCCTAAATTGTATATAGGTTAATACAACGCAAGTGTGTTCACAAGATAACAGCTGCAATTCTTTGCGGTTTACATTTCAAATATGTTGAGTTAGTCAGCTTATAGTATTAATTTAACGCTGAGATGTCTGCTTTCATTGAGGGCAAACACAAATCTTTTACATGAGAAATATATAAATTTCCAGCACAAGTTCTAATGTGTGAAAATACATACCATTATTTGATCTTTCATCAATTGATGCTCTAATTCCACCACCATTTATAATGCAGAGTGAAACATGATTCCAATTCATTTCATCTGGATTTCGAATATTATTGGAAATCTGAGGTTATAAAAGGTATTGCACAATTACATTTTTTTCTGTAGCATATGGTTTACAAAAACTATGCACATTTTATTACTCATACACAATTCACACATGTTGTGGCTGCCAGGATTGTGAACACATAATGCTCCAGGGTTAACGACTTATTTAGAGAAAACAAATTTGTCTTCTCCAAATCTTAAATTCTGTTCAGGGTTTTGAATCCGGGAGGCTTTCTAAATCTTTGGGTGGGAAACGCCTCAATTCTTAGGTCTTAGGCTAGGTTCACAAATATGCGGGTCTGCTAGCTGCGTTTTGCACAGGCATGGCAGGCCATTCATTTGAGTGGGCTGCCGTTCTTCCTGAAATGCAGGGAAAAGGTCCCTGCAGCATTTGAGAAATCTCAGCCCCACCTGGGAACAGCATAGATGCAGCACGGTTCCCAGTGCAGGTGCGATTTCCAGTGCATGCGGCATGCCATTAGAATTAATGGCATCCACAGGCATCCTGCGTGATTTTCTGTGTGGGAGGTTGCGGCTACGGAACCGGTGCAATCTGCAAAGGGAACCACCTCCACAGATGTGAACCAAGCCTTACCTGGTAACCAGACATTAATTAGTGCTAGTAAAAGGTCTGTGCACAGAGATCATGCACTCTGCAGTGTAGATGAGCATCATGGGAAATGTACTTCCAAAACACCTGGGGTGCCAAGGTTCGCCATCACTGGTCTAATGTAACCCTTCTTTTGACAATTTTTCTTTTGATTTTGTTAAAGTAGAACAATAGGCAAAACTTTTTTTTTCCCATTTTGGATAGAGTAAGGGAGGGCTATAACCCCTGTCATTTTTTTGCCATCTGTGTCCCTTTGGGGAATTTTACCTTCACTTGTCCCATAGCCAAAAAAGGAAGTGAGGAAATGCCTACAAATTAAGGGAATCCTTTCGAGCCCCTCAGGTCACCAGCAAAGTAGTCGAGGGCAGTAAAAAGCCATCCTGTGTGAATGAGGCCTAAACAGTATGCTAGGAATTCTCAAAAAAGTATCCGAAATTATGTTCTGACACAGTTGTTGCATCCAATATTTTCTCCATTGGAAGGCCTCCCCTCTATTCCTGTTCTGGGGATAACAAGAAATTGGGAATTTCTTTTACTTTTACATTCAATGATAACAGTAAATAGGACACATAAGAGGGAGGATCTCCCTAACAGGGGCAGAGGTTGCAATAAAAACTAACAAGAGTTCTAATCCCTCCCCAGAGTGTCAAAAACCCCCAAAAATTTGCATTTAGTCTGGCCTTTGGAATGAACGCTCAAGCGCTAAACGTGCCTAGCATTTTAGGTGCGTTTACACACGTTCAGTGTATCTTTTTTTAACCTCTAAATGTTCCTCTTCTAATTCACTGGGAAAAAAAAAAAGTCAAAAGTAATGTTCTTTTAAGCTCTGTGTGCATGAGGCCTAAAAGATAGCACATTGTGGGACTAGCATAAGGGGAAAAACTCCACCAATGAGTGTGAAAACCACCATTTCTGATCTCTCCTTTTGAAAATGCTAGTTACCTGGCTGGTATTATTCTCCAATGGCTTTATGGCTTTAATACTTTTGGACACTGATCTAAAACGTGTATGCAGGAGTTCTACCTTCACTATGACTTGCTGATCTGCTTTATTGTTCCAGGTCAGTGACTGAGAAAGTATTGAAGTCTGAGACAAGGCTCATTGACTTTTCAAAAGGGATGTAAGCAATGGCAGTCTCCACATTTATCTTGATACAGGTTTCCTTTATACTGTATGTTTTTCTTCTTCTAGTTTCTGTACTTTACTGGGACAATGCTCAAATTTAAAATCAGCTAGAGTAGGGGGGTGCTGGACCTCCACTGAGAAATGAGAAAATGAAGGGCCAATAATGTAAGATATTTATGTTTTATTGGTAGAAAGCAGCAAGAAGTGTCTTAGCAAGCACTTTACAGACTGATTAAATGTAGACTTAAAACAGTAGTAGTTGTTTCACTGCTTTCAGGAAATATATATTAAAAAGATGAAAAGCGTGTATACGGTATATTGGGTTGATCATTCATTCCCAGTTTCTTACCATAGCATCACAAATCAGGTTTCCCATATTGCACTCCCGAAAACGACACTCCAGAGAAGAGCCATTTAGATATACAATGGTTTTTCCAATTTCTTGAGCAGAGTATTGAAGCAATTGTTCCTTCCATTTGTCAACCTCTGCTAGAAGTGCTGGGTCTAGCAAAAAAAAACAAAAAATGCAGTATTTGACTTGTGTGATAAATATATGGCCTCATTCAATTATGAACAATAGGAAAAATGGATTAAGAAAGTTTATTATATGGATATATTGTATACACCGTTGCAAGAAATTAAAAAGCGGCAGCTGCCCAATCAACACCTACGAAGAACCCAACAGGGGCTCTACTTCTATATTTGAATTACGAACCTTTCAATTCTCTTTTCCTTACAAAACACTGGAATTATTCAGTAAAGTGTTTGTGCTCTTAAAGCAGACCTTCACTCCACAACCTGCTCTTACCTCCAAAACTCTCCTTTTAACGTTCCATTTTCTTCTCTCCTTTCAATGTTCCATTTTCTTCTATTGCTCTTTGTATGGAGGTACTGCTACCTCCTGGGAGGTCTACGTCACCCATCTAAAGAGACTGGATTCTGTAGATGCACAGACACGCCGCAGGTCTCGGTCAAGAAGCTTGCAGAGCCCTGCAGCATATCTGTGCATGTATGGGGGAATCTGGTGCATGCACAGACACAATGTGGGGCTCTGTCAGGCCTACTGGACCAAATATAGATCCCCTGCATTGATGCACATGCCCCATATCCCCCTTCAAGATGGGTGTCACTGGAAGCAAGGAAGACAATGCTGGACTTTATGGATTAGTATGTTTAAAGTGATACTTTAATCTCCCAATCAATATTTATAACTTTTAATCTTTATGCTGCTAGCATTAGTAAATAGATAGGCAAGTATATCATATTTACTTGTTTTAAATGTTTTTATTTTTTTTAAACATTTCTTTAGTTTCCTCCTGGTTTCTTGCATTGGCAAAATTTATCATACATCCCAGAAGACTTCAGGGCGGAGGAGAGGCTCTCAGCTAAGCACACTTTCCTGTATGCATACTTGAGCTAAGGGCAGATGGATTGCAGGAACAAAATGCTACATGAATCATTTGCCCTTACTCAATATGGACATGGCCAGAAATGCTAGATGGTATTTTTGAATGTGATTTTTCAACAAAATTAAGAGAGACATGGATGGACTGGGGGTTGTATTGATTATTTCAAATAGTGCTTTTGGTTTTTGGTGCTCAGCTGCAGTGAAGATCCACTTTAACTTTCATACAGGGACAATTTTTAGTATATTTAATTTCATTTTTGAAACCAAGGGTGGAATTCTTATCTAAAGAAATTGATATTGGTTTTCTATATTATTTCTTATTTTAATTATTACCAGTGCCAAAAAAAAAAAAAAATCTGAAAAATTTAATTTTTTTTATTCCCATATCCAACCTCCTGTTGCAAAAACTTCTAAGGTTTACAAAACTGAATAGCTCAAGGTACCATTTTACACACAAAATTGGATTTTTGTAAGATCTTACTGTAAAATCCTTTTCTCTTAGCTCATTGACAGACGTAGTCCTCTTTGATTCACATCAATTGGGTTATGTTGCCTCCGCAGGAGTAGGACTAGGCAGAAAGAAAAAACGTTCTGGCTCCACCCTAGGGGCAGTCCCAGAGGGTATATCCTCCCTCTCTCTGCTACAGGGAATCAGTTCTGTTATAAAGCAGTAACAGAGAATTTAACCCAACCCAACTCAATGATAGAGGGGCGGGTACTACGTCTGTCAATGAGCTAAGAGAAAAGGATTTTACGGTAAGATCTTACAAAAATCCAATTTTCTCTGTCGCTCATTGACAGACGTAGTCCTCTTTGATTCACATCAATTGGGACATCCAGAAGCAGTGCCACAAATGAGGGGTGGGATTGACAGAAATCAAAATCCAATCTAGAAGGCCCAACCGGTGCCAACTAGAAGTTTTAAAGGCTCATTATAAACAAAGAATGAGACTCAAATAAAAATTCCAACGGAAAAAAACCCTCGAGGTAGACCACTGGTCTCCTCAAATTGCGGCCTGCAAAACCTTGCGGCCAAACGAGGCATCAGACGATGCCATTACATCAACTTTATAATGTTTTGTAAAGGTATGCACCGACGACCAGGTAGCCGCCTTGCACACCTGGACCACTGACGCCTGATGGCGAAAGGCCCATGACGCACTCAGTGCCCGAGTGGAATGCGCCTTAACAGGGAACGGGGGCTCCCGACCCTTAATAGAATAAGCCTGTACCACCGTCTGTCTGATCCATTTGGAAATAGTCGCGGCAGATGCAGGCAACCCCTTTTTGGGTCCATCCGGGACCACAAAAAGTGAATCCGTCTTGCGAAACGAGTCTGTCGTTTTCAAGTATACCCTGATCGCCCGGACCACATCCAAGGAGTGTAAAGCAAACTCCCGAGGATGACTGGGCTTAGGACACAGGGAAGGTAATACAATTTCTTCATTCAGATGAAATTCTGAAACCACTTTTGGTAGGAAGGATGGATTCGGACGAAGAACCACCTTATCTCTATGAACCACCAGATATGGGGAACGACAAGATAATGCAGCCAGTTCTGACACCCTGCGTGCAGAAGTGATAGCCACCAAGAAGGCCACCTTCTGGGACAACGTAGGTAAAGGAATCTCCCTAATATCTTCAAAGGGAGGTTTCTGAAGAACCGACGATACTAAATTAAGATCCCAGGGTGGTAACGGCGCGCGCACTGGCGGAGCCAGATGTCGCACCCCCTGGATGAAATTCCGCACCAAGGAATGAGTAGCCAAAGGTTTCTGAAAGAAGATGGCTAATGCTGAGACCTGACCCTTGATAGTGCTCAAGGCCAGTTTCTGCTCAACCCCTTGTTGCAGAAAAGCTAATATTCGACTAACCGAATAAGAACGTGGGTGGAACCCCAGAGGTTCACACCATGCAATGTAGGACTTCCATGTGCGATGATAAATCTTTCTGGAAGTCGCTTTCCTTGCTTTAACTAGAGTAGGAATAACTGAAGCTGACAATCCCTTGTCCTTCAGCACCTGGGTCTCAATAGCCAGGCCGTTAAAGCCAGCGATCGTAAAGCAGGATGGAAGATCGGTCCCTGAGACAGTAGGTCCTCCCTGAGAGGAAGTCGCCAAGGGACGTCCGCCACCAGTCTGACCAAGTCGGCGTACCAAGCTCGGCGAGGCCAGTCCGGAGCTACCAGGATTACTGGAATTCCTTCCCCCTCTATCCTGCGAAGAAGTCTTGGCAGTAACCCGAGAGGAGGGAAGGCATACATTAGCTGGTATTGCCCCCACGGGGCGACCAGTGCGTCTGCGGTCTCTGCTAGAGGATCGCGGGAGTGAGCCACAAATCTCTGTACTTTTCTGTTGAATCGTGATGCCAACAGATCCACATCCGGGGTGCCCCAACGTAGGCACAACTGGTGGAAAACTTCTGGATGGAGGGACCATTCCCCCTGATCCAGAGTCTGACGGCTGAGATAATCTGCCTGCCAATTCTCCACCCCCGGAATGAACACCGCAGAGATAGCTGGAACAAACCGTTCTGCCCAGCGAAGAATGCAAGCCACTTCCTTGGCCGCCCCGGACACTCTTGGTGCCCCCTTGGTGATTGACATAAGCCACAGCCGTGGCGTTGTCCGACTGGATCCGAACCGGGCTGCCCTGGAGCTGCTCGGTCCAGTGAATCAGACAAAGTCTGATCGCTCTCAGTTCCAATACATTTATCGGTAACCTGGATTCTTCCGGGGACCAAAGTCCCTGGACGGATAACTGACCGAGAATTCCTCCCCATCCGGATAGACTGGCGTCCGTGGTCACTATCGTCCAATATATTGGCAGAAATGACTTTCCCTGGCGGAGCATCGGAGACCGAAGCCACCAGACCAGAGACTCTCTGGTCTGTTTGCTCAATCGGATCCGATTGTCCAGGGATTCCGGATTCCGATTCCATTTGAGAAGAATCTCTTCCTGAAGAATTCGGGTATGGGACTGGGCAAATGGGACTGCTTCGAAGGAAGCCACCATCAACCCCAGAACCCTCATGCAAGTCCGAAGAGAAGACCAGCTGTTGGATAGTAACAACTGGACTGCTGATTGAATCTTCCGGAGTTTCCCTACCGGAAGGAAAACTCTTGTCCTGAATGTGTCTAGAATTAGACCCAGATATTCGAGCCTCCGGGTGGGAACCAGAAATGACTTTTGCTGGTTCACCAGCCACCCGAATTCCTGTAAAGAAATCATAGTAATCTCTAGGTTTTGTAGCAGGGTCTGTGGAGACTCTGCATGAAGCAGGAGATCGTCTAGGTAACCTAGAATCGATATGCCTCTTTGGCGCAGTAGTGCCAACATTGGGGCCAACACCTTCGTGAAGACCCGAGGAGCCGTGGCGAGACCGAAAGGTAACGCCGCAAACTGATAGTGGTTCTCTTCTACGGAAAAACATAGAAACCGCTGATGTCCTGCGTAAATGGGAATGTGAAGATAGGCGTTCTTGATGTCTATGGACGCTAGGACATCCCCTGAATGCAGGGAGGCCGCTACTGTGCGAATGGATTCCATTTTGAATTTTCTTATGTTGACAAAGGAATTGAGTGCCCTTAAGTCCAGAATTGGACGCACTTTGCCCTCTTTCCTGGGTATTGTAAATAGGTTTGAATAAAACCCCTGAAAGCGTTCTGTCCAAGGAACGTGGACTACCACTCCTTGTTGTAGTAAATCCGTGACTGCTCTCCGCAGATCTTCTAAACGATCCGGGGATAGTCGGATATTGGAAGGGAAGAATCGCGCCGGTGGGAGAGATCGAAACTCGATCTTGCACCCTGACCTTATGACTTCGCAAACCCACTTGTCCGGGATTCTGGAGAGCCATGGATCCGGGAACCGGCGAAGACGTCCCCCCACCCCAGTTATGGGTGGGGGCGCACCTTCAGGCTTTAGTAGACTTATCTTCAGGTCTGGAAGGGGCGGGCTTTTGCTTGCCTGATCAACGTCCCCTGAAGCCTCCCGAAGGAGCTTTGGAGGACTTAATTTTTTCACCCGCGGGACGAAAAAATTTTTTATGAGCGGAGAAAGAAGGCCCCCGTCTTTGACGAGGTCCTTTACCCTTAGCACTTTGTGGTAAAAAGGTGCTCTTTCCTCCCGTGAGATCCTTAATGATCTCATCTAAGTTGGCTCCAAATAAACGCTCTCCTAAAAAGGGGAGATTAGCCAATGCTTTTTTGGAACCTTGGTCGGCTAACCAACCTTTTAGCCACAGTGTACGCCTGAGAACCACTGCTGAAACTGATGCTCGCGCCAATAATGGAGTGGCGTCTAACGCAGCATCACACACAAACTGTAACCCCTGTATCATCTGTTCCAACAAATCTGATACCGCCTGAGGGACCTCTTCTAAGTCCCGGCGTAACCATTTGGTCCATTCAGTTACAGTCTGCGAAACCAGCCCAATAGCAATTATTGGTCTGAAAGCTGATCCAATCAAGGAAAACATGGTGCGAGACATAGTTTCTATCTTGCGATCCACCGGATCCTTAAAAGACGGAGCGTCTTCTAATGGAATAACCGTGGCTTTATTTAATCTAGAAATTGGTGAATCCACCACAGGTGGTTCTGTCCATTTCTTAATGAGGGCTTCCTCAAACTGATAACGCCTGTTAATGCGTTTGGAAATAGCAGAAGTGCGTTTTGGCAGACTCCATTCTTCTTTGATCGGATTGCCAAAACATTTGGGCAATGGAAAAACCTTCGCCACTTTGATGCGTTTTTTAGTCCCAAAGGGAATTTCAGTCTCAGCTACTTCCGACGGAGTACCCTGTAATCTTAAGGTTTCTTGAACAGATACAATGAGTGCGTTTACCAACGCTTCCTCTCGGGCTATGGCTGATGCCGAAACATCCTCCTCACTGTCTGAAGAGACAGTACCCGAGACACCAATCCCAGATGAGGTACCTGCAACTGCAGAAATAGGCTCAGATAAAATGGGGTTAGGCGGGGGTCGCTTTCTTGCGCCCTGTCCCTGACAAGCCACTTCCACCCGGGACACAAAGGTCTCCATAATAGCTGACAATGATTCAATCGTAAGCGGGGTGCTGGAGGATCCTGCAGACACCTCTAGGGGATCAGGTGGAGATACATGAGTGGCAGGGTCCATGTTAACCCAGGACACTTTGCCAGAAAAAAACTTTTTTTTTTTTTTTTTTCTGTATCCCCCTAGCGCAATAGCGCCCCTCAGTGTACCTGCTTCTTGACCCCCACAGAGAGAGAGAGGGACCCCCGAGGCTCACCACCCGATGCAGAGAAGTTTCCTAACAACTGCAGTCAGCGTTTGTCTCTTACAGACTGGGAAGAACTGTGCTCGTTTTCCCGGGTAGAAGGAAGTGGCTCCGCCCCCTGTCTATGCCTTCCGGCGTTCCCAGCTCTCCTCGAGGTTAGCTGGGCTCTTCAAACATGGCCGCCCCCATACGGGAGACAATAGACTCCAAAAAATGGCGGCCGGCGTGACCTGTGGACGCTCGAGTACCTGGTCTACAGCAAAATGGCGGCGGATTGCCGGAATAGCGTTTTCCCAGCACATCCACCTGCATACCACGCTAATGGCGGTTTATCGACCTGCAGGAGGTCCACTACAATCAAGGTAGGATTATACCTCCTATGTCTGCTGTAATACTGCAGTCTGCTGGGTAGAGTGTTAGCTCCCAAACCAAGTCCGCTTGCCCACCGAACACATTCTGTATTACACGGGGGACTTTTAGTGTCAGAAAGACTCTGACCATGTATGGAGGGGCCCGTATTCCAAAATGCCTCATAACGAGGAAAGGGAAACATTTACTCACCATAGCGAACCGATAGGCACCCTCTCTTCACAATAACTGTTGTTGACCACTCCGGACGCCACTCCGGACGCCTTGACTCTCTGGTTCCTGGCGTCCAAGCGAGACCTTTTAACTCGCAAGGTCAGTCCCTCCAATGGGACTCTGTCGCGGCCGACCCAGCGCGGAGCTCTGGTCTGCACGCGCTCGTAGGCTGAACCGGGGTGACCACTGGATCTCAACATCCAGCCCATCGCCCGGCCCCGCATACTTACTTGAATGTGTCGCGGCCGACCAAGCGCAATGCAATGGTCTGCACGCGCTCGTAGGCCAGCTGGGGTGACCACTGGATCTCAACATCCAGCCCGTCGCCCAGATCCGGCGTAATTTGCTTGAAGATCTCACAGGAAAAAAACTGGAGAAACTACCTAAAAAAATATTTTTTCTAAAAAAAAAATCTTGCCAGGACCAGAGATCCCAGCAAGGAACTTAGGTCCTTACTCTTGACTAGACAGAAAAAAACTGATTCCCTGTAGCAGAGAGAGGGAGGATATACCCTCTGGGACTGCCCCTAGGGTGGAGCCAGAACGTTTTTTCTTTCTGCCTAGTCCTACTCCTGCGGAGGCAACATAACCCAATTGATGTGAATCAAAGAGGACTACGTCTGTCAATGAGCGACAGAGAAAGTACTGTACAGTATATGATTCCGCTCTGATTTACTTCCCCTGTTCCCCTTCATTTGACTTTGAGGTGAAATTAACGTCAGCTGTGCTCGTAAAGTTCTGAAGTCCTTTGCGGACATCCAACCCGATCCTGTCCGTCAAATCCGGATGGATGGAAACCCTATTTTCCATCCGTCTGGCAGATCGGATCGGAGGAGAACGGACAGGCGGTCCGTTCTCACCAGATTTCCCCATAGGGACAGCGGGAATCTGACACCTCTCATCTCCGCACACAGAGCGGAGACGGAGCTGTCATCAGCCTGCTCAGCGGGGATTGGCGGATCGATCCCCCCGCTGAGCAGAAGGACTCCATCGACGGAACGGAGCCGTGTGAAAGGGGCCTAAAGCCTCCTGCACACTGGAGGTTTTGCTAACTCTCCTAAACTCCTTTGCTCCTGACAGCAGCATTTTGGCATAAAAAACACTTGGCGCTTGTAAAATTGTGTAACACGTTTAGGCGAGTCAAGCTCTTGGGTGTGAATTAATTTCATAATAATTTATTCTGGCCATTAAAATGAACACTCAAGCACTAAACTGCTTTTCAAAGCCCCCTGGACAAACGAGCAGTTAACCCTTGCAGTATGGGCGCAGTCCCACTGCAAGGAAGGGTTTTTAGATTTCCTGGAGTTCAGCTTTATATATTCATTTTCCTACTGCTTTACATTACCTTTTTCTTTTTTTTTTTTGTAAGCATAGCACATTCTATTGTTAATGAGCACTTCTGACCTTGGCTTAGTTTTGATAGGCAGGTTATTCCGCCTTCTGTTTCCCCAACAATAAAACAAATCTATAAATTCATTTTAATGTTCTTAGGAGCAGAATTCTTATTAGGTACACTGCAAAGTCCAAGCCAAATATTTATGTTCATGATTCTTTCAGGTCTGTTTTACTAAATGATTACAGAGCTTTTCTTTTCTCAGACAATAGTTCTTCTAAAAATAATAAAATGGTTGTAAGTATAGATTCTACACTTATAGCAAACACATATTGGTAACCCTCTCCTTTTTCTCTGCACAATAGAGATTACTTTGGATAAACTATATTAGATGCAAGTATCCTTTTGAGATCCAACCCAGGGTACCTAGGAGCACAGCCTAATATGAGCTTGACAGAAAGAAAATGGTTTGGCTGCAAATGCTGGGCACCACATCCAAAACAGAATTATTGTACGAGAATTGAACGCCTGGATTGGACACACACAGGCTAAACGCGTAGGTGGATATATATATATATATATATATATATATATATATATATATATATATATATATATATATATATATATATATATATAAAAAAGACCCTTTCATAGCATTTACACACTGTGCAAATGGGGCAACATTTTTGGGCTTTCCTGTGCTGGTCAAATGTTTGGTCAAATGTTTTTATTGTTTTAACCACTTGCCGACCCCTCACATTGAGAGTACTGCGGCAAAGTGGTTCGTTGTCGTCCAACGACGTAGGTCTATGTCGCTGGACTCCTCCCCTTGTGGGCGGCACGCGCACGCCGCCAGAGGCTCGCTCCCGCTGTATTCAGTCACAGCGGGAGTCGGGCCAGGGGAGGAGCGGCGGTGATCACCGCCGCTCTTCCCCGATAGTCGGGGGTTGGAGTGAGGAGATCCGCCCGCTTGTGTAAACAAAGTGGGCGGATTTCCTAAGTGACAGGCAGGGACAAATTACAGGATTCAGCATAGCTGAACCTGCAATCTGTGCCTGTGTCACACAGTCCCCTCCTCCCACATACGTCAGTAAGCACCAGGCATACATTAACCCCTTGATCACCAATAAAAGTTAACCTCTTCCCTGCCAGTGTCATTTTTACAGTAACAGTGCATATTTATAGCACTGATTACTGTAGTAATGTCACTGGTACCCCCAAAAGTGTCAAAAATGTCAGTCAAGGGTCCGATCTGTCCGCTGCAATGTCGCAGTCCCGCAAAAAAAAAAAAAAAAAACGCAGATCGCCGCCATTACTAGTTAAAAAACAAAAATGATATAAATCTGCCGTAGTTAGTAGCTGCGATAACCTTTGCGCGCAAACCAATCAAAATACGCTTATTGCGATTTTTTTTTACCAAAAATATGTAGCAGAAAACAAATTGGCCTAAAATGTTAAAAAAATTTTGCTTTTTACATTTTTGGGGGGAATTTCATACAAAAAAAATGTGAAAAATAGTTATTTTTTCAAAATTGTCGCTCTTTTTTCGTTTATAGCGCAAAAAGTCAAAATCGCACAGGTGATCAAATACCACCAAAAGAAAGCTCTATTTGTGGGGAGACAAATGACATACATTTAATTTGGGTACAGCATCGCACGACCGCGCAATTGTCTGTTAAAATAACGCAGTGCCGAATCGCAAAATATGGCCTGGTCAGGAATGGGGTAAAATCTTCCGGTCTTAAAGCGGTTAAAAATACGCTCATTAAGAATTTTTTTGTCAACGACATGTAGCTAAATACATTTTGGCCTAAATATATGACAAAAATTTAATATATTCGATATTTTTTAACTGTCAAAGTAGAAAAATATTGTTATTTTTTCAAAATTGTCGACTTTTTTTATTAATATTGCAAAAAATGAAAAGCGCAGAGGTGATCAAATACCATCAAAAGAAAGCTCTGTTTGAGGGAAAAAAAGTACGTAAATTTCCTTTGGGTACGGTATTGCATGACCGCGCAATTGTAAGTTAGTGTGCACAGTGCGAATCGCAAAAAGTGGCCTGGACGTAAAGCAGGAAAATCCTCCGGTCCTAAAGTGGTTAAAGTGGAAACACAGCACATGGCCACTAGATATCAATAAAGTATCATAGGAAATTCTTATGATCCTTAGCACAATCTAGGGTCCAACTTCAGTATTTTAAATCAGTAAAAAAAAAAAAACATTTGACCAGCACAGGCAATAGCCCAACAACATTAACATCTTTTTTTGCCCCATTGGAACAATATCCTGCTCTGGTCAAATGTTTTTTTTTTCCAGATAAAACCACTGCACCCCTTTCTGTACCACTGGCCCCTGAATTGACGTATCACAATGTTTCTAGTTTTAGGATATTTGTATTTATGATTGTCTGGGCCAGATACCATATTAGGGAAGTTATTGTGCTGCTCATATGCTTGAACATTAAAAGGTTAGTTCTTCCTATCTTTTCACAACAGACTGTGATAAAACTATGTGTTTTCTGAACATTGTGTCCTTCCTTTCTCCTTTGGGGTTATGGTTGTCACCGTAAAGTCCACATATCAGTTTAAACATTAGATGTGGAGCCATGTATGAAGAACAATGTTCTTTATCCCTTAGGTTTGCTCTATTAGGCCCCTTTCACACGCCTCCGTTCTGTCGACGGAGCCGTTCTGCTCAGTGGGGGATCGATCCGCTGATCCCCCCTGAGCAGGCGGATGACAGCTCCGTCTCTGCTCTGAGGTGTCGGGTCCCGCTGTTCTCTATGGGTGAATCGGATGGGAACAGACCGCCTGTCCGTTCTCATCCGATCCGCCAGACGAATGGAAAATAGTGTTTCCATCCATCCAGATTTGACGGACAGGATCGGATGTCAGTGGACATGTCTCCGCTGACATCCACTGCCCCATAGAGATGCATGAGGCATCCGTTCAGATCCACCTGAAAAAGTGACAGGAGGATCTGAACAGACCGTATGTGTAAAAGGGGCCTTATTTTGCTAAATTTGCCTCAGTTTTTTCTATGTCATTTATTGACAAAAAAACTAAATGAAACAAACTTTGATCAGTGGTTTTTTTTTTTTTTTTAAACCATGTTACTGTAGATAAAAAGCATACATTTAATCTAATTTGACCAGTTTTTATTGACATTAAATTAAAATTCTGTTATAAGGCATTGGAAATTTATAGGAAATATAAATTTTTTGTTAAATTTTGCAATTTTTTTTTAAATGTAACACTAAAAAAAAAAAGAAAAAGAAGGAAAAGTTTAAATTACTGATTAAATAAAAAAAAAAAAAAGGAAAGCAAAATCAGCCAAATAACTGCTAAGGAAGAGTGATAAAAGTGATAAAGTGAGATAAAGATGTCAAGCTGAACCAATACAAGTATATCCAACCCAAATCTGCCTGCTGCTTTTTTTTTTTTTATCATAAACCTAACAAAGCAGATATGAATTTATGCTGGGAAAAGTTGAACGCTGCAAGATAACCAGTTTTAGTCTTACAAACAGAATGCTGGCCAAAAACTACAGGCTTCATGTTTTGGCAGGTTACATACAGTATACTCGTGGCTGGTAAACCAGGTATTATGTTGTTATGGCAGCAATCTAGTTCACAACAATAAAGGTTATATGAAAGTGTAAGAAGAGGGGATCTTTTTAGATCTTCAACAGTTTTTGGGACGGTCTTCATCTGTGTGTATATATATATATATATTATATATATATATATAGCAATATTTCCAGGCATTGGGCCTGATGTGGGTCTGCCATTGTTACTGGTGACACTTCCAACACATTTAACTTGTGAACCCAGGTGTGAGAACTGAGACAATGACCATTTCGGCATCTTTAGTTTGTTTTGTTTATTGGATATTGGGGATGGGAGAAGGAAACGAGGGGGATACTCCTCTGGCTCAACTAGGTTTAACTGGGACACCGTACAGAAAAATGCCTGTTGGCGCTGGCTTGACGGCAGCTGAATGCCGGCCAACGCTTCCTGGCGCTTGAAGATACTTAATGTGTTCAAAAGTGCTAGAACTCCGACTTTAACATGTTTGTTAACTCAGGAGATCCAGGACTGTAGTAAATTTGACTCCTGACACTCTATTTAATTCTGAAGTTCAGGGAACAACTCCCTCCAGCCCTTCACTGACTGAGGTAGCTCCTTGTAACTGCTTGTGCTTGCTGCAACTCTTAACGCTGTACACTTTACACTTCAACTCTTCAGGGCCCAACTGCTAGTGCCCCCTTTACACTTCAGGGTCCTCCGACTAGGTACCTCCTTTACAATAGCTGGCTCCTAGATCCCTTTGACCTTCTCTGGAGTGGTCCCCTCTACACTAGGCAGACCCCCAGGGGCAGTTCACAGTACTCACAACCTTGGAAGGCTTTCCTGGACCCCTCTTGCTCCACTGGTCCTCAGCACACCGGATCCCTTCTGCAACTCAGCTCAGCTTTCTCTCAGGCAAGCCGCCAGAGACACACGATTCTTCTGACAGGAGGAGAGGCAGCTGTACTCTCCCTCCTGGGACTCTGCTTCCTGCCAAAGACGCTGCGTCATGTGCTCCCCTCAAACTTATACCCACTCCCAGAATCCTCTGCGGCAGAATCTCCCTTCCTGGGGTAGATACAAGCCTGAAGGGCCACTGATTGGGTTTCCTCCACTGCCCAATGAGAATCCTCTTACAGAGCCAGTGGGGAGACTCCCTCTCAGTAACCACACCTGGGAGACGACATGACAGCCTAGCTGATATCACTGCCCTGCTGTTAGAAAGCCAAGGCCCACTATACTTTACCTAGCACCTACCTGTAGGGTGCTATATATATATATATATAATAAAACAACGTTATGTTCCAATTTACAGGTTGTGCTCAATGAAAAAAAATCACCAAATTTGTAATTTGAACATCACAATCCGAATATCCCGCCCCCTCATGTGAATGGGTATCGGATACATCGTACCCCTACCCATTCACCAAAAATGTGTCAAAAATGAAAAACTATAGGACCAGTCCTTTATTAAAAAAAAAAAAAGAAAAAAGAAAAAAAAATATAAACATGTGTCCCTCATTGTAAATCCATCGCCAATCACGTCACCCGCCAGACCCGAAAAATAGAAAAATAATAAAAATCCTCACTCTTGGGAGGCCTCCCGCGGTATTCCGTATTAGACATTTATTATATAGGCAAGTAGCGGGACTACCCAACTGAGTCACTCAGTGGCCCACGCTAGGCTTTTTTTTTCAATTTTGGCCTGGTATAGATGTGGGAGGGGAGCTCCATGCTGTTTTTTTTCTTTATTTTTTTAACCTGAACTTTTTTCATTTATTCAGCTGTCAGCGGGGAAACCCATTGACAGCTAATGACTCAATTGGTTGTTAAGGACGCAGCGGCTGGCTTCCTGGCCCCGCTCCTTCACAACCAGTTTACACTGCACCTTGGCTTTGCCCAATCAGGCCACAGAATGTACTGTGCAGCGCTTCATGCATTTCAGGGTGTTTGTCGGGGCGAATACCCTGCAAATTCGGGTGTTCAGCAAGCTCATGCTTGGGCCGAATCTTTGCCCATCCTTTTTACTGAACACATTTTAGGCACAATGTATACATTTGAAGTAAAAGGGTTTGTTGAGATTTCTGAAAATGTTCTTATTATCCACTTCTTAATACACAAAACATTGGGGAAACTGAGCATATGGATAAAAAGTAAGATAGCAGATTCACAGCATTTAAGATCATTTTCACAGCTGTATAAACCCCCTAAAAGTTCTAATGAGAGCAATGTAGTGATGGGCTAAACTAAATCCAAGGGAAAAGGGCTACATGTGATGTCACTGCCTTTTATAACAAGCAGCACATTCCATATTCCAATCAGAAAACCTATAGATTTTCAGCAAGTGAGGTTAGATTTACCAACCTTCAGGAATGCTGCTGTTCAGCAAAATTGGATTTCCTGAGGAATGTAAGACATTTCCTTGTGCATCAAACGTTACGTCTAAATAGCCAAGATATTTTCCAAAGGCATATGCCTGAACCACTGGTACAGAACGCCCATCATCGGATTTCACAATAAAAGGATATTCTCCAACTGGAACATCATTGGAAGGTGGTGGTCCTGTAATGACATGCATCAAAGGATGAGTTCTAACAAGAATCACGAATGTTTGGTTAATACGTTTATAGCAGGAAGACAAATATGCATTGTTAAAAGTCCAACAGGGCTCTAATACATTAAACTCATTTGGCAAAACAAGAAGGGACGGTTGTATGTGCTTGATTAGGTAGCATTTAATAATTACTGATGTAATATTCTACTGTCAGTAGATATCACCGAACTTCTTAACACCACCAGTAGTACTTGCATAGATGGAAATCCTTTTCAGCCTAATATTTATGTCTAGCCTGAGTAATCTGTTGCTCGCAATGTGACCGCTACTAGCATCCATAGCAATACTCACATAGCTTGAATGATTTGAAGCAACTGCCACAAAGCATGATAAATACATTGCCCATATCCTGGAAAACCAGAGCTATAGCTTTAGACCACAGGTGTCAAACACAAGGCCGTGGGCCGAATCCGGCCCTCCAGGCCATTTTATGTGGCCCTCGCACCTCTCCTGTAGCTGCAGGAGAGCTTCAGTCCTCCTCCAGACCTTATACTTTCTGCTTTCCAGCAATGCCTCCAGCTTCTTCCCAGCAGCACCACAAGGTAAGGGAGGTGCACTGTGATGTAAGGGAGGGTGGGGGACTCAACTTTTGATGGTGGAGAGGCTCTTGACGTCTTATGTAAGGGTAGGGGATGCTCTTGACATCTAGTCTTACAGATACATCCGGCCCTTTTGAGGGCAATCATAATGCTGATGCGGCCCGCAATTAAATTGAGTTTGATACCCCTGCTTTAGACTGTTGAGGCATGTTACCACACAAGTGTAAAGGCAACCTATTTAATGGACACCCGCCATGTTTTTTTACCACAGTACCACAACAGTGGGCTAAGGCGCAAGTGCAGTGGGGCTCCATGCATGGCACAGATCGAAGTCATTCCTCCTAAGTTAACATTTTTAAGAATTCTTTTAATTGAGAGAATAGACTAATACTATCATTGCAACATAATGCTGCAGAAAATCTGCATGTATGCAAATCGAAGGGCTACATCAAGCTTTAACTTGTTGAAGTTGGATGCAGTGGACATGTTCCGATGGGTGAACAAATCTGTAAAAGGCAGCAAACTGACAGGTCTTTTAGCTAAAGACTATCTTCATTTAATCCTCACCTCACTTTTATTTTTTCTGGTAAAAGACCTAACAGAAACAAAACATTCTTACTACATCTATAACACCTTGAAGGGTTATCAGCAGAAATATTCCATCACGGGGCCAAATTACTGCATGGTTAATAGAGGCTGCGGCCCATGCTACAAAGGCCTTTAGAAGTAGCACACAGCCACGTGCACATCAAGTTGCTGCTTCGGCTCACCTAGAACTAATCTTCTAACATAATAGAATGACAATTTGTCCAACCCTTAATCCAGGGTGCAAATGCTCTTTTAGTCTCTCTGCCCCCCCTCCCCAAGGCTCATACTAACTTGTGGGGCCTTTAACTTCTGGTTCTGTTAGTGATGTTGTAAGACTAGCCAGTCCCAGGGTTAGGAGAAAGTCATTAGACAGTTTGCCTTGGAAGGAAGTATAAATCTGGCTCTGATCATTAGGATTTCTTTAAAGACTATTTTCTTACAATTCTACAGCTGCAACACCAAATGGGGACAAACGTTCACTACAACACTTTTACTCAGTTTATGTATTCTGGTTCCATACTGTCTTTACCATCTTTTACTTGTCTTTAAAATGGTGGCAATATTATCTGTAATCAAGGACTAAATAAACCATATTTATTAGGCTAGATTTATGCTAGATAATCTTTCAAGTATGCTGCAGACATCAGAGAACGGTTGAGCTTGGATGCATTGTCCAATTGACTCATGGTGTCTTTTGGTGCATCTTCTGCCCTACACGGGAATGCCCTAGTCCTATAAGCTCTTCTGAGTAGACAAAGCAGATGAATGGCAGTGATGGTAGTAACTGCGTTTAAGTAAACAGCGTTACTTAACGCAGTTACTTTTGAGGGCAACGAGTAATCTAACTGATTACCCGTCCCCTCCCTGTAACGCCGTTGCCGCTACTTTCGGCTGCGTTACCGCAATTACATCTACCGCCACTAGATGGCAGTAGATGTAATTGTAATTCTCCCTCTCCTCTATGACCGCTGTCTGCAGTACTGGAGAGAGAGGAGGAGGAGACTCAGACTGTGAGAGAGTACAGCGCGCCAGGCCCAGGAAGTCCACCACCAGTCCACCACCGCACACAGCCAGCCTAGAACAGGAGAGAGGCGCAGACAGACAGGCCTGAGGCCTGGAGGAGGACGGAGCCAGACGGACCCGGACCACAGTTTGCCAGTGCCTGCCAGGTCACACCGCCACCAGCAGCCAGCACAGAAGGTACCAAAAAACCTCACAGACTCAGTCAGTCACAGACAGTCAGGACTCAGACCCCCACCACCAGTGTGCCACACCGCCACCACCACCAGTGTGCCACACCGCCACCACCACCAGTGTGCCACACCGCCAGTGCCACACCGCCACCACCAACAGCCAGCCACTCCAGGCAGCAGGTACAGAAAAAAAAAAAATACAGTTACTCACACAGTCAGGAGGACTCAGACCTCCACAGTGTGCCACACCGCCACCACTATTAAAGATCTTATAGAATGTAATGGCATTAAAGAATAGTAAAAAAAGTTGGAGTTACTTTGCTGAGTAACAAATTACTTTTTCAATGTGGTAACTGAGTCACTAACTCAATTACTTTTTGGGAGAAGTAATTTGTAACTGTAACCAATTACTTTTTTAAAGTAAGATGACCAACACTGATGAATAGTGAGAAATGAACAGAAATTCCCAGTGCCAACTTATCGCAGGAGAAACGATCATGATTTAACAAGCTGCTCTTACCTGTCTGATCTCTTTATTCAATGATAATAGTCATTCAGGGCTGTGGGGATACACAAAGTGGCCACAAAGGGTTTAGGCTAGCAATGGAACACAAATGTCTTTCAATCCAAACTCTAGCACTAGAATACAGAGTGCTGCAATACTCGCATGGGCTACCCATCTAAAAGTTGGAAAACTGGGGCCCTAACGGATCCACTGAACGGCCAATGTAAAGTACTGCAAAGAAGTTTAAATCAGTGTATAATGAAAAGTTAAAGCAACACAAACTTTTCTCAACCTCAGAAAACTCAACCTCAGCAAACTAAATTTCTACAAGAACAGGCATTTCCTCCAACTGTCAATCATCAACTTTCCTTACATCTTACACAAACAGTAAACATGAATGGAGGTGTGGAAGGTAAAGTAATAACACTGGGTTTTTATATAGAGGATACAATGTTACCTGAAATTCTGTCACATAAAAATTTGTTAGGTTAATCAATTCCTTCTGATTAGAACAAGCACCACAGACCCTTAAAAGAAGCCTGAACTGAGAGAATATGGAGGCTAGTGTTGCTGATCCGTTCTGAAAATTCTTCTGTTTGAGGTTTTAATGCCGTGACCTGGAAAAAGTATGCAGATCAGTTCTGACTTCACTTTTACTTCCTCTTCTGAAAGTTTTTTCAGGGTAAGAGACTGATTAAGGCACTGAAGGATGGAGGCAGCCAAACAGCTAGACTGTGAGAGAGAAGCAAAGGCAATAAACCTTTATTTCAGTTATAGCCACTGCAGGAAAGAATCAGGCTGCCACCAGAAAGCCAGGGGCTGGACTTTCTGGTGATAAAATTAACACACACGAGTCTAGGGAAAATAATTTTTGTAATAAATGGGTAAGCTCTCACACATTATTATTATTATACAGGATTTATATAGCACCGACAGTTTGAGCAGAGCTTTACAATATGAGGGAAGACAATACAGTTACAATCCAATTCAATACAGGAGGATTTAGAGGGCCCTGCTCGTTAGAGCTTACAATCTAGAAGGGGGGTCAAGTGAAACAAAAGGCAATAGCTTTGGGGGATGAGTGGATGGAGAAAATGGAGGTACAGTTGTCAGGTGTGGGTAGGATAGGCTTCTCTGAAGAGGAGGGTTTTCAGAGATCGTCTAAAAGCTAATAGAGTAGGAGTGCCTTGTGAAAGTATTGGGCCCCCTTGAACTTTGCGACCTTTTGCCACATTTCAGGCTTCAAACATAAAAGATATAAAACTGTAATTTTTTGTGAAGAATCAACAACAAGTGGGACACAATCACGAAGTGGAATGAAATTTATTGGATATTTCAAACTTTGTTAACAAATAAAAAACTGAAAAATTGGGCGTGCAAAATTATTCAGCCCCTTTACTTTCAGTGCAGCAAACTCTCCAGAAGTTCAGTGAGGATCTCTGAATGATCTAATGTTGACCTAAATGACTAATGATGATAAATAGAATCCACCTGTGTGTAATCAAGTCTCCGTATAAATGCACCTGCACTGTGATAGTCTCAGAGGTCCGTTTAAAGTGCAGAGAGCATCTTGAAGAACAAGGAACACACCAGGCAGGTCCGAGATACTGTTGTGGAGAAGTTTAAAGCCGGATTTGGATACAAAAAGATTTCCCAAGTTTTAAACATCCCAAGGAGCACTGTGCAAGCGATAATATTGAAATGGGAGTATCAGACCACTGCAAATCTACGAAGACCTGGCCGTCCCTCTAAACTTTCAGCTCATACAAGGAGAAGACTGATCAGAGATGCAGCCAAGAGGCCCATGATCACTCTGGATGAACTGCAGAGATCTACAGCTGAGGTGGGAGACTATGTCCATAGGACAACAATCAGTCGTATACTGCACAAATCTGGCCTTTATGGAAGAGTGGCAAGAAGAAAGCCATTTCTTAACCACCTCAATACTGGGCACTTAAACCCCCTTCCTTCCCAGACCAATTTTCAGCTTTTAGCGCTGTTGCATTTTGAATGACAATTGCGCGGTCATGCAACACTGTACCTAAACCAAATTTATGTAATTTTTTCCCCACAAATAGAGCTTTCTTTTGGTGGTATTTGATCACCGCCAGGTTTTTTCTTTTTTGGTGCACAAATAAAAAAAGACGAAAAAGTTTGAAAAAAAAAAAAAAAAAGTTTTTTTGTTTAGGTTATAAAATTTTGTAAATAGATACGTTTTTTCCTGCAATGATAAGCACTGATGACGCCGCACTGACAGGCACTGATGAGGAGACACTGATGGGGTGGCACTGATGGGGTGGCACTGATATGCAGCACTGATGGGCACTGATATGTGGCACTGATAGATAGCACTGATATGCAGCATTGGTGGGCACTGATAGGCAGCGCTGATGGGCACTGATAGGCAGTACTGATGGGGACTGATCGGCGGCACTGATGGGCAATAATGGGCACTGGTGGGCGGCACTGATAGATGGCAATAATGGGCACTGGTGGGCAGCACTGATAGATGGCATTGGTGGGCAGCACTGATAGGGGGGCACCACTGGCAGGCTCTCTGAGCCCTGTTTGCCATCCCTGGTGGCCATGGTGGGCATCCCTGGTGGTCATGGGTGGGCATCCCTGGTGGCTCTAGTGGCACCCCTCCCCCCAGGGCTGCACTGGTAATCAATCATCTGATTACTAGCACAGACCCCCCCTGTGATCAGTGAGTAATTAGAAATACTCACTGATCACCCCGGCTGCAGAATCGATCCTCTCCTGTTCTCCTCACTGACAGGATCTGTCAGGAGGAGAAGAGATTGAAGCCGTTACAACGGCTGTATTAACATTACATGACGGCTGTGATTGGACACAGTCGTCATGTGATCAGGAGGGCCAATCACAGGGCCCTCCTGCCGAGTCTTGTTGCTCTGTGTCCTAGGGACACGGGCACATCGAGATCGCGCCACTGCGCGTGCCCACGGCGGCGCAATCTCTCTCCTTCTGAAGGACGTTCCGGAACGTCCGATCAGAAGGATGAGACTCCCACCCGGCCGTATATGTACAATGGCCCGGGTGGGAGGTGGTTAAAGAAGTGTTGTATAAAGTTTGCCACAAGCCACCTGGGAGACACACCAAACATGTGGAAGAAGGTGCTCTGGTCAGATGAAACCAAAATCAAACTTTTTTGGCAACAATGCAAAACGTTATGTTTGGCGTAAAAGCAACACAGCTCATCACCCTGAACACACAATCCCCACTGTCAAACATGGTGGTGGCAGCATCATGGTTTGGGCCTGCTTTTCTTCATCAGGGACAGGGAAGATGGTTAAAATTGATGGGAAGATGGATGGAGCCAAATACAGGACCATTCTGGAAGAAAACCTGATGGAGTCTGTAAAAGACCTGAGACTGGGACGGAGATTTGTCTTCCAACAAGACAATGATCCAAAACCTAAAGCAAAATCTACAATGGAATTGTTCACAAATAAACATATCCAGGTGTTAGAATGGCCAAGTCAAAGTACAGACCTGAATCCAATCGAGAATCTGTGGAAAGAACTGAAAACTTCTGTTCACAAACGCTCTTTATCCAACCTCACTGAGCTCGAGCTGTTTTGCAAGGAGGAATGGGCAAAAATTCCAGTCTCTCGATGTGCAAAACTGATAGAGACATACCCCAAGCGACTTACAGCTGTAATCACAGCAAAAGGGGGCGCTACCAAGTATTAACTTAAGGGGGCTGAATCATTTTGCACGCCCAATTTTTTGTTTTTTATTTGTTAAAGTTTGAAATATCCAATAAATTTCGTTCCACTTCATGATTGTGTCCCACTTGTTGTTGATTCTTCACAAAAAAATTAGTTTTATATCTATGTTTGAAGCCTGAAATGCGGCAAAAGGTCGCAAAGTTCAAGGGGGCTGAATACTTTTGCAAGGCACTGTAAATCGGACAGATAAGGGTAAGGAGTTACATAGGATTGTTGAGGCTCTGGTAAAGTCCTGGAGGAGAGCATGGGAGGAGGTGACAAGGGAGCCAGAGAGCAGGAGGTTTTGAGAGGAACGAAGAGAGCGATTCGGTTGGTGTTTTGAGACTAGGCTAGTGATGTAGCTGGGAGCTAAGTTGTGGATGGCTTTGTAAGATGTTGTTAGTATTTTGAATTTAATTCGTTGGGTGAGCGGAAGCCAGTGGAGGGTTTGACAGAGAGGAGCAGCGGACACTGAGCGATTGGTGAGGTGGATGAGCCTGGCGGCAGCATTCATGATGGATTGAAGGGGGGATAGCCTGTGTAGAGGTAAGCCAATGAGAAGGGAATTGCAGTAGTCGAGGCGCAAGATGACCAGGGAGTTAACTAGGAGCTTTGTTGTGTCTTTGGTTAGAAAGGGGCGTATTTTGGAGATGTTGCGGAGGTTGAGGTGGCAAGATTTGGACAGGGATTAGATGTGGGGCTTAAAAGAAAGTTCAGAGTCCAGAACAACACCTAGGACCTTGGCATGCGGGGATGGGCTGATAGTAATGCCATCGATATTGACAGAGAGATCAGGGGAAGGGGCACGTGGCGAAGGAAAGGTTATAAGCTCGGTTTTGCACCGACATATGGCTAAAATATAAAACACCAACATGTTTCAAAACAAAGCTCCCTTTGGAAGGTGTTGAACTTGTTAATGTGGCAAAGCATGGCATGAAACCATCAATGTGCTGAGCAGTTCTGTGCTTTTTTTTTTTTGCTCTAGGCATTCGGAAAAGCACCTTGGGTTCAAGAAACACTTGACATACAAAATTTACCATCTATATTGCTGCTTTTTACAACTTTTGTTCAAATTACAAACTCTTGTTTAAATTATGTATACTTCCAAACGTTTTTATCTTCAGGAAAGAGCATTCAATAAGAGTGGTCTGCAAATCTGCATATAGCAGATACAAATCCTTCCTCAATGAATGCTGCAGTGTTTCAAAGTTAACCGTTTACTAAATGCAAGCAAGAAATACTGTCCATCTAGAAGGCTGCCTTATATTGAGCGAATTAGAAGTTTTACCATTCATTACTTGTCTTTAAGAATGGCAAATAGCATGCAAAAACTGCAGAATAATGTAAATAGACTATGAGAGCTTCACATATATGGGCTCCTCCTAGCAATGTCTCTGTAGATCAGGAATGATGACATAGGGTTGCATAGCATATCATCATAGGTGTGCGCAGCCTATTGCATTAGGGTGTGCACCCCAAAGTTTAAATACACATGCATGTGTTTGCCTACATGTATATGGCCCCGGTACATTACTCTCCCTGCTGGCAAAGTGAAATAGAAGTGTGTGGCACTTCTCTTATGGCAGAGCAGGTCCGAGGGAGATCTTTCCCATCTCCTCACTGGCAAACAGAGCGATAATGCTAATGTGCCCTAGGTGATTAGGGTGTGCCCAGGCACACCCGGCACACCCTGTGCGCACGCCTATGCATATCATCCAACTCATTCACTGCCCAGGAGATTGTCAATCAGCTAAAAAGTTCTTAAAAATCTTAAAAATAAGATTGATACAATTTATGAGATCTTCAATGCGCAGATACCTCCCCCACTTTGCTAAAATTTCTCTAACGCCCACCTAAACACCTGCCCCCTGAATACTGCTCTCTCGTAAATGCTCACCCTCTGGTTCTATTCCACACTCTCTTGCCTCTTCACTTTCTCCCTCTTCTGGCATCTTCCCCAACTCTCCAAAACAAGTGCTAGTCACCCCCATCCTTAAAAAGCCCTCACTGGACCCCACTAATCTTAACCTACGCCCCATTTCCATACTCCTTTTCCTCCAAACTTCTTGAACATCTGGTCTACAACTAGTAGTACAACTATTCTGTACTACTCCTTCTGGACCTCTCTGCTGCCTTTGATACCGTGGACCACCCTTTCCTCTTAAAAAAAAAAAAAACTTTCTCCTTTGATCTCGCTCTCAAATCTCAGAAAGTTCAACATCCATCTATGGTCAGCTTAACACAGCTACTCATGACTATCCTCAAACTTTGATCTAGGGTAGCTCTGGTAATACACTCCACTGAAACTAGAGTACTCTCATAGCAATTGGGGAGGGGGGCTCCCTATAGTAGCCAAGTCATCTGCAGAAGCTTTATGCTATTAGGCTTTTGAATGGCTGTTCACACATTGGCTCTGACAGCAGAGGGCCTTTCACCTGGATGTATATCACTTGTCTCCCTAGGTAGAGCCTCTCTGAACTGCTGAGGGAGGGACTCCTTAGGAATGTATACTCCTTTGGCATGTCTAGGAACTCAGCATTATGTTAGAAAAGGAGCTATAGGGCCCATATCTGCATTCAAGCATTGAAAAGTAACTGGCTGTGCCGCTACAATATGCACATGTTGAGTGTCCTGATACTGCACTGTCTACATTGCTCTGTGTCAATGGCTCACTAAAGAGGAAAGGTGGAATAAGGAAGACCGCCTTGGAATTTGCATCCAAAAATGGCAACCCGTAAATTACTGTTATGACAGGTTCCCTTTAAATTTTTGAATAAGTGGGGTTGCACTTACTATACATTCCAAACATGCATGACACACACAATGCATAAAAGAAATAAAAAAACTGAATATCTGAAAGAACTCACCTGTGTAAAGGAATGTATTTGTGTGTCCTCCAACAACTACATCCACTCCCCTCACCTTCTGAGCAATAAGTTTGTCAGTCTCAAAGCCTGAGTGACCCAAAGCTATCACCTTATTTACACCAAGGGTCAAAACTTTGGAAACTTCTTTTTGCAAAACTTCTATCTCATCTTCAAATTTCAGGTGTGGGCCTGAAATACAGAATATTAAGATATTTTTAAAGTTATATAAAATTTCCAAAAGCAGCAACATACAAGAACTAGAACATGGCTTTACAAAATGCAAGCACTGAAAGTTTTGGTGCTTTACCATACTTTCACACTTATGCTCTTTTTGGTGCTATTTGCAGAAACGCACTACAGTTTCGGATGGTACACATACATATCTATGCGCGCTTTTCAGCCAGTGTGTTTTTGGAAAGGGTCAGGGTCCAGGGACTTTTTTTTCCGCAGCAGATTGTGCTATGTGTGTAATAGACTTCAATAGAGTCACACCAGAAACGCAATTGTTGCGTTTTTGATGCATTTATTTATTTTTCCCCCTTTAAAAACGCTGTACATGGCTAATAAATCAAAGAAAGAGCTGCGCTATAAAAACAATATTGAACTATAAAATTAAATTGTTTATCGAAAGCATCAAACCAAGGTGATAAATATGTTGTGGTGCCAAAGTGCTATATATTCATGTCTTAAACAGTGAACACCCATGTGTGGCACAATCCAAGAGCAGATACACCAATAGACTAGTATAGGGACATAGTTCTCAGATAGAAAGTTCATAAAAGTTCCTAGAAGTAACTCCTCTTCATGAGGGTTCAAACGAGAGTAATCAAGCATCCAATCCACAATAGGTCTCCAAAGTGTAACACCACCTTAATATAGATGCAAGCTTGCCAAAAGCAGTGGACCGATGAGCGTATGGCCGGGGTAATCCCAGGAATCTCCCACCAGCAGGGGCAGATTGGCAACGTTCAGCCCAGGGGGCAAGTACAAACCAGAGGCCCATGGTGCAGCGACTTAAGCCCCTCCCACTCTCCCTCTTCCCATCCTCCTCCTGACCCTCATTCCAGGCTGAAGCCCTGCTCCAGGTACTCTCTACTCACCAGCTGAATTAAGGTTCCCAACCTGGCCAGCAGGGGGCGGTATGGGGGAGCTGGGGCAGCTCGGTTAGGGCTGGCCAGGGGAGGAGAGTCTCCAGTGGGCCATGGAACCGGCCTGTCCTCAGACACAGTTTACACCATCCTTGCTGGAGAGGGAGGCCTGGTTTCTGTCCTTGTCTTCAACCCGCACTCAGTAGGTCAGCAGCAGGGACTTTTTACTTATCTTCACACCAGAGAGGCAGCGGGAGATTAGGGAAGTTAACGAGTGGCTGAGGAGCTGGTGTAGTAAGGAGGGTTTCGGGTTCCTGGAGAACTGGGCCGACTTCTCAGTCGGTCACCGGCTCTATGGTAGGGACGGATTGCACCTAAATGGGGTGGGTGCAGCCGTACTGGGTGCGAGGATGGCCAAAAAGTTAGAGGGGCTTTTAAACTAGGGAATGGGGGGGGGGTACAGATGTAGAATTAGCCAGTGGAAAGCAAAATTCAGAGGGCAGAAATGGGGGCACTAGCGGTAGGGTGTTCGGAGCTCCTAAACCCAGGGTGGGTACGGGGAAAAATCAAGAGAACAGCCTAAAAACATCAAATGAGGATAAATATAACCAATCAAAATTAAGAGGTTTGTATACCAATGCCAGAAGCCTGGCCAACAAGATGGGAGAGCTGGAGCTACTGATGTTTGAGGAGGACTTAGATTTTGTGGGGATAACTGAGACTTGGTTTGACAGCTCTCATGATTGGATGGCGACCATTCAGGGGTATTCCCTTTATCGCAGGGATAGAGAGGGTAAAAAAGGGGGAGGGGTATGTCTGTATATTAAGAACAGTATACAGGTAAATATGAGGGATGATATTAATAATGGAGCTAAGGACGAGGCAGAATCCCTATGGGTAGAGCTTCAAAGGAAAGGCACGGTGGGGAAGGTAATATTGGGCGTATGCTATAGGCCCCCAAACCAGAGGGAGGAGGGTGAGGTGGACCTCATGTTACAGATAGGATTGGCAGCAAGGATGGGAAATGTCATTATAATGGGGGACTTTAATTATCCGGATATAGACTGGGCAGAAGGAACCGCGCACTCAGCCAAGGCTAGGCAGTTCCTAAATATTTTGCAGGACAATTTCATGGGTCAAATGGTGAATGCACCGACAAGAAACAATGCGGTACTTGACCTACTGATTACCAACAATACAGACCTGCTCACGGATATAGAAATACGGGAAAACTTAGGGAGCAGTGACCATAGGTCAATTGGTTTCAGTATTAATTACAGTAATAGGAAACATAAGGGTAATATTAAGACGCTGAATTTCAAAAGAGCCAATTTCCCTAAACTGCGCTCACTGCTAGAAAATATAAAATGGGATAGAACCCTGGGAACAAAGAACACGGAGGAAAAATGGGAGTGCTTCAAGAGCATACTTAACAAGGGGGTGGGCCAGTGCATTCCACAGGGAAATAAATTTAAAAGAGCAAAACTAAACCCAGGGTGGCTAAACTCCAACATAAAAATGTATATTAGAGCTAAAGAAAAGGCCTTCAAAAAATACAAGACTGAGGGGTCAGTGGCAGCATTTAAGCACTACAAAGAGTGTAATAAGAAATGTAAAGATGAAATCAGGGCGGCTAAAATAGAACACGAGAGACATATAGCGGAGGAGAGTAAAAAGAACCCCAAGAAGTTCTTTAAGTATATAAACAGTAAGAAAGCGAGGCCAGAACACATTGGCCCCATAAAAGATGATAAAGGAAAAATGGCCACTGAGGACAGAGAAAAGGCGGAAGTGTTAAATAATTTCTTTTCTTCAGTCTTCACAAAGGAATCGGGGGGCTACACGAACCTTGCTTGTAAGGCCGAACTAAATAATACACCTCAGGAAGTGCCGCCATGGCTAACGGAGGATAGACTTAGAGCTAAACTTGAGAAACTTAACATAAATAAATCCCCGGGACCGGATGGCTTGCACCCGAGGGTTCTTAAAGAGCTCAGCCTGGTGATTGCCAGACCATTATTCTTGATCTTTAAGGATAGTTTACAGACGGGTATGGTGCCAGCTGATTGGAAAAAAGCCAACGTGGTACCAATATTTAGAAAAGGGGCCGAGATATATCCCGGGTAACTATAGGCCGATCAGCCTAACATCTGTAGTCTGCAAAATATTGGAGGGGATGTTAAGGGACCACATACAAGACTTTAGTAATGAAAACGGTATTATAAGTATTAATCAGCACGGATTCATGAAAAATCGTTCGTGCCAAACCAATCTATTAACCTTCTATGATGAAGTGAGCTGCCACCTAGATAAAGGTAAGCCTGTGGATGTGGTGTATCTGGACCTTGCAAAGGCCTTTGACACCGTTCCCCACAAACGCTTACTGTACAAACTAAGGAAAATAGGTATGGACCATAAGGTGAGTACCTGGATAGAGAACTGGCTCCAGGGGAGAGTACAGAGGGTGGTGATTAATGGGGAGTGTGGAAAGTGGGGTCCCCCAGGGTTCTGTCCTGGGACCAATCCTGTTTAATTTATTCATAAATGATCTGGAGGAGGGGATATCGAGTGCAATCTCAGTATTTGCAGATGATACTAAATTAGGCATGCCAATATCTTCTATGCAGGATGTGGAAACCTTGCAAGCGGACCTGAACAAAATAACGGAGTGGGCAACTACATGGCAGATAAGATTTAATGTTGAAAAATGTACAGTAATGCACTGGGGGGCCAGAAACCAGAAAGCAAGCTACTCACTAGGGGGGGAACCTCTGGGTGAGTCTAGGATGGAAAAGGACTTGGGGGTACTGGTAGACAACAGGCTTGGCAGTGGCATGCAATGCCAGGCCGCCGCAAGCAAAGCCAACAGAATACTGGGTTGTATAAAAAAGGGGATTCACTCCAGAAATAAAGAGATTATTCTCCCGCTCTACAAGACTCTGGTCCGGCCACATCTGGAGTATGCTGTCCAGTTCTGGGCACCGGTCCTCAGAAAGGATGTGCTGGAACTGGAGAAAGTCCAGAGAAGGGCAACAAAAATAATTAGGGGGATGAAGGACATCAGCTATGAGGAAAGACTAAAATAAAAAGGAATAATAGTGGCGCTAGAACAATCTAAAAAAGTTCCCGGAAGAGTTCCTACTATCACCTGTGGATGATCACCAAGTTAACAGTGCGGTTGATAAACAGTCCTCACAGTCTTATAGTCAAATGATCCCATAGGTGAAATATGAACATCAGTCCACTTTCAGATCTTCAATCACCATAAAAATTCATGTATTAATGATGACAGTGTTTGGATATGTGCCAAAACTCCGTGCAATCTGATAGGATCATCACAAGTCCACCACCAAGTGCAGGGGAAGTAAGAAATGGCCACTCACCGGATGCATTTGCTCACTTACTCTCATAAATGAGCATGCTGCGCATGTAAGTAACAGATCCCAATGTTACCATAGGATAGGTCACACCACAGGTAAAGATGGTTTCCACTTCAGTGCAGTAGCTCTTTTTTTCACACTCTCTCCCAACCGTATGAAAAATAAAGAGATAACTTCCCTAGTGCAGTATGTCTGATAAATTTTATTCACACCAAATAATCATACATTGCACTCACTTGTATAGTAGTAAAAACACGCTCATCTCAAAAAGCAAGGCAGTAGCGGAACCTCCAATCTTACTCAAATCTGGCTCCACGCCAGGTCGGGTAGTCCCGGAAGTTCTTTCGCTGCCAAAGTCCACGATAGGGTGCGTCGTCTGGCCACGCCCCGACGCGTTTCGTCACTTCCGGACTTCAACTGGGGGCGCGGCCAGACCAACGAACCCATCCTCTTTATGCTCAGCACCATCAACATTGCAGCCAATAGCGCAGCGAACAGGCCAACCGGAAGGACCTCATGACACCTTCCGCCGGAAGGTAAACACTGTATGGAGAGTGGAAGGTGTCATGAGGTCCTTCCGGTTGGCCTGTTCGCTGCGCTATTGGCTGCAATGTTGATGGTGCTGAGCATAAAGAGGATGGGTTCGTTGGTCTGGCCGCGCCCCCAGTTGAAGTCCGGAAGTGACGAAACGCGTCGGGGCGTGGCCAGACGACGCACCCTATCGTGGACTTTGGCAGCGAAAGAACTTCCGGGACTACCCGACCTGGCGTGGAGCCAGATTTGAGTAAAATTGGAGGTTCCGCTACTGCCTTGCTTTTTGAGATGAGCGTGTTTTTACTACTATACAAGTGAGTGCAATGTATGATTATTTGGTGTGAATAAAATTTATCAGACATACTGCACTAGGGAAGTTATCTCTTTATTTTTCATACGGTTGGGAGAGAGTGTGAAAAAAAGAGCTACTGCACTGAAGTGGAAACCATCTTTACCTGTGGTGTGACCTATCCTATGGTAACATTGGGATCTGTTACTTACATGCGCAGCATGCTCATTTATGAGAGTAAGTGAGCAAATGCATCCGGTTAGTGGCCATTTCTTACTTCCCCTGCACTTGGTGGTGGACTTGTGGTGATCCTATCAGATTGCACGGAGTTTTGGCACATATCCAAACACTGTCATCATTAATACATGAATTTTTATGGTGATTGAAGATCTGAAAGTGGACTGATGTTCATATTTCACCTATGGGATCATTTGACTATAAGACTGTGAGGACTGTTTATCAACCGCACTGTTAACTTGGTGATCATCCACAGGTGATAGTAGGAACTCTTCCGGGAACTTTTTTAGATTGTTCTAGCGCCACTATTATTCCTTTTTATTTTTGTCAAGTATTTCATATTTGTTTAAGTGGCAGCTTTAGTTTTAGAATTTTTTACCAGCAGTCTGCTGGTGCTACCTAGAGCGCGGAGTTAATCACACAGTTTGGGCGGGAGACTGAGGATTAATATCTACATTATGAGGAAAGACTACAAGCCCTGAACTTATTCTCTCTGGAGAAGAGACGATTGAGGGGGGATATGATATCAATGTACAAATACTGTACTGGCGACCCTAGCATAAGGAACAAACTATTCAGAGAAAGGAGATACAATAAGACACGTGGCCACTCACTAAAACTAGAGGAAAGGCGGTTTAACCTTAAAATGCGTAAGGGGTTCTTCACTGTAAGAGCGGTAAGGATGTGGAATTCTCTTCCACAAGCAGTCGTATCAGCAGGGAGCATTGATAGTTTCAAAAAACTGTTAGATGGACACCTTAAAGACCACAACATACAGGGGTATACAATGTACGGCTAAAAGCAAACACACACACACATCAAAGGTTGAACTGGATGGACTGTTGTCTTTTTTCAACCTCACTAACTATGTACCTATGTAACTATGTAACTAGGAATCCTTTAGGCATGTCTGTGGCAGAAGCAGTGCAGCCTTTTTACAGGACATCAGAGTGGCCCAGGGGGCAATTGCCCCCCTGCCCCCTGGCCCAGTCCTCCCCTGCCCACCAGGTCCACTCAGGGTTGAAGGTATAGGCTACATGCCTTTTTACGATGGTACCCCAATGAGACAGCAATCAACATAAGGAAAAAAGCTCCACATATAGTGTAAAACCGTACTGGTTGTTTAGTGTAAAAAATTAACTGCACTTACATATCAAAAGAACATAACTCGCAATTTTAAAAGCAGCAGGCCAGCTGAAAGCACAGAAGGGACCTGCACTTCCTAGAACACGCGATGATGTCAGCATGTTTCTCCGCCCTACGGGTTTCATCATACCGGGGTCTGCGGGCAGTCCCCAGATCCTGGCGCCTTATATGTGAATAAGTATGGGGTATTGTACCCCTACTCATTGACCCAAAAAAAAAAAAAGTTTGACAATTCCTTTATTAAAAAAAAAAAACAAAAAACGTCCTTGACGTAGATCCGTCGTCAATCACACCGCCAGACCCAGAAAAAAAAGCTCCGCACTAGTCGAACGTCACTCGGGTGGTCCTGCCCCTTACCTATTTAGTAACTGTCAGATGGAGGAGCGAGCTGTTGGCTGCTCACCTTTCTTTTTTTTTAACAGAAACGTTTTATTAAACAAAGCAGTATAACAAAAGCATAATATAGAGGCATAACGGAAATGCACAACAGCGTTCATCAATCACAAAGGAGAAAGTCTTACAATGAGAAGGGATGAAAGAAGCATACGTTTTGGGGCAAAACCCCTAATTATCTCATATCCAATAGAAGTGTAACCCCATGATACAAGAATATTGCATGCTAGGTCACTGAAAATTTTCACCTGCCCCTCCCATCACGCCCGCCACCATACCAAGCAATGGAGATAGAGATCTCAGAGACCCAACCACACAAAAGGGAGAGGAAAATACAACACCTATCCTTCCGCATCTATCCATCTAGACCAAATTTTGTCAAATTTCCTCAGACACTGAATTTTTTATTTTGAATTTTTAACACAGAAATTGTCAAAACGGTTTGTGTTTTTTGTGACACTTTTTCGGGTGAATGAGTAGGGGTGCAACATACCCCATACTCATTCACATGGGGGGGCAGGATCTGTGGACCCCCTTGTTAAAGGGGCTTCAAGATTCTTTTAAGCCCCCCGCCCATAGACCCCCACCACCACAGCCCAGGGTTGTGGGGAAGAGGCCCTTGCGCCCATCAACATGGGGACAAGGTGCTTTGGGGTGGAGAGAGAGGGCAGAACCCCCCTGCCCCAAAGCACCCCCCATGTTGAGGGCATGTGGCCTGGTATGGTTCAGAAGGGAGAGGGGCGCCTGCTCATCCCCTCCCTTTCCGGACCTGCATCCTCGGATAAGGGTCTGGTATGATTTAGAGGGGACCCCACGCCATTTTTTTTTTGGGGGGGGGTTCATTTCAAATCCATACCAGACCCGATGGGCCTGGTATGGATCTGGGAGGGACCTCACGAAATTGTTTTCACAAATATTTTTGCCGGCAATTCCTTTTTTTTTTACATTCAGCTGTCAGTGGGAAGCCCCACTGACAGCTGATGACTAATCGGTTGTTAAGGACGCGGCGGCTGGCTTTCCGGCCCACTATTTAGCAACCAGCTATATACAGGGATTTTAGAGGGGGAAAAAATAAAAATTTAAAAATCACAACAGGTCAAAAAAAGGAACACTTTCATTTTTGGTGCGACTCTATTAAAGTCTATTACATGCAAAATGCAATCTGCTGTGGGGAAAAAAGTTCCCAACCCTTTCCAAAAACTCACCGGCTGAAAAACGTGTACCGTAGGAAACCATGTTAAACGGATTGTAGTGCGTTTCTGCAAATTGCAAAAGGCGTCAAATAGTGCATAAGTGTGAACGTAGGGTCAATAGAAAAAAAACCCCCAAAAAAACAGTGCATAAAAACTGCATGCAAGAACGCATCAAAAACACAGATTTCAAAACGTGTCGCAAAACGTGCCTGAAAAATGCATCAATTGCATAAATGTGAACCTAGATTTAGAATACTTTTTGCAACTTTGACATGTGTTAGTAAATCAGTATATATCACCAGAACTACTTTCTGCATCCAGATGGATTATGCCTTGTTTTGTTTCAGGACAAATTGGTCTCTCTTTTGGTGGTAAATGGTAATTGATATCTCTTGATTTTTTTTTTTTTTTTTATATTATCATCAAAGAATAACTGGCCCAAAATAGTAAAAAAAAATAAAAAAAGCTATATATTATTTCTTGTTATTACCATCATTTACCACCAAAGAATAACCCAAATTATATTCTCCTGATGATCATGTGAAAGGAGGACTCTGATGAAATGGGGAGGCTTCTGGTGCAACAGAAGGACCTCTGATGTGAAGTTACTTCTTGATGAAAGTTTATTCCTTATAGATTAAAATTAAATCATTCATTTATAAAACACATTTTTGTGATTATTTGTAAAATATACAAATGTGACCCTTCTACAGAAAAGATTGGAGACCCCCTGATCTTAATGGAAAACAGATGGGAGCTATACACATGCTGTAAAGAGAATTTTCACAGACACAGCAGAACTTGTTCTCCTCAATAGTTCCTCAGATGAGCCCCATCTGTTTAGCCAACTGATTTTATACAGTCGCTTTATACAGGATGCCTAAATGGAACAAGTGTGCACAAGTGTACTTATGGTGCAACAATATCAAACAAAATGGTAATGTATAGGCTAAGAACGTGTCTTGGGTTAGAATGTGTATTTGAATTTAATTTCCAACATTGTCAAATTCAATGATTATTAGGACTTTTTTTTTTTTATAAAACAGATAAGAACAATAAAAATAGTATAGCCTACATGTATTATTTTTCTAAAAAAAAAAATTCACAATCTGAGTTTACTTTTAAAAATGTACCCCAGCTGTGCTAACACATTTCCCATGTTATATGTTCCTATAACATAGCCCCATAGAAGGAGTCCCCTCTAGGTGCATGCTCCTGCTCTGTACTACAACTGCCTCACCTCTGTGGAGGAGGAGGAAATCCATGCTCAGTGTGTCTCCTATGGGACCCGAGGGCACAGTGAGAATATATAGAAGCAAATGCAGATGAGGTATTTTACTTTCTTTAGAAAAACAGAAAATATATATAAAAAATGGATTTTTGTAAGATCTTACCGTAAAATCCTTTTCTCTTAGCTCATTGACAGACGTAGTCCTCGGTGATACACCACCTTCGGGTTATGTTGCCTCCACAGGAGCAGGACTAGACAGGAAATTAAAAAGCTCTGGCCACACCCTAGGGGCAGTCCCAGAGGGTATATCCTCTCTCTCTCTGCCTCAGCAAATCAGTTATGTGAAAAAGCAGTCTTTAGAGATTTAACCCAACCCAACTCAAAAAACAGAGGGGCGGGGACTACGTCTGTCAATGAGCTAAGAGAAAAGGATTTTACGGTAAGATCTTACAAAAATCCATTTTTCTCTAGCGCTCATTGACAGACGTAGTCCTCGGTGATACACCACCTTCGGGACGTCCCAGAGCAGTATCACAACTGAGGGGTGGGAAAATGAAATCAAATCCCAATCTAGAAGGCCCAACCGGTGCCAACTAGAAGTTTACAATGCTCATCCTTAATGATGAGACTCAACAAAAAAGAGAAAATTTTTTTTTTTTTTTTTTTTTTCAAACAGAAAAAAACCCTCGAGGTAGACCATCGGTCTCCTCAAATTGCGGCCTGCAAAACCTTGCGGCCAAATGAGGCATCCGCCGATGCCGTCACATCAATTTTATAGAATTTTGTAAAGGTATGTACCGACGACCAGGTGGCCGCCTTACATACCTGGACCACTGACGCCTGATGGCGAAAGGCCCAGGAAGTACTGAGCGCTCGAGTGGAGTGCGCCCTAACAGGGAACGGAGGACTCTGACCCTTAATAGAATAAGCCTGTACCACCGTTTGTCTAATCCATTTGGCAATGGTCGCGGCAGATGCAGGCAAACCCTTTCTGGGGCCATCCGTGATCACAAAAAGTGAATCCGTCTTACGGAATGATTCCGTAGCTTTCAGGTATACCCTGATTGCCCGAACCACATCTAAGGAATGCAACGCATGTTCCCGATGATGCTTGGGCTGAGGACACAAGGAAGGTAGTACAATATCTTCATTCAGATGAAAATCTGAAACCACCTTAGGAAGAAAAGATGGCTTAGGATGAAGTACTACCTTATCCCTATGAATCACTAGGTATGGGGACTGGCATGATAATGCAGCCAGTTCTGACACCCTGCGAGCAGAAGTAATAGCCACCAAGAAGGCCACCTTCTGGGATAAAGTAAGCAAGGGAATCTCCCTGATGTTTTCAAAGGGAGGTTTCTGTAGAACCGACAAAACCAAATTAAGATCCCAGGGCGGTAAGGGCGCGCGGACTGGTGGAGCCAGGTGCCGCACCCCCTGGATGAAATTCCGCACCAAGGACTTGGTAGCTAAAGGTTTCTGAAAGAAGATTGCTAATGCTGAAACTTGACCCTTGATGGTGCTCAAGGCTAGCTTCTGCTCAACCCCTTGTTGCAAAAAGGCCAATATTCGAGTCACCGAATAGGTACGTGGAGGAAATCCTAAAGATTCGCACCACGCAATATAAGTCTTCCATGTGTGATAATAGACCTTGCTGGAAGTCGCTTTCCTTGCTTTAATAAGGGTAGGAATGACTGAAGTAGACAAACCTCTGTCCTTCAGTACTTGGGTCTCAATGGCCAGGCCATTAAACCCAGCGACTGTAAAGCATGATGGTAAATTGGTCCTTGAGACCACAGACACTCCCTGAGACGAAGTTCCCACGGAACGTCTGCGACTAGCATGTCCAAGTCGGCCAGGCCGGCTTGAGGAGGCCAGCCTAGAATTTCTAGAACCACTGGCGCTGATAGAATCTGAACCAGGCGTCCCTAGAGGTATCTGGCCCCGACCATCCGAGAAAGTCTGGTCGTTTTCTGTTCCCACACATTTATCAGATACCTGATTGTTATCAGGAAGGGTGATCTTTTCTGGTTGAACCTCAGGGACCGAAGTCACCCGACTAGAGGCTACTTGGCCTATCTGGTCAACCAGATCCGATTCCTGTGAGGTATAGGGACTAATCTTAGGAAAAGGTAAAGGAAAAGATCTATTCAGGGAACGGTAACTACCGCTTCCTGTAGTACTTAAATGTTGGAAGGGAAGAATCGCACCGGTAGTAGTGGTTGATGCTCGATCTAATGTCCTGAATACCGGTGAAAACGTCCCCCCACCCTGAAACCGGGTGGGGGCGCACCTTCAGGCTGTGTACTCCTTTGCTTCGGGTTTGGCTGGGTTGGTCCTCTGCTTGTCCGACCAGCCCTTCTTGAACCCTCCTGGAGGAGTCTTGCCTTTCCCGCTAGTACCAGCCGGGCGCCCTTTATGGGCGGTAAAGAAAGGTCCTCGCTTGTTGCGAGGTCCCTTAGCTTTTGCAGCCTGTGGCAAAAAAGTGCTCTTGCTCCCAGTGGCATCCTTAATGATTTCATCTAGGTTGGCCCCAAATAGACGATTCCCCTGAAAAGGGAGATTTGTCAAGGTCTTCTTGGAACCTAGGTCAGCTGACCAGCATTTTAACCACAGCACACGTCTGAGGATCACCGCTGACATAGATGCATGCCCTAATAAGGGAGTAGTGTCCAAGGCTGCGTCACAGATAAACTGTAGCCCTTGTATAATCTGTTCCATCAAATCAGATGTCTCCTGGGGAATATCCTTTCCCCTAAGGTCTTGGCGTACCATTTTCGCCCATTCCGTAAGTGTCTGGGAAACTAGACCAATAACAATTACTGGTCTAAATGCTGACCCTATCAGAGAGAAGATGGTGCGGGACTCTGCTTCCATCTTTCGATCCACCGGATCCTTAAAGGACGAAGTGTCCTCCACTGGGATAACCGTGGCTTTATTCAGCCTGGAAATAGGTGGATCCACCACTGGTGGTACCGTCCATTTCTTAATGATGGATTCCTCAAACGGATAGCGTCTAGCAATACGCTTGGAAATAGTAAAGGTACGTTTAGAATGCTCCCATTCTCCTTTAATCTGATTACCGAAACATTTGGGTACAGGAAAAACCTTCACCGTTTTGATGGGCTTATTAGTACCAAAAGGAATCTCTGTTTCAGTTGCCTCTGCCGGTAAAGCCTCAAGTTTTAAGGTTTCCTGCACTGCCACAACTAGTGCGTCCACCAATGCTTCTTCCTGAATTATAGCAGGAGAAGAAGCGTCCTCCTCACTGTCTGAGGGGGCTTTACCTGGGATAACAGCCCTTGCAGAGGAACCTGCAACTGCAGTGACCATCTCTGAATCTGAGTCAGAGGTGTCAGATAGTATAGGGGTAGGTGGGGGTTGCTTCCTTGACCCCCGTCCCTGACAGGCCGCCTCCACCCGAGCCACCATAGACTCCAAAATTGCTGTAAATGACTCTACACTCTGTGCACCGGCGGGTCCCGTGGCCCCCTCGAGGGAAACAGGTGGGGGAATATGTGTGGCAGGGTCCATGATAATTCCAGTCACTTCCTGGATAATATAATTCAAAAATAAAAAACTTTTTTTTTTTTTTTTTTTTCAGACCCCCAGCGCCACAAAAAGCCCCTTAGTGTTACCTGCTAGGGATCCCTATCGATCGAGAGAGAGAGAGAGACCCCCAGGCTCACCACTTGATGCTCAGAGTTTAACTGCAACAGGTTACAGCGCTGTCTTGACAAACAGGAAGTCTTTTGGCTGGCTGCCCAGGAAGAAAGGAGGCGGCTCCGCCCCTCTGCACGCCTTCCGGCGCCTCCCCAAGCTCCACGAGGTGTTTGGATCACCTCAAACATGGCCGCCCCCATGCTGGAGACACGAGGCTACGCCAAAATGGCGGCTCGTGCGATCCAGCAAAAAAAATGGCGGCGGCCTGTACTGAATAGCGGTGTGTTGCAGGGCACACAACACTCTCTCTGCATGGGGATTTGGCGTGGTTGGCGGTACCGGCCCTGGCGGACCGCATGGCCATTCGGGAGGCCTGCTAATAGCTGGAGATCTGATTAGGAAGGCAGTCTACATGTCCGTGGCTTCTGACTGGTAGGTAGCTTATTCTTATCACCGTAAGATTCCCAGAATGCCACAGATTACATCTTTTTAACATGTATACAATTAGATTGTTAGCTCCCAAACCAAGCCTCCTGGCTTTTTTGCACATAAAATCACACTCAAAATAGGAGGATCTGTGTCATGTTATAGGATAGAGAGGGACTCTATCTTACCATACAGAGAGGGGCCCGCGTTCACCACAAGACCCGTCAGGGGAAAAGGGGGAACATACTACTCACCATACCGGAACCAGGCGGGCACCAACTCCTGACAGTACCCCTCTCCACCGGGGCGGGAGGGCTGTCGACCGATACGGACGCCGTGACTCATGGTCTTTGGCGTTTCAGCGAGACATTTAACTCGCGGGGTCAGTCCTTTAATGGGACTTTGTCGCGGCCGACCCAGCGCGGAGCTATGGCCTGCACGCGCTCGTAGGCTGAACTGGGGTGACCACCGGATCTCAACATCCAGCCCGTCGCCCAGTTCAGCTTTCTTGCTTGAAGATCTCACAGGAACACTGGAGAAAAAAAGCTGTCTAAAAAATCCTTTAAGAAAAAATTCTTGCCAGGACCTAAGATCCCAGCAAGGTATCTAGGTCCTTACTCCTAACTAGACAGAAAATAACTGATTTGCTGAGGCAGAGAGAGAGAGGATATACCCTCTGGGACTGCCCCTAGGGTGTGGCCAGAGCTTTTTAATTTCCTGTCTAGTCCTGCTCCTGTGGAGGCAACATAACCCGAAGGTGGTGTATCACAGAGGACTACGTCTGTCAATGAGCGCTAGAGAAAGTTATATTACTGTAGCACCCTCCTAGGTAGGTGCTAGGTAGAGAGTATAGTTTTGGCTCTGTCTGCCAAATCAGAGGAGCAGCAGGCAAAATCTATATGGCTCTTTGCTTAACAGGGAGCAGGATCTATGAGTTAGGTCTGCTCATGATGCTCAGTGTGTGATTCATCTGGTTTGGGGGAGTGTCCCCCACTGGTCCAATAGGGAGTGTTGGACAGTGGCGGAAACCTGACCAATGGGCACACAGGCTTTGATATAGCCCCAGTGATTGGCACAGACTGCTGTCTCGGTGCATTGTGGGGTGTAGTATAAAAGCTAGGAGCACATGTGCTCGGGGGTCTTTGGCTGGTGAGCAGAGTCCCGGAAGGAGGGTGGCGGCTGCCACCTCTTCTGCAGCAGTTGGTGTATGGTCACGGGCAGTCGGCCTGGTGAGCCAGAAGGAAGGAGATGAACCTAGAGGTCCAGGAGAGCTGACTAGAGGGGTTGAGGCACTGGAAATCTGGAAAAACAGTATCGTGAGTACAGGGTATCGTATCTAAGGGCCTGACCAGGAAGGGGGCCACCCGGGAGTAGTCAGAGGACAGGTGTCAGCTGGTGGAGTGAAAGAGGGTGCTAGGCGAGTACCCTGAAGATAGTGTGTAACCAAGTCTTTTGTTCAGAGACTTAATATCTACAATTCATCTAATGGCAAGGTGAAATTTGCAGCCTGGCTGCATAGTCAGATAGAAGTCCTCAGGATTGTGAATAGTTCAATTTCCGGAGTATCCTACTCTTCCCTTCTCCCATCCCTATTTATATTAAAACAACAAAAACAACCAAAACCCCTAGACTGTGTAAAATGCAGTTACTAACAGTAACCTAGGGGGATCCGAAAGGTGAAGAATTCAGCAGTCGTCAAGGATATATATATATATATATATTATATATATATCACAGAATATGTACACAACACACAGTGGGATCAATACAGGAATGATTAATGCATGAGAGATTTGTGATTTTTTTGGAAATATTACATGCAATATTAACCACTTTAGCCTCCTCCAGCCCGACTCCCACTGTGCCTAGACACCAAGACAGGCAGGAATCCAGCGACGTAGGTTTAGGTCGCTGGACCCAGGGCTACCACTGTGCTGCGGTAGCAGCAACGTGAGCAGTCTGGAAGTGGTTAAAAACGCAATTATTTTAGTGAATATAAACTGCTAAGTAATTTATCAGAAGTAAATAGCAGTCTTGTGACTTCCATCAGTGCGTGGTTAAAGCTTGTGGGAGAAGTTTTCATTCTATTTTGACTGTCCTATGAGGCTCCAGGACCCCTTATCCTCTGTCTGGACAGTGCTGATTGGCCCTGTGCTGATCACATGCACACTCCTAAGAAGAAAAAAAAAAAACTCTAGCAATACACACCAACAGGGCCTCTGATGGGGGGGCACTAGTCCTCCTGTAGGGGGACTGGGCACACAGGGGGGGCCCCAACAGCACGGGGAGTCTGTGCGGTTGGGGAGGGGGGGCAATTGCAAGAGGAAGCCCTGTGTGGCTCTCTGCAGCAGCTGAAAGCCAGTTTCTCCCCTCCTCCCGGCTTTCACCTGCTGCAGGGACAGACACAGACAATCGTTGCTGTAATTGCTTCTCCGACACCGATTCCCCCTTCCTGTTTGGCCTGCTTCTGACACCCCCCCTCCCGTGTGCCCCTCTTTCACTGTGATGCCCCCTCCCACAGCGCTGTTGGCTTCCCTGTCCTGTAAAAAATAAAAATAAAATTGTATAAAAAAAAATAATACATTGTAATAAAAAATTGAAGAGAATTGTAAAAGAAAATTGTAAACATTTTTAATATTAAAAAAAAAAAAAAAAATTCTAAGTTTTTTTTTAAATTTAAAAAAACAAATAAAAAAAGGGCCAATTCACACAAGTTCTCTGTTATGTTTGTGTCTGCTAATATTGATTTTAGTGTATATTAATGAAAAAATTGTCACGATAAAATAGGGGGGAGGAGGGGGGCTGCCAGGTAGACTGTACGGGGCCCGTCATTTCGAACAGCAGCCCTGCACACCAAACTGAGCATGTGCAGCCTGACTCCAGTAGCTCTGTCTTATCAGGTTATTGGGACAATGCAAAAAGAGGAGGATCTGTGCATACAGGATCAAACAGCCTTTATAGGCAATGCAGATGATTAACCCCTTAGGTTCCACAGTGAGTATAACAAGCATGTTTTACGGCATATACAGACTGATTTTACTGTTGTGGGTTTAGTAACACTTTAAATGAAAAATATCGAATTTGAGTTAAATACTGCAAAAAAAAAAAAACATTTATGATCTCAAACTGGTGGCCCTCCAGTTGCTGCAGAACTACAGTTCCCATGAGGCATTGCAAGGCTGACAGGTACAAGCATGACTCCCATAGGCAGAGGCATGCCAGGACTTGTAGCTCCACAACAGCTGCAGGGCCGCCAGTTTGAGACCTTCTTTTAGGAAAGTACAAAACAAGAAGGGGGAACTGGGCAGTAAGGTAAAAGTATACAAGGTATCAATGTGGAAATGTTCTGGCCTTAGCTGAGGATTGTAAACTGTAATATTTCACTACAAGGAGAATGTTCTGTGAATGAAAGCAAATTAAGGATGTTTTCATACTTTCACAACGTGAAAGAAAAGGAGATAAAACAATGTAAAAAAAGTTCCAAAAGTTTAAGTTTAAAAAGATTTAAGTGCTATATATCACAAAATATAAATATTAACACATTTGTTAAATAACGTATGTTTTTGAGTGAATTGACTACTTTTGAGATGAATACCACATTCACCATATTCACATAACACCAATGTGTAAAAAAATCCGGTACTTTATTCAATCTTCTGCTATTAAAAAGATCATAGCTCACAAAGACAAGACAGGGTGGCTAATGCGTTTCATGCACAAAACGCTTACCAGTATTGTGTTATGAGCAAACTGGTCTGTGTGTGAAATGCGTTAATCACTCTTGTCTGTGAGAGCTATGAAGTTTTTATTACCAGAAGATTGAATAAAGTATTGGTTTTCTTTACGCATTGGTGTGCGGTAATCCTATTAGGATTTGTATACTTATCCAGAGGTCAACCGCACCAGCACCTGGTGTGCGCATCAGGGCTAGAAGTAAAGCAAACTACATAGAGCAGTGTGTTTGAAGGTTTGATATTAGAAAGAATACAATGTTGAAGAATAAAGGTAACATTACCTGGGTCAGATAAAACTGGAGTTTCTTTTGAGGTATATCCAACTATTGCAATCTGTTCACCACCAACATTCAAGATGGTGTAAGGCACATAATATCCACTAATATTAGATGCAATCTGTGAATCTGCTTTAATATTGGCACTTAGGATGGGGAACTTTACGTTTTTGAGGAATGGGTCCACAAGTCCAGAAAGGCCATTGTCAAATTCATGATTCCCTAGAGCCTGAAAATAAAAAGGAGATATTCAGTTAAATATGTTACTGATATATAAACATCGATCTAAACTGAATTTTCTATTACTAGTTCTATGTAGGGTTACAGTAACTCAACCAAATCTAAAGAAAAAGAAATGGTCTATGTTTTGTTAAAAAGGTAACAGATGCAAAACTTTTATAGATAAAAAAGTACCAAGAACGTTCAATCTGAGTACAAGTGGTTTTACCTCCATATAGTTCTAGGTTGAGCCTTGTAGGTTGAGTAAGCCCATGATTTTTCAACAGTAAGATTTTCTTGCCTTACTATGTTACTACCAGGAAATTCTAGAGCAGTTCATACTTCCCTCTGCTGACCAGCTTTATGGAGATGCGGATTTCATTTTCTGACAGGACATGGCACCTGCCCACATTGCCAAAAGTACCAATACCTGGTTTAATAATCATGGTATCACTGTGCTTGAGTGGTCAGTAAACTCGCCTGACCTAAACCCCATAGAGAATCTGTGGGGTATTGTTTAGAGAGGAGCTGAAGGCCACTATTAAAGCAACCTGGACTTCCATAACACCTCAGCAGTGCCACAGGCTGATCGCCCCCATGCCACGCCGCATTGATATACAGTAATTCATGCATATGGAGCCCAACCAAGTATTGAGTGCACACTATACTGTACATGGACATACTTTTCAGTAAGCCAACATTTCTGTATTAAAAAGGCTTTTCTTATTAGTCTTATATGTAATATTCTAATTTTCTGAGATACTGAATTTTGGGTTTTCACTAGCTGTAAGCCATAGTCCTCAAAATAAAATTGAAGAAATGCTTGAAATATATCACTCTGTGTGTGTGTAATGCATCTATCTGTCTATCTATCTATATACACACACACACATATATACATATATATATATATATATATATATATATATATATATATATATATATATATATATATATATATATATATATATATATATATATATATATATATATATATATACACACATACACATACATACATACATACATACATACATACATATATATATACACACACACATATACACACACACACATGCACATACATACACAATATATGAGTTTCACTTTTTGAACTGAATTGAATTACTGAAATAAAATAACTTCTTCTGATATTCTAATTTTAGGAGAAACACCTGTACCCCAATGTGAGGTGACAACTCTTCAACTAACTAACCTTTTTCCACTGACCACCAATATGAGGGAGGATCTTTCCACTGACTGAGGAGCATTTCGCCACTAACCACTAATTTAGGGGGGCACTTTTCTACTATTCAAAAATGTAAAGGGCTCTTCTTTCACTAACCAGCAATGTAAGGGGATACTACTATATTTATGGTCTTCACTTTTTATCCTTTCTTTATTTCATGAAAGGTATTTCTCTTACACAACAGAAGTTAGTAAAATGATCACATTTGTTTAATCTACAACATACTGATTAAGCTAAAGTGCTGTAAGCTGTATATACAGTCATATTTAGTGGGGTGCCCTGGGACCTGAACATTTTTCAAAGAGTTCCTCCAGTGTAAAATAGTTGAGAAAGACTGCTTTAGGGTATGCGTAAGAATACGCAAGAGACAAAAAAAAACCAAACATATAAAATTAAATTAGGGGCCGTTTTTAAATTCCTGTATTCAGACATGTAAACTTCCAATGTTACCTCAAACATTGAGGCAGAGAACGGGTACCATTTATAACTTCAGGGTTCTATAACAAAAGGCTTTCATTTTTGCCCCTGTCCCAGACCATCTCTTAGAACAGGGGTATCAAACTCAATTTCATTGCGGGCCGCAACTATCTTAAGGTTGCCCTCAAAGGGCCAGCTGTATCTGTGAAACTAGAGGGTCCACAGCACCCCACCCCCCTCATATCAGTTGTCAAGAGCCCCCGCCCACCATCAGAAGATTAAGAATCCCCCACCCTCCCTTACTTCACAGTGCACCCCTTTACCTTGTGCTACTGCCGGGAAGAAGCTGGGGATGGAGCTGTGAAGCAGAAAGTGTAGGGTCTGGAGTAGGACCAGAGGAGGGCTAGAGTCAGCTGCATACTAAGACTGAGGGGGGGGGGTGTAGATGAGGGGGTGCTGCGGCTGCACAGAGAGGTACACGCCCTTTAGGAGGAGTTCTGTGGTCGTCTCTGCTGCCAACAGGAGGTCTGTCCTCCTCTTTGCTGCTGAAGCAAGGCGGGTTGGAGACGAGATGAATGCCACAGCTGCAGGAGAGGTGCGAGGGCCACATGAAATAGCCTGGGGGGCTGCATTCATCCCGCGGGTCTTGTGTTTGACACATATGCCTTAGAATGTTGTGCCTCTATATATCAATTTACAACTCTCATCAACACCTCTGTGCCACTACAAGGGTTGTTTACCAAGTCATAAAACTTTATAAATCATGGTAGTGTTATGCCTGCTTAGGGCAACTAATAAAAAGTTGGAAAGGATTCAGGTGCACAGCTCACTGTAGAACAGTACAACACTTTGGTTATGTTCAGTTTTATGCAGATTCTTCTCATAAATGAACAAACCTGCTGAATAATGACTTTAGCTTCACCATTCTTTAAAGATCACATATGCATAGCTCAGAGCAAAGTTTACTTAGATAACAGATTATTATAGCTAAGATATATTCCAATTATCTACTTTAGCTGCAGCTTTGATTCACAAATAATCACTTTTAAATAACCAACCAGTGTTTACTTTGCATGTAATAGGTGTGACAAGAGCACAGTTCATGCAGGAAAGGGCAAACCAGCATATATTGCCTTGGATAAAACAGCAATTATACTTAGAAATGAGCTGCTAATGACGTGTATTGATAACAGTTTTTTAATGGACTTACACGATTAGGTTTTCTGCTTTATGGTATGTTCTTGTTGATTTTGTTCAGGAGTTAAAAAAAAAAAAAAAAGTGTTTTTTTTTAGGTTTTAAAGTTTCTTTTTAATAAGATAAACCGGCTCCGGTAACAGATGCCCTTTGAAAATGACTTGAAAAGCAGAAGAGAACAGATTAAACACACTACAGTATGAGTCCTATCAGAGACAGGATCGTGGCTCAGTCAGTTATACACAGGTTGCCAATAAGTATGGAGGCAGTGCTTTCTTGTTAGAAAATTCAACAAGCTTTACAAATTAATGCTGCAGATGCATAGTGTATTAAATGTTGGTTCATAAAATATTATACAAATAATGAAACCAAACTATAATACATCCATTTATAAACTCTAGTGCCATTTAAAAAAATAAATGCTGTTTGGTAATTTTATTTCTTTACACGTGGTGCACAGTGAAAGTTGTGCTTCACTGATCTTATGAACAGAACTCCATATAAAATCAGCTTTGGAGGACTGCCGGTTCTGGCGCCGCATGGAGTAGTTGAGCACTACTCAGCTCCCGCGGCGTGGCTCCAAAAATCGGCATAAAAAGCTGGCCCAGCACCTCCAGCCCGCCCCATCGGCACTCCATCTGCCTTCCGAACCCCCCCGGACCCGGCACAGCCCCTCCGTTTGCTCCGCCATGGAGCGCTTCTTAGAAAAAGCGGCGGCGCGACCTCCGCCGGGCACGGCCCAAATCGAGGCCGCGGCCTACTCCGCGAAAACGCCTGCTCCAGCTGCCATGGACACCTCCCAGCAGCCCGAGGAGAGCTCGCAGCCGACCTCTGCCATATCCTCCACAGCTGCGGACCCTTCCACGGACCGGATCGCTCAGGCAGTGGTCGCCCTGCTCACCCCCACCATCAAAGCTTCAGTGGAACAAGCGGTGGCTGCAGGCATGGCCTGCATCAGAAAAGAGCTGGAGTCTCACTCCCGTCGCCTAAATGAAGCTGAAGGTAGAATCTCCAGCATAGAAGACGAAATTTACCAAATGCAGGGAACGGAACAATCCCAGGATAAACTCAATAGGGTGATAATGGACAAGCTTGAGGATTTGGAGAACCGATCCAGGCGGAGCAACCTTCGGTTCATAGGGATCCCGGAATCTGTTGCCCCCTCGGCTATCCCTGAGCTGTGTGCACGCAAAATACCGGCTGCCCTGGGCCTACAAGGTATATGTGTGGTGGAACGGGCGCACAGGATGGGACTCTATTCTGAGGAGCGGAAGACCCCTCGCCCCATAATCGCGAAATACCTTAACTATGCGGACAAATCGGCCATCTTGCAGAAATTCCGCCAAACTCCACACTTCCAAATAGAAGGTATGAAAATAGAAGGTATGAAAATACTGATCTTCGCTGACTATTCTGTTGACGTCGGCGAAGACGTAAAGACGTAAGGCTTTCCAGAACGTTTGCTCGCAACTACACAACGAACGTTTAAAATTTACCTTGGCCTACCCGGCGACACTACGCCTTCGTTCCCCCGAACGGCGAACAACTGTCCTTCCAGGACCCCTCGGAAGTAGAAAAATTTGTTCGATCCCTTCATCATGGCGACTCGGGTCAGTCATCTACATATAAATCGTCGTCCCTCTCCAGACCGGATCCACAGCACAGCCCACGGAAAGAATCTCCGAAAAGGCAGCGATATGCGGATGTGGTTAGCTCTGGCCGCTCTGGACCCCCTCATTGACCTTTCTCCTGCCTCCTTGGTGCTACCTTATGTCTCCTGGGACCTCAGTACTCTTCTTCTGTGACCTGTCCCTGGATGACGCCTGCCGTCATACGGCAATTTCCGTAAGCTTACCCTCCACAAACTGGAGTAGATCAACCTGTTTATTACATGTCGCTTATAATTCTCTCAGCCCTTAAAGCGGAGTTCCCGGGCACAAAAAAGATTTTTTTTTTTTTTTGTGCCCCTCCGCTAGGTATGCCTCACCTGAAAAGGAATTGGATAGTTATTTTTTTTTTTTTTTGTTTACTCACCTTTTTATTGACGATCGTAAATACTCACCTATGACAGCTTCCTCCTCCAGCGCCGAGGCTCACCCCGTCACTTCCTGCCTCGCGATGATTCCTGGGAGCTAAACTTCATAGCTCCCAGGAATCAATGCGCCGCACCGGCCCCGCTCGTCATTTCCGGGCGACGCCGCATTCCCCTGCTAAACAGCTTCTGGGCATGCCCAGAAGCTGTTTAGGAATGCGGCGCCGCACCGGAAGTGACGAGAGGGGCCGGTGCAGTGCATTCTGGGACACGAAGACGCGGAAGAAGACAGAGAAGAGGGCCGCGCCGGCTTCAGCTGCCCACAACCGAGATGGAAACGCTGTGGAAGAAAATTTCTAAGTAAGTATTTCTTCTAAAAGGTAAGTGCGAACCGGGACAGATCAGAGGCTAGCCATTGTGGAATGTGCTAGCCCTGACTGTCCCGGGGGTATGTTCAGAAAAAAATCGTTTCTCTGCCCGGAATTCCGCTTTTATGTTTTACTGTTCTCCTCTCTATGCTCCGTATCTTGTGCCGTGGCAGCGCCTAGCTCTGTTCGTTCATCGCGACCCAGGTCTCACTCCAGATTCGTTCGTTTATAGGGCCTGATCCGCCCCGGTCGTTTCTGGAGTCACGCTTGGGGAGCTGCGCTCTATTGCACACACATGCGGAAAAAAGTGAAGTTGATGCTATTGTTTTGCTAGGTTTCTCTGTTCTGTAGATGTTGCTCCTTCCAGTTATCCCTTCCCTTCTCCCCTGGGCCTCCCCCCCCCCCAACGGTCGTCACCCCTTGAGCTCTAGACGGCACTTGGAGCTTCTTTCACTTAACTCTGTAGCTTCCCCCACCGTACTCTGGCATAACTAAATCATATTTTTGGGCATGATGTACCATCACTGTCTAACATATCGACCATTTTTGTATGACAAATGACGCTGATATCCTGGAACGTTAAGGGACTCAGATCCCCGGCGAAGAGGATGAAAGTCCTGCGGCATTTAAAATGCCTTCGGGCGGACATAGCTCTTCTCCAGGAATCGCACCTTCTGGCGGCGGATATGCACCGCATGGAAAAGCTTTGGGTGGGTAAGGTGATAGGATCAGCGGCAGTGGGCCGCAAGGCGGGTGTCCTCATTCTTTTCCACAAGCGGCTCTCAGTGGAAATCCTGGCTGTTGATACGGATGAGGAAGGCCGATATGTCTCTGCACACGTTCGCATCAACAGTAGGGAATTAGTCATATCCAACGTGTATGCCCCTAATGTATTTGACCAGTCCTTTTACTCGTCGCTATCGACGCGGGCCCTAACACTGCCACAGACCCCACGACTACTGGGGGGCGATTTTAATGCGGTTATGGATGTAGTTATGGACAAATCCTTGCACCCTCAATCATCCCGCTCCCGCACTATGGAATCTCCTACTCCCCTGACCACTCTTGTAGACTCATTATTACTGATTGACGTGTGGCGACATTTCCACCCGACAGACCGTGAATATACCTTTTATTCTCACCCTCACAAGACCTTCACTAGGATCGACTATTTCTTCTGTTCTGATTCTCTCCTCCCCCTGATACAAGACGCAAATATTCACGATATGGCTATTTCTGACCACTCTCCCCTAGCCCTGTCCATTGACCTCGCAGGCTCCCTGACGGTCCCACTTATTTGGCGATTCCCCTCCTTTTTGGCTAAAAATCATGACTTCCAGTCTTATCTCGAGCGTGAATGGCAAAACTACTCGGCGGCTAATGCGGCGCACTCCTCCTCCCCACATCTTTTTTGGGAAGCGGGCAAAGCCTTCCTAAGGGGCCGCATAATTTCGTATGCGGCAGCGTACAAGAGACATGCCAAAAGCGGTTACAAGGCAGCGAGCGAACGTTTACACGCGGCACACAGGCACCTACTTCTCACGAACACCCCCAAGGCCACAGAAGCTTGGCTTCTGGCTAAGAAAGCTTTTGATGACTAGGCGGAAAAGGTGGAACGCATCCACACTGCCCACTTGGCTGCGTCCTTGCACAGGTTCGGCAATAAAGCGGGCAAGATGTTGGCGAGCATGTGCAAGGGTCGGCCTTCTCCCACACACATAGGCTCTCTTCGGGATCCCTCGGGCTTGGTAGACTCTTCTCCCCTAGGCGTGCAGCGCATCATGAGAGATTTCTACTCTTCGTTGTATGGGCAGGAAGACGTAGAGGAAACAGCGGGCGATATGTTTCTGTCAAACACGGGGCTTCCTCTTATTGACCCTGCACAATTGCGTATGCTGAACGCTCCGATATCGGCGGAAGAAATCACACAAACGATACGACACCTAGCGGCTAACAAATCTCCTGGTCCTGACGGTCTCACAGGGTAATTTTACAAATCTGCTTTGACATGCTTGGTCCCTACATTGGTTGCCGTCTACTCCCATATTTGGGACGGGGGGGCCTTACCTGCCGACAGGTAACCAGGCTATTATTAAATTGCTTGCAAAAAAAGGGAAGGACCCTCTGGAACCAGGATCGTACCGCCCTATATCGCTACTCAACCTCGACGTTAAAATTCTATCAAAAATTGTTGCCTCGCGCCTGGCAGCCCAATCCGGTTTCACCAAAGGACGTTCGGCTATGGCGAATATCCGGAAGGTGTTACTGGTGCTAGAACAAGCCCGCATTCATCCCGACAAAGACCTGGCCATAGTAACGCTAGACGCCGAAAAGGCATTCGACAATGTGAACTTCAACTGGCTACGGCGGGTCCTGGACACTATAGGGTTCAAGGGCCCATTCGTGCACCTGGTTACCTCTATGTACACCTTTCCGACTGCTAGACTGTGTGTGGGTGGATCCATGACGGACGATTTTAGACTGTACAAAGGAACGCGTCAGGGGTGCCCCCTATCCCCGCTGCTCTTTAATTTGGCGATGGAACCCTTGTCGCGTTACTTTTCCACCAAGGCGCCCTTACACGGTGTCTGTGTAGGGGACCGAGAACTCCGGATCTCCCTATTTGCTGACGATGTCCTTCTCTTCACCTCTCAACCCGCTGACGACATACCCACGATAGTTTCTACCTTTGACGCCTTCAGGAAATGTTCGGGCCTTAAAATAAATTATTCTAAGAGCGAAATCCTCCCCCTGGGGTCTAACGTACAACGTGCGTGGGAACGTAATTCCCCCTTTAAGATTGCACCTCATGCTATCACTTACCTAGGTATAAAAATCGGAAAGGACGCCTGCGTCAATCTACACCCTTAATTACCCCCCGCTATTCGCCAAAATTAAAGGGGAACTGGAAAACTGGAAGGATCTACCGCTGTCTCTCTTGGGGAGATGCCATTTGGTTAAGATGGTCAGCTTTGCACGCATACTGTACTTTTTGCAAACCTTACCATTACTGATCAAACACAAGGACGTACAGGAGCTCTCCAGAGCCTTTTCTCGTTTCCTGTGGAGAGGGAAGAGGCCTCGCATATCCTCCAAAAAGCTAAGCCTCCCCAGGCGAGACGCAGGTATCAATTTTCCTGACATACGACTGTATAATTTGTCATGCTTGCTGAGGGTGGCTTTGGACTGGATATCTCGGGCGTCACAATTCTCGAACTATGAGTTGGAGTCCCAGATGTCCAAGCCTTTCGACCTGGCAGCCCTTCTCCATGTCAGATGGGTTCAATTCCCTCCCGACCTGCGACATAGCTTGCTCCTGAGGGACACGGTTATAGCGTGGAGGGAGATACGCAAGCTGCTAAAACTACCACTGTATTTCTCCAAATTTATGCCGATCCGGGGCAACCCGGCTTTTCCCCCTGGTATGGATCACACAGTTTACAATCATTGGAACTTGAAAGGTCTGGTCACCTTCGCCCAGCTCTGCAACACCCAAACTGGTCTCTTACTCCCTATTTCGGACACCTCCAAGATTTATGACTTGTCTGCATCGGACCATTTCTACTTGGCACAATGTCGTCATTTCATCCGCACCACCTCACCCAAACCTGATCAGCGATTCCAGCCGTCACTTGTGGACTCTCTTATAGCTTCGGGCAAATACACCATCCCTGACGTGTATAAACCCCTCTTACACTCGTGCCCACCGGCGATCTTTACATCATCCGCAAAGAACTGGCTCAAAGACTTTCCTGGAGAGGACACCCTACCAAAGATCATAAGTGGTCTTCGGACAACTCTTGAACTCACCCCTAACTCTATCTGGAAGGAAACGCAACTTAAGATCTTTCATAGAGCACATATCCCGTTCCTCTCAGATAATACGATCCCGGATGCTCACAAATGTCATTTTTGCCTAATTGATCGCCCGTCCCTCTGTCACAAGTTTTGGGACTGTCCTTCTATTGCGTCATTTTGGGATAGGGTGCTCGCCTACATTGAAACCGTCACCAAACTGATTGTCCCAAAAGACCCTCTTCTCCTGCTGTTTGGCTACTGGGACAAACGCCTGCAAAAATTGTCAAGCACGTCAGACGTTTCCCCTCGTCTCTGGATCCTTACCACTCTACTAATTGCCAGGCGACTGATCCTGAAACATTGGATTACAAGTACCCCCCCCCCCCCCCCCCTTGTATCCATGCTACAGTCAGAGCTAACCACACTCCTTTCCATTGACCGCATCAACATGGACAATGTGTCCCCCTCTGCCACTGGTCTCTTCCACGCCAAGTGGAACGTCTTCCTCAAGCACATGTCAAAAACCTCGGACGACCCCCCCCCCCCCCTGTTGATTTTGCCTTTGCATTCACTATGAGTGACTTCACAATCCCCGCCACCTATGCCAACCTGGGACTCATGTAATGTCTGGCCATTGAGTTCTGGCCACCCCCCCCTTTCCACTCTTCCTCTCCCCTCCTGCTGGATCCCTCAATCACTGTTGCATTTTGCTATGTACAATTCTTGTGTATACCTGTTGTATTATCTGACTTGTTAAATTGTCAAAAAATTAAAAAAAAAAAAAAATCAGCTTTGGATGGCGTACCCTTCAGAGAATCACCTGCAAGGAGAATGTGTTCATCCAGGGCTGCCTATATCCCTCTCAGCTGGCGTATTTATAAACCTGGCACATGAAAACGCAAGAGGGTTTTGACTTGTAGCTGCCACACAGATTTATTTTTATTTAACAAATGTCTTTATTTCAACAGAAAAAAATTATTGAAACGTATCAGTAGTCGTGAAACATCTAGGTACATTACTTGCTAACCAAAATTTTCATATGAGAGTACATTGTAGTGCACAACAAAGGCCAAAGAGCGGTACAGTGGATATAAAAAGTCTACACAACCCTTTAAAAAGGTTTCTGTGATGTACAAAAATGAGACAAAGATAAATCATTTCAGAACTTTTTCCACCTTTAATGTGACCTATAAACTGTACAACTTAGTTGAACAACAAAATAAAAATCTTCTGGGGGGGGGGGGAAGTAAAAAAAAAAAAAAAACAGATACATTGTTGCATAAGTATGCACACCCTTAAAACAAATACTTTGTTGAAGCACTTTTTGATTTTATTACAGCAGTCTTTTTGGGTATGAGTCGATCAGTATGGCACATATTTTCCCACTTTCCTTTGCAAAAACACTCCAAATCTGCGAGGTCATCTCTTGTTCACAGCCCTCTTCAGATCACCCTACAGTTTTTTAATTGGATTCAGGTCTGGGCTTTGACTGGACCAATCCAAAAACTTTAATCTTCTGGTGAAGCCATTCCCTTGGATGTATGCTTTGGGTTGTTGTCATGCTGAAAGATGAAGTTCCTCTTCATGTTCAGCTTTCCAGCAGAAGCCTGAAGGTTTTGTGCCAAGATTGACTGGTATTTGGAACGGTCCAGCTAAAGAAAAAACAGCCCCAAAGCATGATGGTGCCACCACCATGCTTCAATGTGGGTATAGTTTCTTTTGGTGATGTGCAGTGTTTTTGCGCCAACCATATCTTTCGGAATTATGGCCAAAAAGTTTAACCTTGGTTTCATCAGACCAGAACACATTTTCCTGCATGCTTTTGGGAGACATCAGGTGTGTTTTTGCAAAATTGAGCCGGGCTTGGCTGTTTTTCTTTGTAAGAAAAGGCTTCCATTTTGCCACTCTACCCCATAGCCCAGACATATGAAGAATACAGGAGATTATTGTCCCATGTACCACACAGCCAGTACTTTCCAGATATTCCTGCAGCTCCTTTAATTTTTCTGTAGGTCTCTTGGCAGCCTCTCTGACCAGTTTTCTTTTTGTCTTTTCATCACTTGATGAGGACTGTCTGTCTTTACTGTGTTCCATGGTATATCTAATGTCTTTGAAACTCTTTTGTGCCCTTCTCCTGACTGATACCTTTTAACAATGAGATCCCTTTTGAAGCTCTCTACCCACCATGGCTTTTGCTGTAGGATGCGATTAAGAAAATGTCAGGAAAGACCTACTAGAACAGCTGAACTTTATTTGGGGTTAATCAGAGGCATTTTAAATGATGGCAGGTGTGTACTGACTCCTATTTAACATAAGTTTGAATGGGATTGCTATTCTCTGAATACAGCTACATCCCCAGTTATAGGAGGATGTGCACACTTAGGCAACTGCATTATTTTAGGTTTTATTTTTACTTCCCCCCTAAACGATTCAGTTTGTTTTTCAATTGAGTTGTACAGTTTATAGGTCACATTAAAAATGTGGAAAAAGTTCTGAAAAGTTCTGATTTATCTTTGTTTTATTTTTTTCTACATCACAGAAATCTGACAACAGGGGTGTGTAGACTTTTTATAGCCACTGTAAACTCAATGGTGATATTTGATAAAAATGAGGGATATTTCAGGACAATGGTGAATGATGATTACAGGTCTAAAGACAAGTACCCAACTAAATGGCTACCCTAATTATAAATATATATTCTTGTGCCATCACCCTTTAGAGCAAACACTAAATGCAGCTGTAAATAAAGTGTGCAAAAACATTCTCCAGACAAAAAAAAGCTCAAATACTGTGACTCTACATGATAAAAATGATTAAAAAAATTGTGCACATAATACATCAAAAATGTTCAATATATACATGTCCTGCTAAAGAAAAAAAAATGTCCAACTAGGAAAAAGAAAGACGGTTCAAAAGTTTCTTCCTCTGAAATTAACCACTGTGAATCACATTTATTACAGTGTATCCTTTCTTCAGCAGAAACTCCTTTTGAGAAAACAAGTTATTAAAGTTCATATTACATTAACCACTTCCATACCGGGCCAATTCTGCCACTCCGCTCCTACACGTAAAAATCATCATTTTTTTGCTAGAAAATTACCCAGAAAATAAACTGGTGGTCATTGCAATTGTTTATGTCACACGGTATTTGCTCAGCAATTTTCCAAACGCCTTTTTTTTTGCAAAAAAAAAAAAAAAAACACTAAAGTTGTCCCAGTTTTTTTTGTATGATATGAACAATAATGTTACGCTGAGTAAATAGATACCGAACATGTCCCGCTTTAAAATTGCGCACACTCGTGGAATGGCGCCAAACCTCGGTAATTAAAAAATCTCCACAGGCAACGCTTTACATTTTTTTACAGCTTACCCGTTTAGAGTTACACAGGAAATCTTTAGCTAGAACTGTTGTTCTCATGCTAATGTTCATGGTGTGACCTCACATGTGTGGATTGAACACCGTTTACATATGTGGGCGCGACGTACGCATGGTTCGCTTCTGCGTGCGAGCACGCGGGGACGGGGGGCACTGTTTTTTTTTTTATTGTTTATTTGATTTTTTTTTTTTAACACTTTCCTTTTAAATTCTGTTTTTTTTATCACTTTTATTCCTATTACAAGGAATGTAAACATCCCTTGTAATAGGAATAGTGGATGACAGGTCCTCTTCATGGAGAGATCTGGGGGTCAATAAGACCTCAGATCTCTCCTCCAGGCTGGAAAGATTAAAAGAAAAAAAAAAAACAAAACACGATCTCGGCTTTCCAGTATTTACAACTGCAAGGCCAGATTGATGTTATAACATCGCGCCCGGGCCTCCGAGAGTCATAGACTGCCGGAGAGGTCCTCAGTATTCTCTATGGTGAACTTCTGCTGCTGGCAGATTCCTTCTCCAAAAGCACAGCCAGCTTGTAAAAGCATCAGAGGGTAGCGGGGCGCCTGTAAGAACAATCAAGAGGCTGAACAGCCGCTATGATTGTTCTTTTGGTACAGGGAATCGCCGGCTGAAAAAATTATATCTGAATGATGCCTGCAGCTGTAGGCATCATTCAGATAGCCCCATTCAAAGCCCAGGACGTCATTTTACATACTGTGGTATGGAAGTGGTTAACGCATTGGAAGGAGCCTATCCATGCTGATGGTCAGTCTTCTCACATCACGCCATGATCACTTGGAACTTTGAACCCCTCTGATTGTGGAGTTTTGGAAACCGCTGTTTGGTCATGATGAATGAATATAGCACTCACATTTGATGGAAGAAATATCGATTTGTCATCTGTGGTGGTCTTAACATCTCTTGCCAAGATCGGCTGGGAAGCTGCTGGGTGGTGAGAAGGAAGCGTTGGAGAATAAATAGGCCGGAGGCATGGTGTGCATCAGCATCTGGGTGTCCTTGGCTTGCTTGATACTCTTCTGAAATGCAGCATTCGGCCAGGAAACGGCTGGGCAGAAACAGACAGGAGCGTTGTAGCTGGGGAAGTGAAAATGCTGACCCGGCAATCTCGGTCAGGGTTTTTGGTTGCACGTTTCAGGGCTCCACTCCTTTGTCAACCATAGGGAATGTATGAGTACTCTCTGGTGAACTGATTTTATAGGTAAAATGGGTGGGAGTATGTGTGCAGTGGCTCCTCACTCAGTCAAATTAGCTGACATCTCATGAGACCAAGTTAAATGAGAAATGTGGGTAAACAGCTTTGTCATGCGTGCTCCACACTCAGAGGCGCCCCCTGCTTTTTTCTGTTTTCACACACTAGGTTTACTCAGGACCTATATAGTGGAGCTGCCTCTTCCCTCCATTTATTGGTCTTTTTAACCGTTTATCCCCCTTTTCATTCCTAACTTCCACCCTGCTGCATTACCGGTCTTACTACAGCAGCATCAAATTTTTTACCTACTGAATTCTGCTAACTTGAATACCTATGTGCTGCACTCTGTGCCACCAGAGGCTCCAGCATGAAATTTCTCAAACATATTGAGGATGAAAGGCTATACAGGACTAAAATGAATACTTACCCTAGTCCCTGAGCCTAACAACATCTGCCATCAGACCCCTCCACCCCATGAGGTCGGTTTCACCTAATCTTATGGTAACCCCCATAACGTGCCCCCTCCCCTCATGAGCTTACATCCTATACCAAACTTTGAGGTAAGCATAAGGCTAAGGTACAAACACCTCAATGCACTCCCCAAGAGTGCATTCGCCCCTCTAGGGCAGTGTTTCTCAACTCCAGTCCTCAGGGCATACTAACAGGCCAGATTTTAAGTATTACCTTGGGGAGATGCAGACGAGAATACTGCAATCACTGAGCAGAAAATTATATTACCTGTGATGTATTTCAGTTTTCTTGCAAACCTGGCCTGTTAGTGTGCCCTGAGGACCAGAGTTGAGAAACACTGCTCTTCTAGAGAACCGCCCAAAAGCAAAGCTTATGTCTGGAGACACATGGGCCATTCAAACTGACCCCTTTCTGCTATAGACCCAGCTCCTCCCAGAACTGTGGATAAGGGGGGGGGGGGGGAGTACCACTCTTCAGGGGAATTATGTATAATATTGTGGCTCAGCAATAAATGTGGACAAATTGAAAATGTGTCTAAATAACTTAAATATTATACTTCAATAAAACAGATGTATATGACAAATATCTCTTAATTATGTGTAGTATTCCACAATATAAATAAATATATAAAATTATATATAAAGTGCTTATAGTGATCTTGTGCAAAAAATCTGTGTATCAAATTAAATCCTTCTATATATATATATATATATATATATATATATATATATATATATATATATATATATATATATATATATATATATATATATATATATCTCAGATTAATAAAAAAGAATTCTAAAATAAAAAATCTAATAAATCCATATATATTGATCAATGGAATAAATATGATAGTAAGATAATCTGATAATCATTCATAAATGAACTTAAAAAAAGTGCTAATGGTGATAATATCTTATTAAAATCTGAGCGAATACTGATAAAGACTGCTTATGGTGTTTATATAATATTGTAAAATTGTATTTAATGATGTCCCAATATTTTCTCAATGAAAATAAATAAATTAAAATATAAATAGACTAAATAAACATCAAATCCATATATAGTGTTCAAGTGTCCAAATAACAAAAAATCTTCTTCAGTGAATAAACAGGTACTTCCTTCCACCTATACACCTGGTGCGATATAGTGGTCTTCAGTGCTCAACACTTCTAGGTGTGCTAACCGCTCACCTCAATGCTAATAGCAATGCGCCTTTGAATCTATTTGTTGTAACTGCTCATATATCCTCTCCTCTCCTTGGCTCAGAGTATGGGGGGTTGTATTGATATACTGTTTCCACTATCTGCTCCAGGCTAGTGATCTGGTCCCTCCTTGAATCTTAAAATGATAGGGCCGAACATTGTGCAGTATTTCCAAATGTTTTAATGAAAAAATATAAATCACTTACAGTGACGTAACACGTAGGGCAGACCGAGCACCGGAAGTGACGTTACGGGACACGGAGGATAAGTCCTGCGGCTTGTAAGCCGAACAGAGTGATTTTAAACTGTAAGGAATTATATTTTTTTATTAAAACATTGTTTATTGGTTTCAGTGTTCCCAGACCACCCTGGTCTTGTGAGGAGCTGCAAGGCTGAAGCATTCCAAGGTTGCTGTGTCAATAGTTCTCGACATCTGCAAGTCTATAGCCCAGCTGGATAGAGGATTGCACCACTCAGAGCGCAGGGGACAGGTGCTTTGCACCAACAGTTTGTGTGATTAACAGTAGGGCCTAGGCATAAGATGAAGTTTGGTGTCCAGATCAGCATAAACAGTAGCAAGGTCACCTCAAATGTACCAGTGAGCAGTAGTTCAGTTCAATCATCTGAGTGCTGGAACTATACTACTAGAACATATTTACAGCGATGATGCTAGTTCTAGACCTACTGGGTATATACTGTCTAAAAGGAAAGGAGGATGGTAGCAGAGGGGGCAGGGGGAACAAAGGGGGCTTGCAGAATAATTATGGGAGGGACAGTACCTTATAGTCTCAGCACAGGTGCAAGGTAGATATGGTTCAGATGCAGTAAAGTTTTTGTACAATGTGGTATAGGGTTAGTATAGGTGCAGTCTAGGTTTACAATATGTGTGGCATAGAATGCTCAATGGGTAGAATACAGATTGGGTACATATGGTGTCCTGCTCCTCTACCCAATCCCCACGATGTTGCAATCCCCCCCCCCCCCCATCTCTTCCCAAAAGCCTTTTGGCTATCAGAGTGGATGCTCCAGTGTCCCTGCCACAGCAGTGCGGGTTCTGTGATGTTAGCAGTGCTGCACCACCCCCCAGGTGTCCTCACTCCCACTTTCAGGCTGATCTCCAATGGTATGGTCTCCGACTGGCAGGCGAATATCCAGACAGAGGTGCCTTTGATGCCAAGAGCAAGAACTTTTTTGGATTAAAGATCATCTCTCCACTCCTTTTACTACACAATGCCTATTGGGATCAGTAGTGTAAGGAGTCTATTCATTATATGACTGTCATCTGCATAGAAGACTATGGGGTTGCTTGGTTTCTGCTCTCCCCCCTGCTTGCCAGAGGAGAATGGTGCAACATAACATCAGTATCCAAGTAAAGAAAGAAAAGAATAAAAGGCAATGGGGGAAGATTTATTAAAACTGCAGCACTCAAAGTCTGGTGAAGCTGTGCACTGTAGCCAGACAGCTTCTAACTTCACCTTGTTCAACTAAGCTTTAGCAATAGAACACAGAAGCTTCTATTCAGAGCTTTGCACTCTTCAGGTTTAGCAAAAAAAAAAAAAAAACCCACTGTCTCCTTCTCCATATTGCTTTAGCCCAGCACCTGGCTACACAAATACATTTCTGGTAGGGCCCTTTAAAATGGGCTGCACCACATACAGAAATGCCACCATTTACAGTTGCTTTACTGAAATGTACAACAGATTCAGGTAGTTCTTATTAGTGCCACTTTTACGACAATGACACTGGAGGTAATACGATAATGACACTGGAGGTAATAAAAGCCATCTGTGCTAAAATCCCACATAGGTCCAAACCAGAACCTCATTCCTAATTGCAGTCAGCCTTTAGCTCTCATTACACATTGGCATGTCAAACTGCAGCCTATTGCCGACAATGGCACCATTCCAACTTTGTGGCACAGCACAGGATTTACAAAAAGTGGTTCCTGCGCTACTTTTGGCGACTTTGGGGGGGGGGGGGCAACTTCTATGTCCTTCGAGTTGCCCCTGAAGTTGGAGTGAAATGCAGCTTTAAATTTATGCGAGTTCAGATGAAGTTGCACAATTACAAAACCATGTTTAATGTGAATGAGGGCCTAATGAGAACCTGTAGAATTCAGGAAAGGACACCCCGCCAAGGTAAGTATGATAGACACTTCCATTATTTTCTATTTTTGGAAGTTTTATACTATATACTGTCAAAATGCAAAGCTTTCAAAATTTGCTTATCAAGTGATCCACATTCTCTCTCCTTATAATACTTTAGAGAACCTACTGGAGGCCCGGTGACACATTGCCTGCATTGAGAATTCTCCATAGAAATATAAGGGAAACAGGCAATTAAGCTCACAGCAATAGCCTGGGTTTAATGAGGAGGACATTGCAAATCTGTCACCAGGGCACATGAAAAGAGACTCTCCACAACAAAAAAACAGTATAAACCTGAGCATTTCACTTGTTCTCACACTATCAAAAACTCAAGAGTTTTACTTGGAGTTCAGCTATATACTTTGCCTGCGATACCTGCTAAACCAAACCCATCCCAACTAGATTATACCCTGGATCATTAAAACCCAACCATATAAAAACATAAAATTATGAAAGAGTCTGCGATCACTAGCAGCAATGTTCTGACCTAACAAAATGACAAATACATCCATCATATGCAATTACCTTTTTTCTTATGTACTGCTTTGGGAGCAATCAAATGTTTGTCATATTAGACAGAGAACCAAAATAGGTGATAGGGCCCTAAACATGACCTTTCCATAACACAATAAAACATTCATCAGCAGAAGAACTAAGGACAGCAATTCTCCTTTTCCCTGCATCCATTTGTCACTTATTTACCCTAACCGCTTAGCGACTGCCCCGCGTACTATTACTGCGACAGGACGGCCGCTCTGTGCCACGTCATGTACCTACTAGTACGTGATCTGACACTTCCGGGTCTGGGGCGCGTGCGCTTCTACTGTGATTATACACAGTGGGAGCCCAGCGGAGGGCACCGCGGACTCAATGTCCGCCGGCGCTCGCTGATTAGACAGTGCAGAGGCAGAATGACAATCTGCCTATGTAAACAAGGCAGATTGTCATTCTGTCAGAGAAGAAGGTACTGATCCTGTGTCTCTGCTAAGCAGGCACAAAGATCTTTGCCTTTCCCCACAGTTAGTAAGCACAATATAGGCATACTAACCTTTTGATCACCCCCGATGTTAACCCCTTCCCTGCCAGTGTCATTTTTTTTGGCATTGATCACTGTATTAGTGTCACTGGTCCTCACAAAAAGTGTTAGTTAGGTGTTTGATTTTTCTGCTGCAATATCGCAGTCCTGCTATTAACAGGAAAAAAAATAAATAAATTGTATATATATATATATATATATATATATATATATATATATATATATATATACACACACATATATACACACACATATATACACACACACACACACACACACAGACTGTATATATATTTAAAATATTTCATAGTTTGTGGACGCTATAACTTTTGCGCAAAACCAATCAATATAAACTTATTGGGATTTTCTATTTTTACCAAAAATATGTAGCAGAATACATATTGGCCTAAACGGATTAAGAAATTAGATTTTTTACATTTTTGTTTTATAGCAGAAAATAAAACGTTTATTCAGAATTTTGTCTTTTTAGTACAAAAAATAAAAACCACAAAAGGTGTCAAATACCACCAAAAGAAAGCTTTATTTGCGGGAAAACAAAAAAAAAAAAAAAAATTTGGGTGCAGCGTCCTACGACCAAGCAATTAAAGTAACGCATTGCATAAAGTAAAAAATGGCCAGGTCAGGAAGGGTAGTAAACTTTCTGGAGCTGAAGTGGTTAAGGCACCATTTGCACGGGTGTTTTGCCTCACTGAATCCCAGCCGCAGGATTATATTGATTCTGCTGCTGAAATTGAAATCTGTATGCAGATAACTGCTATTTGTCCATTGACACGGACAGCGATTACCTGCAGTGATTACTGCTGGATGCATTTTGTTCAGCTGTCTACATGTAACGATCAACTCCTGCGGCAGGAATCAGCAGATTCCTACTGCTGAGATCTGCAGTGTAGTAAAATGCCCAAGTGACTGGCTCCCTAAAAGTGTTTATTACTGAACTGTGGGCACAAAAAAGTTAATGTAATTATTTTTATCAATCGCTACAAAGCATATAAATCAACGTCAAGATCTATTTGGTTTCTGGGTGAAAACGTACACATTTTTCTACTACATTGTATGTGAAAAATGTGTGAGGGTTTTGGTGAATCTTTGGCAAAAATATTCATGAAAAGAAAATTTGTGTGCAATTTCTGTCTTTGTAAACCCACATATTACCTTGTAATAAATGTATCCTCAGGACTGTGCTATCTGCCTGTGCTAAGAACAGATGTAGACAGGGCCCATCAGGTCCACCCACTGTAGGCTACCTGCAAGAAACTGCAGGAGAGGGGCAGATAGAAGACCTATCACCCTGCACAAGAAGAGAGAGCACTAGTGACTGGATTCAATTACAGGAGATAACTTCACAGTAGCAAAATGCAGGAGATGTTTCCTGGTGGATTCCACACAGATCAGGAACAAACACACAAAAGGATAACGGATTCAAGTAAGAACACACATGGATCTTGTATTTAGACAATATTCGTTTAGTCCTGAGTGACTTGCGTTTCAATAGGCTATAGCAGTTATATTACAGTTCTATATGAACAACATCAGCCATAAACATGCAAGTAACCGGATCAGGTGATGAGCCCATGTCCATGGGAGTCTCTCCAGTGCTGCTAGCTAGCCGTTGTCCAGAGCAGCAATTTCCAACTACTGAGCCTTGGCCTAGCACCAGGCCACAGCCTTTCTCCTGCCAGGCCCTGGTTTCCTGACTTTAGCTGTTGGAGCAAATGGAGGATGTGTGCTATCCTACACTCTCTGCTGGCTCCTGGACAATGGGGAAAGATGTGAGGGTCCTCCTGACCAGCTCTGTTGGACCTGGGCACTAGGGTCCAGCTTCTCTTCTAGTACAGAACAGCTCCTGGAACTGGCTGGAGAGAGCCTTTTGGCTTTGCCCTCCTACAGGACAGCATGGATCTCAGTGTCATGGGGGATCTCGATGTACAGTATATGCCACTGATGCCTGACTGTGCAAGCCCAAGCCTGCAACACTGCAGTGGAGCCCCATTTGCCAATAATTTCTACTGCCACACTGTCTCCTCCCTGGGACTTTACATATTATCATGGACTTGAATATTTCCCATATTCCCCCATGTATACGATTGTTTTTTACATTCTATTCAAAAAATGTATTACCCATTTACCTTCTGATCATTGTTGTTTTTAGCATTTTAATATATTGCCTATATCCAGCCTTCTACAGAGGTGTCCCAGAGCACTAGCTTTTTTCCACTACACTGTCTTAGAGTTAAAAATGGCCCTGGGAGCAAAACTGTGCCCTACACTTCCTGTCATGGTGACCACTGTCGCATGGATTTAAAATGACAGCAATGGAAATCAATGGTTTTAACTTTACCCGACCCTATGCATTACTACAAACAGGTTCTAACTTTAACAAGACAGCCAACCAGCATGAAGGACAGAAAAGTTAACTAGAATGTAAAGAAAAAGGGGTTTCATAACCCCTTTTTCTAGATGGGATGGCGGCAGGCCTTTTTGAAAATAAATAGGTATCCTTTTAGTCATATCAGATAGGTTACTAGGCAGATTTAGTTGGGCTAGCCAGTGTATGGTCAGAATAAGCCCCAATCACTGTGGGGCTTATTCTGTAGCTAGGAAGAATAACACTTAAACTGGTATTTTCTTGTTTTCTCCCGCCTTTGAGCCTGCCCAGGGTCTATTTAAAGGGGGGCTCAGCTCCTGAAGCACACACTTACCTCAGGAAGAACGTCGTGTCAAGCTGAAAGTTTTGTTCCCCTTCCTCCCCTCCCCTTGGCTGTCGCGGCCAGTTTATACTTGTTGGGTCATCTTTGCGTGGTGCAAAGAGGGACTTTTTCTGGTGTTTTATCCCCTGTTATTGGGATGAGTATGTGTGGATAATTTGCTTTTTGATATGATAATTTGTTGGTAACCTGGATCTCAGTGATCGGGTTAAAGTTATTGAGTTTATGTTAACAAAATTTTAATACAAGTATTAAAACGGCCGCGGCCTTTATTTTTCCAAATGGTGTTGTCAGTCTCTTTTATTTTAGTTTAAGTTATTTAAATGTATAGAATAAGGTCCTGCCTGCTATCCCATCATATAGTTAATCTGCGTGCAGTTTCAAAAGTAAAACACTTTGATCCCAACAGGAAAAAAAAAAAAGTATACTATTGAGAGGTTATCAAAGCATGACAGTATAAAAGAAAACTCCTCAGAGCAAATGTCAGGGAAAAAAAAAAATTAAAGGTTACCTTTTTCCTTAAAAGATAAGACACACCCATTCCTTAGAAAAAAAAAACCTGTATAATTTATTAGTAAGTCACAAAACAACCTTTACACTGGCCTTTTATTGTTCTAGGATAAGAAACATATATAACAACGTAGCTTTGTAGGTTCTTTAAATAGCAGTGTTATAAATTTTAATTTAGTTTTACTAGTCTTTTGACTAAAATGCCATTTTAGTTTTGTTTTTTGTTTTTTTAATTCGGTTTGATTTTAACAACACTCACAGTGATGAAACCCTCACAGGGGTCATGAAGTATATAACATTACAAGTATTCTACATAAACTAGAAGGTTACATCAACAGGACATAAGACATGGCTTCCTTCGAATACAACAGGTGCATAAAAAAGCATGTTAGAACGGAGATGAAACTATGGCTAGAAAGTAGCCCAGTAGTATTACAATAAAATAAGGCACATCACAACGTGGGCATATCAGAAGCCATTGAAAGCTCTGCTAACCATTTTGACCACTCCGGTGATATTTTTGTGGGCTAGCATAGGTATCCTTGTAAAGCAGCAAGCCATTATTGGCCAGCTGCTTTCAGAAAGTAAGAGGCAGAGGGGCAGTGTAGGGCAATAGCTTTCCTAGCATAAAATAGAAGCGGGCTAACCAAGGTGCGCTCGACCACTGTAGGCAATAAATGTTTAACCAGACCCAAGATACAAATTGACATTAAAAGGTTGCAAAGGGGTGGAGATGACCAAGTTTGTTACAGACAATACTTCTACATAGAACTTGGTAATTATTGGGTAGGTCCGAAAAATGTGTGAAAAAACCCAGGGACCCCTCAACGTCTCCAGCACTCTCCAGAGGGAGAGTTGGGATTCATTTTATGCAATCTATAAGGAGCAAAAAAAGCATGGACCATTTTGAATTGGATTAAACAATTCCTTAAAGCAGGGGTGAGGAACCTTTTTTCTGCCAAGGGCCATTTGGGTATTTATAAAATCATTCGGGGGCCGTACAAAATGATCAACTTAAAAATGTGCCTGTTATATTTGGTCAAACATTTAACTAACTCACCCCTAATGTGATGGCTGCAACTGCTTCTCTTTGGTGAAGTGTGTGATGTTAGCTGGTATTGATGATGTTGCTACTCGCAACTGGTTTTCCAGGTTTGCGTCGGTCAGTCTGGAGCGCAGTCGACTTTGTGGTGGTAGTTTTGAAAAGAACTGCTGGCGGGTAATACTGGTGGGCATAGCTGGCTGGTACTGCTGGTGGGTACAGCTGGCTGGTACTGCTGTGGGTACTGCTGGCTCAGGCTGGTACTGCTGTGGGTACTGCTGGCTCAGGCTGGTACTGCTGTGGGTATTGCTGATTCAGGCTGGTACTGTGTTGTAGGTAGTGCTGGCTGGTACTGCCTTGGGTACTGCTGGCTCAGGCTGAAACTGCTGGCTGGTACTGTGCTGTGGGTACTGCTGGCTGGTACTGCTGGCTCAGGCTGGAACTGCTGGCTGGTACTGTGCTGTGGGTACTGCTGGCTGGTACTGCTGGCTCAGGCTGGTATTACTGGCTAGTACAGCTGGCTCAGGCTGGTACTGCTGTGGGTACTGCTGGCTGGTATTGCTGTGGGCACTGCTGGCTGGTACTGTGCTGTAGGTACTGCTGGCTCTGGCTGGTACTGCTGTGGGTACTGCTGGCTGGTATTGCTGTGGGCACTGCTGGCTGGTACTGTGCTGTAGGTACTGCTGACTCTGGCTGGTACTGCTGGCTCTGGCTGCTGGCAGGAAATGCTGGCTAGCAGCAGCGCCGCGCTGGAGGAAGAGGCGATGTTTCCTGTATTGGTCACAGGCGGAGTGTATTTGATATCACTCCACCTGTGACACACTCAGACTGTCACAACGGAGCCAGAACTATACAGGAAGAATCGGCTCCGTTCTGACAGAACAGCTGAGAGACACAGACTCAGCTGCATGGGGGGCCGGACCAAATGACTGAGGGCCGCATACGGTCCCCGGGACGTAGGTTCCCCACCCCTGCCTTAAAGAGAATAGGGATGGAAAGGGGAAATCTCATATCATCCCAATCATTGTCAAGGTCTGTAATATCCCATAACCATCTGGTCCTAAGTCCCTCTAGGACAGGCAGGGATACCATACTAAGATGGAAATACAAATGGGAGGTGGTTTTATCTGTGCATTCTGATCTTTGAACACTCTCTGGAGCAGATTGTATAACTTGCGGGGCGGGCTGTGTGAACTAACTGCGGAAGGCATGGGAGAGTAGAAGGTAACAAAATTGAGAGGACACCAAGATAATATTATTATTATTAGAGGAGAGTAGAGATAGGGGAGACAGACTGGGTGGTAACTACTTGTGAAATCATCTTAATATTAAATTTAGTCCAGGCATGTGGTTCTGGTATTTTATAAAGTTGAGGTAATGCAGGATTTTGTAATAAAGGGGCATTAGGGGAGACTGTCAGCTTTGGATAGTGCTTGCACTTGAGTTCAGTCCCCCAAGCTCAGAGGTTTGTAAGCATAGAGGGCGTCAATGAATATGGAGCATGCGGACCTCTAAATAAAAGGAATTTAAGGGCCTCCAAGGAGATGACTACAGCAGCCTCCACCATTGTGGATGGGTTGGTAGGATGCGAGTTAAACCACCAAACAGCTGTGACAAACTGAGTGGCCAGAAAATATTTGTAACAATCCAGGAAAGCTAGGCCACCCTTGGAGGAAAGACCCAATACTGTGGACAATTTGTATTGGTGCATTTATGGTCCCCAGAAAAAGGAAGCGAAAGGGTAGTTTAGGCGTGTTAAGAAGGACTTCCACTATTGGGAACGTCTTAATAGGTAGGTAAATTTTATAAGGATTTTCATCTTAAATTAATGCCTTCAGCTTTACATCCTGCAGTACCGGAGTAAAATTTAGGGAAATAAAGTCTGAGGCCTGACAAGAGACCTCAACCCCAAGATATCTAAAGCTTTCAACATATTGTAATTGAAGATTTGGAGGGGCTGTGGTGCAGGCCTCAGAATCATTAGGGAACAGCAGGGACTTCGCCCAATTGACCTTAAGACCTGTGACAGCAGAAAATAAATGTAAGACCTGGAGGGCACCCTGAAGCGATGGGCCAGCATCATTAGGAAACAGCAAGAGGTGGTCCGCGTACAGGGCTACCCGCTCCTCCAGCCAGCCAACATGCAATCTTCTGATTTGCGGGGTAGATCAAAGGGCCTCTGCCCCTGGCTCAATAGCGATGGCAAAGGTGGCCGGAGAGAGTGGGGAGCCCTGTGGAGTATACTTAGACAAGGGAAAGGGTAACGACAAACCTGATGGCTCCATCAGTTAAACATTGGGAGGAAAAAAAGTGAGGCCAGAATCAGCACCAGAAGGTTGCCATGGGTCTTGTAGTATTCAACGGGAAGACCATCTGGACCCAAGGTTTCCCAGTAGGGAATTACCGAATTGCAGTAAGGACTTCCATCTGGGGTAATTGGGTGCACCAGGGCCTCTCGTTCAATGTTTGACAGCCAGTCAAGTGCCAGGGGTCAAGCCAGGCAGCCAAGTCATGGGCCTGGAAGTCTGGTCACAGCATGGAGGTGTACAGAGAGCTATAGAATTGATGAAAGGTGTCTAAAATATTGAGTCATGGGGAGACAATCTCCCGAGGGGGGGTTTTAACTTTAGGTATCAAGGTAATAGGCTGGTCATTTTTGGCTAACATTGCTAGGAGGCGCCCGGTACAGTCCCCTTGCTCAAAAAAACCTTTATTATTTAAATGTAATCTAATGACCTAAATCAGCCTTTTTTTTTTTTTTTTTGAGTAGGCGAAGTAGGAAAGAGCACGGTGGAGACCTGGGTTTAGGTGGTATCGGGGGGACCCTATGGGCCCGTTACACCACTAAGGTAGGTGGCATATTATCTAGGCCAAATAAAATCGGTCACGAGTTGTGGAGTTGGGAGGCCCAGAGTGCGGATGTTGCTCCCTGGAATCGGTTTTTGGTGTCAATGGCCCACTCCTGCAGTGCCTTGACCTGCAGTTGCAAGGCCCGCTGTTCTCTGGAGTTGGACTGGAATGTGTCCTCCACAGTTGAAACTCGATCCTCCACCTCAGAGACCCTGGATCTAAACTTGTCTAGGTTGTGGCCGATTAAACTGATGTCCCGTCGTCAGGAAATCGATCTCAGCTGTAAGGGTCTTTTTGCAGGCAGTGGTTGTTGCCAGGAAATTAATGCTGGCGGGTGAGTCACTGGCTGCAGCCTCTGTGGAGGCCTGTGTGCTGACAGACATGGATGCTGCAGGAGACCTCGTTGTTAAGATGGCCACCAAAGGAGAGAGGAGGGGAGCACCTGGAGAAGGCTGTGTGAAGCACGACTTAGGTGGGTCACTGGTTCTGGACTAGATGGTTGGGAATGTTCCTGGGAAGCAGGGGCACCAACTAACAGTCACCAAATCTGGAAACAAAGGCTGGAAAAGGTAATTAGGGTTGCAGGATCAGAGCACCAGTGCCTCAAAACTGCTTGGTCTCACATCCCGGCCACACCCTCGCCATTTAATTTTAGCCATATTTTAGTCATCTGAATGGTTTTGTTTTAGTCTACCAAAATCTCCAGTAATATATTGCCATTGCACATATTACCTGAATATTAAAAAACTTTGAGGAGTTCTCGGTTAATAATGAAAACAAGTTATCAAGTAACATTTTTAGAAATAAAACCACGTTTCATAAACAAACAAGAATATTGCTTTTTGACCATGGTTAATTCTGACGTCAAATTTCGATTTAGTTTTATTCAAAGTCTTGACTAAAATGTAATTTTAGTCATCTGAATTGAAACAATATTATTTTCATTTAGTTTTCGTCACTGAAAACATGCAGCTGATGAAAACTATGACAAAAATATTTTGGTCGATGAAATTAACACGGCTAAATAAAGGAATACTTAGCATGTTTTGAATACCAGCAGTGGACACCTATGTCTGGCTTTTATGGTCATCAACTGGCTTTACCAAAAGAGCATCTGATTGTGTAGATGTTGCTTGCTGCCACTGATAACAAGAAACGACACCGATTGCTATCCACTGACACTATGATTATATTAAGCTCAAGTGCACATTGCAAAGTCGACATCCCCAAAAAATAGTTACAGTAAAACCTTGGATTGCGAGCACAATTCGTTCTGGAAACATGCTTGTAATCCAAAGCACTCTTATATTAACCACTTGCCGACCGCCCACAGTATATTTACTGCGGCAGTCAGCCCCTCACAGGCAAAGCGACGTAGGACTACGTCGCTAGCCTGTGAGGCTCTAGGGGGGCGAGCGCGCGCTCCCGCCCCCGCTCCCTCATGCACATCCCCGCGCGTGTGACCGCCGGACCCGATGTCCACCGGTCACTCGTGATCGTCCGGTGCAGAGGGAGAAAGGCAAGCGGCTGATGTAAACAAAGCCGCCTGTCATTCTCCCCTGTGTAAGAACAGAGATAATACGATCCTGCTATGTAGGATCGTAGGTCTGTTGTTACACCACACACCACTCGCCACGTCCCTAGGGACACACTTAACCCCTGGATGTCTAATAAAGTTAACCCCTTCCCTGCCAGTGCCATTTTTACAGTAACAGTGCATATGTATAGCACTGATTACTGTAGTAATGTCACTGCTACCCCCAAGAGTGTCAAAAATGTCAGTCAAGGGTCCGTTCTGTCCGCCGCAATGTAGCAGTCCCGCAAAAAAAATCGCAGATCGCCGCCATTACGCGTTAAAAAAAAAAAACACAACAAAAATGACAAAAATCTTTCCCTTAGTTAGTAAACGCAATAACT